>NW_027211800.1:2494430-2804684 GCF_036971445.1 Narcine bancroftii | reverse complement strand
AGAAGTGAATTTACAGATCTACATTTTGTTTTCTTGTAGAAAAGTGCTTTTTACCTGTGCTGTTTCATTGATGTCAAATCATGTTTAAACATTACTCAAAAAAGCATGTATTTTATGTTTGTAGTTTCATTTTAACATTTATGTTATTCTTTTCAAATTTGAAATGTAGAAGTGAATTTACAGATTTACATTTTGCTTTCTTGTGGAAAAGTACTTTTTACAAGTGCTGTTTCATAGATGTGAAACCATGTTTAAACATTTCTCAAAAAAGCATGTATTTTAATGTTTGTAGTTTCATTTTAACATTTATGTTGTTCTTTTCAAAATTGAAATGTAGAAGTGAATTTACAGATCTACATTTTGTTTTCTTGTAGAAAAGTGCTTTTTACCTGTGCTGTTTCATTGATGTGAAATCAGGTTTAAACATTACTCAAAAAAGCATGTATTTTAATGTTTGTAGTTTCATTTTAACATTTATGTTGTTCTTTTCAAAATTGAAATGTAGAAGTGAATTTACAGATCAACATTTTGTTTTCTTGTAGAAAAGTGCTTTTTACCTGTGCTGTTTCATTGATGTGAAATCATGTTTAAACATTACTCAAAAAAGCATGTATTTTAATATTTGTAGTTTCATTTTAACATTTATGTAGTTGTTTTCAAAATTGAAATGTAGAAGTGAATTTACAGATTTACATTTTGCTTTCTTGTGGAAAAGTACTTTTTACAAGTGCTGTTTCATATATGTGAAACCATGTTTAAACATTTCTCAAAAAAGCATGTATTTTAATGTTTGTAGTTTCATTTTAACATTAATGTTATTCTTTTCAAAATTGAATATGTAGAAGTGAATTTATGCATCCTCATTTTGCTTTCTTTTAGAAAAGTACTTTTTACAAGTGCTGTTTCATAGATGTGAAATCATGTTTAAACATTTCTCAAAAAAGCATGTATTTTAATGTTTGTAGTTTCATTTTAACATTTATGTTATTCTTTTCAAATTTGAAATGTAGAAGTGAATTTACAGATTTACATTTTGCTTTCTTGTGGAAAAGTACCTTTTACGTGCTGTTTCATAGATGTGAAACCATGTTTAAACATTTCTCAAAAAAGCATGTATTTTAATGTTTGTAGTTTCATTTTAACATTTATGTTGTTCTTTTCAAAATGAAATGAGAAGTGAATTTACAGATCTACATTTTGTTTTCTTGTAGAAAAGTGCTTTTTACATGTGCTGTTTCATTGATGTGAAATCATGTTTAAATATTTCACAAAAAAGCATGTATTTTATTGTTTGTAGTTTCATTTTAACATTAATGTTATTATTTTCAAATTTGAAATGTAGAAGTGAATTTACAGATTTACATTTTGCTTTCTTGTGGAAAAGTACTTTTTAGAAGTGCTGTTTCATAGATGTGAAACCATGTTTAAACATTTCTCAAAAAAGCATGTATTTTAATGTTTGTAGTTTCATTTTAACATTTATGTTGTTCTTTTCAAAATTGAAATGTAGAAGTGAATTTACAGATCTACATTTTGTTTTCTTGTAGAAAAGTGCTTTTTACCTGTGCTGTTTCATTGATGTGAAATCATGTTTAAACATTACTCAAAAAAGCATGTATTTTAATATTTGTAGTTTCATTTTAACATTTATGTAGTTGTTTTCAAAATTGAAATGTAGAAGTGAATTTACAGATTTACATTTTGCTTTCTTGTGGAAAAGTACTTTTTACAAGTGCTGTTTCATATATGTGAAACCATGTTTAAACATTTCTCAAAAAAGCATGTATTTTAATATTTGTAGTTTCATTTTAACATTAATGTTATTCTTTTTTAAATTGAATATGTAGAAGTGAATTTATGCATCCTCATTTTGCTTTCTTTTAGAAAAGTACTTTTTACAAGTGCTGTTTCATAGATGTGAAATCATGTTTAAACATTTCTCAAAAAAGCATGTATTTTAATGTTTGTAGTTTCATTTTAACATTTATGTTATTCTTTTCAAATTTGAAATGTAGAAGTGAATTTACAGATTTACATTTTGCTTTCTTGTGGAAAAGTACTTTTTACGTGCTGTTTCATAGATGTGAAACCATGTTTAAACATTTCTCAAAAAAGCATGTATTTTAATGTTTGTAGTTACATTTTAACATTTATGTTGTTCTTTTCAAAATTGAAATGTAGAAGTGAATTTACAGATCTACATTTTGTTTTCTTGTAGAAAAGTGCTTTTTACCTGTGCTGTTTCATTGATGTGAAATCATGTTTAAACATTTCACAAAAAAGCATGTATTTTATTGTTTGTAGTTTCATTTTAACATTTATGTTATTCTTTTCAAATTTGAAATGTAGAAGTGAATATACAGATTTACATTTTGCTTTCTTGTGGAAAAGTACTTTTTGCAAGTGCTGTTTCATAGATGTGAAAACATGTTTAAACATTTCTCAAAAAAGCATGTATTTTAATGTTTGTAGTTTCATTTTAACATTTATGTTGTTCTTTTCAAAATTGAAATGTAGAAGTGAATTTACAGATCTACATTTTGTTTTCTTGTAGAAAAGTGCTTTTTACCTGTGCTGTTTCATTGATGTGAAATCAGGTTTAAACATTACTCAAAAAAGCATGTGTTTTAATGTTTGTAGTTTCATTTTAACATTTATGTTGTTCTTTTCAAAATTGAAATGTAGAAGTGAATTTACAGATCAACATTTTGTTTTCTTGTAGAAAAGTGCTTTTTACCTGTGCTGTTTCATTGATGTGAAATCATGTTTAAACATTACTCAAAAAAGCATGTATTTTAATATTTGTAGTTTCATTTTAACATTTATGTAGTTGTTTTCAAAATTGAAATGTAGGTGAATTTACAGATTTACATTTTGCTTTCTTGTGGAAAAGTACTTTTTACAAGTGCTGTTTCATAGATGTGAAACCATGTTTAAACATTTCTCAAAAAAGCATGTATTTTAATGTTTGTAGTTTCATTTTAACATTTATGTTGTTCTTTTCAAAATTGAAATGTAGAAGTGAATTTACAGATCTACATTTTGTTTTCTTGTAGAAAAGTGCTTTTTACCTGTGCTGTTTCATTGATGCCAAATCATGTTTAAACATTACTCAAAAAAGCATGTATTTTATTGTTTGTAGTTTCATTTTAACATTTATGTTATTCTTTTCAAATTTGTAATGTAGAAGTGAATTTACAGATTTACATTTTGCTTTCTTGTGGAAAAGTACTTTTTACAAGTGCTGTTTCATAGATGTGAAACCATGTTTAAACATTTTTTCAAAAAAGCATGTATTTTAATGTTTGTAGTTTCATTTTAACATTTATGTTATTCTTTTCAAAATTGAAATGTTAGAAGTGAATTTACGCATCCTCATTTTGCTTTCTTTTAGAAAAGTAGTTTTCACAAGTGCTGTTTCATTGATGTGAAATCATGTTTAAATATATCACAAAAAAGCATGTATTTTATTGTTTGTAGTTTCATTTTAACATTTATGTTATTATTTTCAAATTTGAAATGTAGAACTGAATTTACAGATTTACATTTTGCTTTCATGTGGAAAAGTACTTTTTACAAGTGCTGTTTCATAGATGTGAAACCATGTTTAAACATTTCTCAAAAAAGCATGTATTTTAACGTTTGTAGTTTCATTTTGACATTTATGTTGTTCTTTTCAAAATTGAAATGTAGAAGTGAATTTACAGATCTACATTTTGTTTTCTTGTAGAAAAGTGCTTTTTACCTGTGCTGTTTCATTGATGTCAAATCATGTTTAAACATTACTCAAAAAAGCATGTATTTTATTGTTTGTAGTTTCATTTTAACATTTATGTTATTCTTTTCAAATTTGAAACGTAGAAGTGAATTTACAGATTTACATTTTGCTTTCTTGTGGAAAAGTACTTTTTACAAGTGCTGTTTCATAGATGTGAAACCATGTTTAAACATTTCTCAAAAAAGCATGTATTTTAATGTTTGTAGTTTCATTTTAACATTAATGTTATTCTTTTCAAAATTGAATATGTGGAAGTGAATTTATGCATCCTCATTTTGCTTTCTTTTAGAAAAGTACTTTTTACAAGTGCTGTTTCATAGATGTGAAATCATCTTTAAATATTTCACAAAAAAGCATGTATTTTATTGTTTGTAGTTTCATTTTAACATTTATGTTATTATTTTCAAATTTGAAATGTAGAAGTGAATTTACAGATTTACATTTTGCTTTCTTGTGGAAAAGTACTTTTTACAAGTGCTGTTTCATAGATGTGAAAACATGTTTAAACATTTCTCAAAAAAGCATGTATTTTAATGTTTGTAGTTTCATTTTAACATTTATGTTGTTCTTTTCAAAATTGAAATGTAGAAGTGAATTTACAGATCTACATTTTGTTTTCTTGTAGAAAAGTGCTTTTTACCTGTGCTGTTTCATTGATGTCAAATCATGTTTAAACATTACTCAAAAAAACATGTATTTTATGTTTGTAGTTTCATTTTAACATTTATGTTATTCTTTTCAAATTTGAAATGTAGAAGTGAATTTACAGATTTACATTTTGCTTTCTTGTGGAAAAGTACTTTTTACAAGTGCTGTTTCATAGATGTGAAACCATGTTTAAACATTTCTCAAAAAAGCATGTATTTTAATGTTTGTAGTTTCATTTTAACATTTATGTTGTTCTTTTCAAAATTGAAATGTAGAAGTGAATTTACAGATCTACATTTTGTTTTCTTGTAGAAAAGTGCTTTTTACCTGTGCTGTTTCATTGATGTGAAATCAGGTTTAAACATTACTCAAAAAAGCATGTATTTTAATGTTTGTAGTTTCATTTTAACATTTATGTTGTTCTTTTCAAAATTGAAATGTAGAAGTGAATTTACAGATCAACATTTTGTTTTCTTGTAGAAAAGTGCTTTTTACCTGTGCTGTTTCATTGATGTGAAATCATGTTTAAACATTACTCAAAAAAGCATGTATTTTAATATTTGTAGTTTCATTTTAACATTTATGTAGTTGTTTTCAAAATTGAAATGTAGAAGTGAATTTACAGATTTACATTTTGCTTTCTTGTGGAAAAGTACTTTTTACAAGTGCTGTTTCATATATGTGAAACCATGTTTAAACATTTCTCAAAAAAGCATGTATTTTAATGTTTGTAGTTTCATTTTAACATTAATGTTATTCTTTTCAAAATTGAATATGTAGAAGTGAATTTATGCATCCTCATTTTGCTTTCTTTTAGAAAAGTACTTTTTACAAGTGCTGTTTCATAGATGTGAAATCATGTTTAAACATTTCTCAAAAAAGCATGTATTTTAATGTTTGTAGTTTCATTTTAACATTTATGTTGTTCTTTTCAAAATTGAAATGTAGAAGTGAATTTACAGATCTACATTTTGTTTTCTTGTAGAAAAGTGCTTTTTACCTGTGCTGTTTCATTGATGTCAAATCATGTTTAAACATTTCTCAAAAAAGCATGTATTTTATGTTTGTAGTTTCATTTTAACATTTATGTTATTCTTTTCAAATTTGAAATGTAGAAGTGAATTTACAGATTTACATTTTGCTTTCTTGTGGAAAAGTACTTTTTACAAGTGCTGTTTCATAGATGTGAAACCATGTTTAAACATTTCTCAAAAAAGATTGTATTTTAATGTTTGTAGTTTCATTTTAACATTTATGTTGTTCTTTTCAAAATTGAAATGTAGAAGTGAATTTACAGATCAACATTTTGTTTTCTTGTAGAAAAGTGCTTTTTACCTGTGCTGTTTCATTGATGTGAAATCAGGTTTCAACATTACTCAAAAAAGCATGTATTTTAATGTTTGTAGTTTCATTTTAACATTTATGTTGTTCTTTTCAAAATTGAAATGTAGAAGTGAATTTACAGATCAACATTTTGTTTTCTTGTAGAAAAGTGCTTTTTACCTGTGCTGTTTCATTGATGTGAAATCATGTTTAAACATTACTCAAAAAAGCATGTATTTTAATATTTGTAGTTTCATTTTAACATTTATGTAGTTGTTTTCAAAATTGAAATGTAGGTGAATTTACATATTTACATTTTGCTTTCTTGTGGAAAAGTACTTTTTACAAGTGCTGTTTCATAGATGTGAAACCATGTTTAAACATTTCTCAAAAAAGCATGTATTTTAATGTTTGTAGTTTCATTTTAACATTTATGTTGTTCTTTTCAAAATGAAATGAGAAGTGAATTTACAGATCTACATTTTGTTTTCTTGTAGAAAAGTGCTTTTTACATGTGCTGTTTCATTGATGTGAAATCATGTTTAAATATTTCACAAAAAAGCATGTATTTTATTGTTTGTAGTTTCATTTTAACATTAATGTTATTATTTTCAAATTTGAAATGTAGAAGTGAATTTACAGATTTACATTTTGCTTTCTTGTGGAAAAGTACTTTTTAGAAGTGCTGTTTCATAGATGTGAAACCATGTTTAATCATTTCTCAAAAAAGCATGTATTTTAATGTTTGTAGTTTCATTTTAACATTTATGTTGTTCTTTTCAAAATTGAAATGTAGAAGTGAATTTACAGATCTACATTTTGTTTTCTTGTAGAAAAGTGCTTTTTACCTGTGCTGTTTCATTGATGTGAAATCATGTTTAAACATTACTCAAAAAAGCATGTATTTTAATATTTGTAGTTTCATTTTAACATTTATGTAGTTGTTTTCAAAATTGAAATGTAGAAGTGAATTTACAGATTTACATTTTGCTTTCTTGTGGAAAAGTACTTTTTACAAGTGCTGTTTCATATATGTGAAACCATGTTTAAACATTTCTCAAAAAAGCATGTATTTTAATGTTTGTAGTTTCATATTAACATTAATGTTATTCTTTTCAAAATTGAATATGTAGAAGTGAATTTATGCATCCTCATTTTGCTTTCTTTTAGAAAAGTACTTTTTACAAGTGCTGTTTCATAGATGTGAAATCATGTTTAAACATTTCTCAAAAAAGCATGTATTTTAATGTTTGTAGTTTCATTTTAACATTTATGTTATTATTTTCAAATTTGAAATGTAGAAGTGAATTTACAGATCAACATTTTGTTTTCTTGTAGAAAAGTGCTTTTTACCTGTGCTGTTTCATTGATGTGAAATCAGGTTTCAACATTACTCAAAAAAGCATGTATTTTAATGTTTGTAGTTTCATTTTAACATTTATGTTGTTCTTTTCAAAATTGAAATGTAGAAGTGAATTTACAGATCAACATTTTGTTTTCTTGTAGAAAAGTGCTTTTTACCTGTGCTGTTTCATTGATGTGAAATCATGTTTAAACATTACTCAAAAAAGCATGTATTTTAATATTTGTAGTTTCATTTTAACATTTATGTAGTTGTTTTCAAAATTGAAATGTAGGTGAATTTACATATTTACATTTTGCTTTCTTGTGGAAAAGTACTTTTTACAAGTGCTGTTTCATAGATGTGAAACCATGTTTAAACATTTCTCAAAAAAGCATGTATTTTAATGTTTGTAGTTTCATTTTAACATTTATGTTGTTCTTTTCAAAATGAAATGAGAAGTGAATTTACAGATCTACATTTTGTTTTCTTGTAGAAAAGTGCTTTTTACATGTGCTGTTTCATTGATGTGAAATCATGTTTAAATATTTCACAAAAAAGCATGTATTTTATTGTTTGTAGTTTCATTTTAACATTAATGTTATTATTTTCAAATTTGAAATGTAGAAGTGAATTTACAGATTTACATTTTGCTTTCTTGTGGAAAAGTACTTTTTAGAAGTGCTGTTTCATAGATGTGAAACCATGTTTAAACATTTCTCAAAAAAGCATGTATTTTAATGTTTGTAGTTTCATTTTAACATTTATGTTGTTCTTTTCAAAATTGAAATGTAGAAGTGAATTTACAGATCTACATTTTGTTTTCTTGTAGAAAAGTGCTTTTTACCTGTGCTGTTTCATTGATGTGAAATCATGTTTAAACATTACTCAAAAAAGCATGTATTTTAATATTTGTAGTTTCATTTTAACATTTATGTAGTTGTTTTCAAAATTGAAATGTAGAAGTGAATTTACAGATTTACATTTTGCTTTCTTGTGGAAAAGTACTTTTTACAAGTGCTGTTTCATATATGTGAAACCATGTTTAAACATTTCTCAAAAAAGCATGTATTTTAATGTTTGTAGTTTCATATTAACATTAATGTTATTCTTTTCAAAATTGAATATGTAGAAGTGAATTTATGCATCCTCATTTTGCTTTCTTTTAGAAAAGTACTTTTTACAAGTGCTGTTTCATAGATGTGAAATCATGTTTAAACATTTCTCAAAAAAGCATGTATTTTAATGTTTGTAGTTTCATTTTAACATTTATGTTATTATTTTCAAATTTGAAATGTAGAAGTGAATATACAGATTTACATTTTGCTTTCTTGTGGAAAAGTACTTTTTGCAAGTGCTGTTTCATAGATGTGAAAACATGTTTAAACATTTCTCAAAAAAGCATGTATTTTAATGTTTGTAGTTTCATTTTAACATTTATGTTGTTCTTTTCAAAATTGAAATGTAGAAGTGAATTTACAGATCTACATTTTGTTTTCTTGTAGAAAAGTGCTTTTTACCTGTGCTGTTTCATTGATGTGAAATCAGGTTTAAACATTACTCAAAAAAGCATGTGTTTTAATGTTTGTAGTTTCATTTTAACATTTATGTTGTTCTTTTCAAAATTGAAATGTAGAAGTGAATTTACAGATCAACATTTTGTTTTCTTGTAGAAAAGTGCTTTTTACCTGTGCTGTTTCATTGATGTGAAATCATGTTTAAACATTACTCAAAAAAGCATGTATTTTAATATTTGTAGTTTCATTTTAACATTTATGTAGTTGTTTTCTAAATTGAAATGTAGGTGAATTTACAGATTTACATTTTGCTTTCTTGTGGAAAAGTACTTTTTACAAGTGCTGTTTCATAGATGTGAAACCATGTTTAAACATTTCTCAAAAAAGCATGTATTTTAATGTTTGTAGTTTCATTTTAACATTTATGTTGTTCTTTTCAAAATGAAATGAGAAGTGAATTTACAGATCTACATTTTGTTTTCTTGTAGAAAAGTGCTTTTTACATGTGCTGTTTCATTGATGTGAAATCATGTTTAAATATTTCACAAAAAAGCATGTATTTTATTGTTTGTAGTTTCATTTTAACATTAATGTTATTATTTTCAAATTTGAAATGTAGAAGTGAATTTACAGATTTACATTTTGCTTTCTTGTGGAAAAGTACTTTTTACAAGTGCTGTTTCATAGATGTGAAACCATGTTTAAACATTTCTCAAAAAAGCATGTATTTTAATGTTTGTAGTTTCATTTTAACATTTATGTTGTTCTTTTCAAAATTGAAATGTAGAAGTGAATTTACAGATCTACATTTTGTTTTCTTGTAGAAAAGTGCTTTTTACCTGTGCTGTTTCATTGATGCCAAATCATGTTTAAACATTACTCAAAAAAGCATGTATTTTATTGTTTGTAGTTTCATTTTAACATTTATGTTATTCTTTTCAAATTTGTAATGTAGAAGTGAATTTACAGATTTACATTTTGCTTTCTTGTGGAAAAGTAGTTTTTACAAGTGCTGTTTCAGAGATGTGAAACCATGTTTAAACATTTCTCAAAAAAGAATGTATTTTAATGTTTGTAGTTTCATTTTAACATTTATGTTATTCTTTTCAAATTTGAAATGTAGAAGTGAATTTACAGATCAACATTTTGTTTTCTTGTAGAAAAGTGCTTTTTACCTGTGCTGTTTCATTGATGTGAAATCATGTTTAAACATTACTCAAAAAAGCATGTATTTTAATATTTGTAGTTTCATTTTAACATTTATGTAGTTGTTTTCAAAATTGAAATGTAGGTGAATTTACAGATTTACATTTTGCTTTCTTGTGGAAAAGTAGTTTTTACAAGTGCTGTTTCATAGATGTGAAACCATGTTTAAACATTTCTCAAAAAAGCATGTATTTTAATGTTTGTAGTTTCATTTTAACATTTATGTTGTTCTTTTCAAAATTGAAATGTAGAAGTGAATTTACAGATCTACATTTTGTTTTCTTGTAGAAAAGTGCTTTTTACCTGTGCTGTTTCATTGATGCCAAATCATGTTTAAACATTACTCAAAAAAGCATGTATTTTATTGTTTGTAGTTTCATTTTAACATTTATGTTATTCTTTTCAAATTTGTAATGTAGAAGTGAATTTACAGATTTACATTTTGCTTTCTTGTGGAAAAGTACTTTTTACAAGTGCTGTTTCATAGATGTGAAACCATGTTTAAACATTTTTTCAAAAAAGCATGTATTTTAATGTTTGTAGTTTCATTTTAACATTTATGTTATTCTTTTCAAAATTGAAATGTTAGAAGTGAATTTACGCATCCTCATTTTGCTTTCTTTTAGAAAAGTACTTTTCACAAGTGCTGTTTCATTGATGTGAAATCATGTTTAAATATATCACAAAAAAGCATGTATTTTATTGTTTGTAGTTTCATTTTAACATTTATGTTATTATTTTCAAATTTGAAATGTAGAACTGAATTTACAGATTTACATTCTGCTTTCATGTGGAAAAGTACTTTTTACAAGTGCTGTTTCATAGATGTGAAACCATGTTTAAACATTTCTCAAAAAAGCATGTATTTTAACGTTTGTAGTTTCATTTTGACATTTATGTTGTTCTTTTCAAAATTGAAATGTAGAAGTGAATTTACAGATCTACATTTTGTTTTCTTGTGGAAAAGTGCTTTTTACCTGTGCTGTTTCATTGATGTCAAATCATGTTTAAACATTACTCAAAAAAGCATGTATTTTATTGTTTGTAGTTTCATTTTAACATTTATGTTATTCTTTTCAAATTTGAAATGTAGAAGTGAATTTACAGATTTACATTTTGCTTTCTTGTGGAAAAGTACTTTTTACAAGTGCTGTTTCATAGATGTGAAACCATGTTTAAACATTTCTCAAAAAAGCATGTATTTTAATGTTTGTAGTTTCATTTTAACATTAATGTTATTCTTTTCAAAATTGAATATGTGGAAGTGAATTTATGCATCCTCATTTTGCTTTCTTTTAGAAAATTACTTTTTACAAGTGCTGTTTCATAGATGTGAAATCATCTTTAAATATTTCACAAAAAAGCATGTATTTTATTGTTTGTAGTTTCATTTTAACATTTATGTTATTATTTTCAAATTTGAAATGTAGAAGTGAATTTACAGATTTACATTTTGCTTTCTTGTGGAAAAGTACTTTTTATAAGTGCTGTTTCATAGATGTGAAAACATGTTTAAACATTTCTCAAAAAAGCATGTATTTTAATGTTTGTAGTTTCATTTTAACATTTATGTTGTTCTTTTCAAAATTGAAATGTAGAAGTGAATTTACAGATCTACATTTTGTTTTCTTGTAGAAAAGTGCTTTTTACCTGTGCTGTTTCATTGATGTCAAATCATGTTTAAACATTACTCAAAAAAGCATGTATTTTATGTTTGTAGTTTCATTTTAACATTTATGTTATTCTTTTCAAATTTGAAATGTAGAAGTGAATTTACAGATTTACATTTTGCTTTCTTGTGGAAAAGTACTTTTTACAAGTGCTGTTTCATAGATGTGAAACCATGTTTAAACATTTCTCAAAAAAGCATGTATTTTAATGTTTGTAGTTTCATTTTAACATTTATGTTGTTCTTTTCAAAACTGAAATGTAGAAGTGAATTTACAGATCTACATTTTGTTTTCTTGTAGAAAAGTGCTTTTTACCTGTGCTGTTTCATTGATGTGAAATCAGGTTTAAACATTACTCAAAAAAGCATGTATTTTAATGTTTGTAGTTTCATTTTAACATTTATGTTGTTCTTTTCAAAATTGAAATGTAGAAGTGAATTTACAGATCAACATTTTGTTTTCTTGTAGAAAAGTGCTTTTTACCTGTGCTGTTTCATTGATGTGAAATCATGTTTAAACATTACTCAAAAAAGCATGTATTTTAATATTTGTAGTTTCATTTTAACATTTATGTAGTTGTTTTCAAAATTGAAATGTAGAAGTGAATTTACAGATTTACATTTTGCTTTCTTGTGGAAAAGTACTTTTTACAAGTGCTGTTTCATATATGTGAAACCATGTTTAAACATTTCTCAAAAAAGCATGTATTTTAATGTTTGTAGTTTCATTTTAACATTAATGTTATTCTTTTCAAAATTGAATATGTAGAAGTGAATTTATGCATCCTCATTTTGCTTTCTTTTAGAAAAGTACTTTTTACAAGTGCAGTTTCATAGATGTGAAATCATGTTTAAACATTTCTCAAAAAAGCATGTATTTTAATGTTTGTAGTTTCATTTTAACATTTATGTTGTTCTTTTCAAAATTGAAATGTAGAAGTGAATTTACAGATCTACATTTTGTTTTCTTGTAGAAAAGTGCTTTTTACCTGTGCTGTTTCATTGATGTCAAATCATGTTTAAACATTTCTCAAAAAAGCATGTATTTTATGTTTGTAGTTTCATTTTAACATTTATGTTATTCTTTTCAAATTTGAAATGTAGAAGTGAATTTACAGATTTACATTTTGCTTTCTTGTGGAAAAGTACTTTTTACAAGTGCTGTTTCATAGATGTGAAACCATGTTTAAACATTTCTCAAAAAAGATTGTATTTTAATGTTTGTAGTTTCATTTTAACATTTATGTTGTTCTTTTCAAAATTGAAATGTAGAAGTGAATTTACAGATCAACATTTTGTTTTCTTGTAGAAAAGTGCTTTTTACCTGTGCTGTTTCATTGATGTGAAATCAGGTTTCAACATTACTCAAAAAAGCATGTATTTTAATGTTTGTAGTTTCATTTTAACATTTATGTTGTTCTTTTCAAAATTGAAATGTAGAAGTGAATTTACAGATCAACATTTTGTTTTCTTGTAGAAAAGTGCTTTTTACCTGTGCTGTTTCATTGATGTGAAATCATGTTTAAACATTACTCAAAAAAGCATGTATTTTAATATTTGTAGTTTCATTTTAACATTTATGTAGTTGTTTTCAAAATTGAAATGTAGGTGAATTTACATATTTACATTTTGCTTTCTTGTGGAAAAGTACTTTTTACAAGTGCTGTTTCATAGATGTGAAACCATGTTTAAACATTTCTCAAAAAAGCATGTATTTTAATGTTTGTAGTTTCATTTTAACATTTATGTTGTTCTTTTCAAAATGAAATGAGAAGTGAATTTACAGATCTACATTTTGTTTTCTTGTAGAAAAGTGCTTTTTACATGTGCTGTTTCATTGATGTGAAATCATGTTTAAATATTTCACAAAAAAGCATGTATTTTATTGTTTGTAGTTTCATTTTAACATTAATGTTATTATTTTCAAATTTGAAATGTAGAAGTGAATTTACAGATTTACATTTTGCTTTCTTGTGGAAAAGTACTTTTTAGAAGTGCTGTTTCATAGATGTGAAACCATGTTTAAACATTTCTCAAAAAAGCATGTATTTTAATGTTTGTAGTTTCATTTTAACATTTATGTTGTTCTTTTCAAAATTGAAATGTAGAAGTGAATTTACAGATCTACATTTTGTTTTCTTGTAGAAAAGTGCTTTTTACCTGTGCTGTTTCATTGATGTGAAATCATGTTTAAACATTACTCAAAAAAGCATGTATTTTAATATTTGTAGTTTCATTTTAACATTTATGTAGTTGTTTTCAAAATTGAAATGTAGAAGTGAATTTACAGATTTACATTTTGCTTTCTTGTGGAAAAGTACTTTTTACAAGTGCTGTTTCATATATGTGAAACCATGTTTAAACATTTCTCAAAAAAGCATGTATTTTAATGTTTGTAGTTTCATATTAACATTAATGTTATTCTTTTCAAAATTGAATATGTAGAAGTGAATTTATGCATCCTCATTTTGCTTTCTTTTAGAAAAGTACTTTTTGCAAGTGCTGTTTCATAGATGTGAAAACATGTTTAAACATTTCTCAAAAAAGCATGTATTTTAATGTTTGTAGTTTCATTTTAACATTTATGTTGTTCTTTTCAAAATTGAAATGTAGAAGTGAATTTACAGATCTACATTTTGTTTTCTTGTAGAAAAGTGCTTTTTACCTGTGCTGTTTCATTGATGTGAAATCAGGTTTAAACATTACTCAAAAAAGCATGTGTTTTAATGTTTGTAGTTTCATTTTAACATTTATGTTGTTCTTTTCAAAATTGAAATGTAGAAGTGAATTTACAGATCAACATTTTGTTTTCTTGTAGAAAAGTGCTTTTTACCTGTGCTGTTTCATTGATGTGAAATCATGTTTAAACATTACTCAAAAAAGCATGTATTTTAATATTTGTAGTTTCATTTTAACATTTATGTAGTTGTTTTCAAAATTGAAATGTAGGTGAATTTACAGATTTACATTTTGCTTTCTTGTGGAAAAGTACTTTTTACAAGTGCTGTTTCATAGATGTGAAACCATGTTTAAACATTTCTCAAAAAAGCATGTATTTTAATGTTTGTAGTTTCATTTTAACATTTATGTTGTTCTTTTCAAAATGAAATGAGAAGTGAATTTACAGATCTACATTTTGTTTTCTTGTAGAAAAGTGCTTTTTACATGTGCTGTTTCATTGATGTGAAATCATGTTTAAATATTTCACAAAAAAGCATGTATTTTATTGTTTGTAGTTTCATTTTAACATTAATGTTATTATTTTCAAATTTGAAATGTAGAAGTGAATTTACAGATTTACATTTTGCTTTCTTGTGGAAAAGTACTTTTTACAAGTGCTGTTTCATAGATGTGAAACCATGTTTAAACATTTCTCAAAAAAGCATGTATTTTAATGTTTGTAGTTTCATTTTAACATTTATGTTGTTCTTTTCAAAATTGAAATGTAGAAGTGAATTTACAGATCTACATTTTGTTTTCTTGTAGAAAAGTGCTTTTTACCTGTGCTGTTTCATTGATGCCAAATCATGTTTAAACATTACTCAAAAAAGCATGTATTTTATTGTTTGTAGTTTCATTTTAACATTTATGTTATTCTTTTCAAATTTGTAATGTAGAAGTGAATTTACAGATTTACATTTTGCTTTCTTGTGGAAAAGTAGTTTTTACAAGTGCTGTTTCAGAGATGTGAAACCATGTTTAAACATTTCTCAAAAAAGAATGTATTTTAATGTTTGTAGTTTCATTTTAACATTTATGTTATTCTTTTCAAATTTGAAATGTAGAAGTGAATTTACAGATTTACATTTTGCTTTCTTGTGGAAAAGTACTTTTTACAATTGCTGTTTCATAGATGTGAAACCATGTTTAAACATTTTTTCAAAAAAGCATGTATTTTAATGTTTGTAGTTTCATTTTAACATTTATGTTATTCTTTTCAAAATTGAAATGTTAGAAGTGAATTTACGCATCCTCATTTTGCTTTCTTTTAGAAAAGTACTTTTCACAAGTGCTGTTTCATTGATGTGAAATCATGTTTAAATATATCACAAAAAAGCATGTATTTTATTGTTTGTAGTTTCATTTTAACATTTATGTTATTCTTTTCAAATTTGAAATGTAGAAGTGAATTTACAGATCTACATTTTGTTTTCTTGTAGAAAAGTGCTTTTACCTGTGCTGTTTCATTGATGTCAAATCATGTTTAAACATTACTCAAAAAAGCATGTATTTTATTGTTTGTAGTTTCATTTTAACATTTATGTTATTCTTTTCAAATTTGAAATGTAGAAGTGAATTTACAGATTTACATTTTGCTTTCTTGTGGAAAAGTACTTTTTACAAGTGCTGTTTCATAGATGTGAAACCATGTTTAAACATTTCTCAAAAAAGCATGTATTTTAATGCTTGTAGTTTCATTTTAACATTAATGTTATTCTTTTCAAAATTGAATATGTGGAAGTGAATTTATGCATCCTCATTTTACTTTCTTTTAGAAAAGTACTTTTTACAAGTGCTGTTTCATAGATGTGAAATCATCTTTAAATATTTCACAAAAAAGCATGTATTTTATTGTTTGTAGTTTCATTTTAACATTTATGTTATTATTTTCAAATTTGAAATGTAGAAGTGAATTTACAGATTTACATTTTGCTTTCTTGTGGAAAAGTACTTTTTACAAGTGCTGTTTCATAGATGTGAAAACATGTTTAAACATTTCTCAAAAAAGCATGTATTTTAATGTTTGTAGTTTCATTTTAACATTTATGTTGTTCTTTTCAAAATTGAAATGTAGAAGTGAATTTACAGATCTACATTTTGTTTTCTTGTAGAAAAGTGCTTTTTACCTGTGCTGTTTCATTGATGTGAAATCATGTTTAAACATTACTCAAAAAAGCATGTATTTTAATATTTGTAGTTTCATTTTAACATTTATGTAGTTGTTTTCAAAATTGAAATGTAGAAGTGAATTTACAGATTTACATTTTGCTTTCTTGTGGAAAAGTACTTTTTACAAGTGCTGTTTCATATATGTGAAACCATGTTTAAACATTTCTCAAAAAAGCATGTATTTTAATGTTTGTAGTTTCATTTTAACATTAATGTTATTCTTTTCAAAATTGAATATGTAGAAGTGAATTTATGCATCCTCATTTTGCTTTCTTTTAGAAAAGTACTTTTTACAAGTGCTGTTTCATAGATGTGAAATCATGTTTAAACATTTCTCAAAAAAGCATGTATTTTAATGTTTGTAGTTTCATTTTAACATTTATGTTATTCTTTTCAAATTTGAAATGTAGAAGTGAATTTACAGATTTACATTTTGCTTTCTTGTGGAAAAGTACCTTTTACGTGCTGTTTCATAGATGTGAAACCATGTTTAAACATTTCTCAAAAAAGCATGTATTTTAATGTTTGTAGTTACATTTTAACATTTATGTTGTTCTTTTCAAAATTGAAATGTAGAAGTGAATTTACAGATCTACATTTTGTTTTCTTGTAGAAAAGTGCTTTTTACCTGTGCTGTTTCATTGATGTGAAATCATGTTTAAACATTTCACAAAAAAGCATGTATTTTATTGTTTGTAGTTTCATTTTAACATTTATGTTATTATTTTCAAATTTGAAATGTAGAAGTGAATATACAGATTTACATTTTGCTTTCTTGTGGAAAAGTACTTTTTGCAAGTGCTGTTTCATAGATGTGAAAACATGTTTAAACATTTCTCAAAAAAGCATGTATTTTAATGTTTGTAGTTTCATTTTAACATTTATGTTGTTCTTTTCAAAATTGAAATGTAGAAGTGAATTTACAGATCAACATTTTGTTTTCTTGTAGAAAAGTGCTTTTTACCTGTGCTGTTTCATTGATGTGAAATCATGTTTAAACATTACTCAAAAAAGCATGTATTTTAATATTTGTAGTTTCATTTTAAAATTTATGTAGTTGTTTTCAAATTTGAAATGTAGAAGTGAATTTACAGATTTACATTTTGCTTTCTTGTGGAAAAGTACCTTTTACGTGCTGTTTCATAGATGTGAAACCATGTTTAAACATTTCTCAAAAAAGCATGTATTTTAATGTTTGTAGTTACATTTTAACATTTATGTTGTTCTTTTCAAAATGAAATGAGAAGTGAATTTACAGATCTACATTTTGTTTTCTTGTAGAAAAGTGCTTTTTACATGTGCTGTTTCATTGATGTGAAATCATGTTTAAATATTTCACAAAAAAGCATGTATTTTATTGTTTGTAGTTTCATTTTAACATTAATGTTATTATTTTCAAATTTGAAATGTAGAAGTGAATTTACAGATTTACATTTTGCTTTCTTGTGGAAAAGTACCTTTTACGTGCTGTTTCATAGATGTGAAACCATGTTTAAACATTTCTCAAAAAAGCATGTATTTTAATGTTTGTAGTTACATTTTAACATTTATGTTGTTCTTTTCAAAATTGAAATGTAGAAGTGAATTTACAGATCTACATTTTGTTTTCTTGTAGAAAAGTGCTTTTTACCTGTGCTGTTTCATTGATGCCAAATCATGTTTAAACATTACTCAAAAAAGCATGTATTTTATTGTTTGTAGTTTCATTTTAACATTTATGTTATTCTTTTCAAATTTGAAATGTAGAAGTGAATTTACAGATCAACATTTTGTTTTCTTGTAGAAAAGTGCTTTTTACCTGTGCTGTTTCATTGATGTGAAATCATGTTTAAACATTACTCAAAAAAGCATGTATTTTAATATTTGTAGTTTCATTTTAACATTTATGTAGTTGTTTTCAAAATTGAAATGTAGGTGAATTTACAGATTTACATTTTGCTTTCTTGTGGAAAAGTACTTTTTACAAGTGCTGTTTCATAGATGTGAAACCATGTTTAAACATTTCTCAAAAAAGCATGTATTTTAATGTTTGTAGTTACATTTTAACATTTATGTTGTTCTTTTCAAAATTGAAATGTAGAAGTGAATTTACAGATCTACATTTTGTTTTCTTGTAGAAAAGTGCTTTTTACCTGTGCTGTTTCATTGATGTGAAATCATGTTTAAACATTTCACAAAAAAGCATGTATTTTATTGTTTGTAGTTTCATTTTAACATTTATGTTATTATTTTCAAATTTGAAATGTAGAAGTGAATATACAGATTTACATTTTGCTTTCTTGTGGAAAAGTACTTTTTGCAAGTGCTGTTTCATAGATGTGAAAACATGTTTAAACATTTCTCAAAAAAGCATGTATTTTAATGTTTGTAGTTTCATTTTAACATTTATGTTGTTCTTTTCAAAATTGAAATGTAGAAGTGAATTTACAGATCAACATTTTGTTTTCTTGTAGAAAAGTGCTTTTTACCTGTGCTGTTTCATTGATGTGAAATCAGGTTTAAACATTACTCAAAAAAGCATGTATTTTAATGTTTGTAGTTTCATTTTAACATTTATGTTGTTCTTTTCAAAATTGAAATGTAGAAGTGAATTTACAGATCAACATTTTGTTTTCTTGTAGAAAAGTGCTTTTTACCTGTGCTGTTTCATTGATGTGAAATCATGTTTAAACATTACTCAAAAAAGCATGTATTTTAATATTTGTAGTTTCATTTTAACATTTATGTAGTTGTTTTCAAAATTGAAATGTAGGTGAATTTACAGATTTACATTTTGCTTTCTTGTGGAAAAGTACTTTTTACAAGTGCTGTTTCATAGATGTGAAACCATGTTTAAACATTTCTCAAAAAAGCATGTATTTTAATGTTTGTAGTTTCATTTTAACATTTATGTTGTTCTTTTCAAAATGAAATGAGAAGTGAATTTACAGATCTACATTTTGTTTTCTTGTAGAAAAGTGCTTTTTACATGTGCTGTTTCATTGATGTGAAATCATGTTTAAATATTTCACAAAAAAGCATGTATTTTATTGTTTGTAGTTTCATTTTAACATTAATGTTATTCTTTTTTAAATTGAATATGTAGAAGTGAATTTATGCATCCTCATTTTGCTTTCTTTTAGAAAAGTACTTTTTACAAGTGCTGTTTCATAGATGTGAAATCATGTTTAAACATTTCTCAAAAAAGCATGTATTTTAATGTTTGTAGTTTCATTTTAACATTTATGTTATTCTTTTCAAATTTGAAATGTAGAAGTGAATTTACAGATTTACATTTTGCTTTCTTGTGGAAAAGTACTTTTTACAAGTGCTGTTTCATAGATGTGAAACCATGTTTAAACATTTCTCAAAAAAGCATGTATTTTAATGTTTGTAGTTTCATTTTAACATTTATGTTGTTCTTTTCAAAATTGAAATGTAGAAGTGAATTTACAGATCTACATTTTGTTTTCTTGTAGAAAAGTGCTTTTTACCTGTGCTGTTTCATTGATGCCAAATCATGTTTAAACATTACTCAAAAAAGCATGTATTTTATTGTTTGTAGTTTCATTTTAACATTTATGTTATTCTTTTCAAATTTGTAATGTAGAAGTGAATTTACAGATTTACATTTTGCTTTCTTGTGGAAAAGTAGTTTTTACAAGTGCTGTTTCAGAGATGTGAAACCATGTTTAAACATTTCTCAAAAAAGAATGTATTTTAATGTTTGTAGTTTCATTTTAACATTTATGTTATTCTTTTCAAATTTGAAATGTAGAAGTGAATTTACAGATTTACATTTTGCTTTCTTGTGGAAAAGTACTTTTTACAATTGCTGTTTCATAGATGTGAAACCATGTTTAAACATTTTTTCAAAAAAGCATGTATTTTAATGTTTGTAGTTTCATTTTAACATTTATGTTATTCTTTTCAAAATTGAAATGTTAGAAGTGAATTTACGCATCCTCATTTTGCTTTCTTTTAGAAAAGTACTTTTCACAAGTGCTGTTTCATTGATGTGAAATCATGTTTAAATATATCACAAAAAAGCATGTATTTTATTGTTTGTAGTTTCATTTTAACATTTATGTTATTCTTTTCAAATTTGAAATGTAGAAGTGAATTTACAGATCTACATTTTGTTTTCTTGTAGAAAAGTGCTTTTTACCTGTGCTGTTTCATTGATGTCAAATCATGTTTAAACATTACTCAAAAAAGCATGTATTTTATTGTTTGTAGTTTCATTTTAACATTTATGTTATTCTTTTCAAATTTGAAATGTAGAAGTGAATTTACAGATTTACATTTTGCTTTCTTGTGGAAAAGTACTTTTTACAAGTGCTGTTTCATAGATGTGAAACCATGTTTAAACATTTCTCAAAAAAGCATGTATTTTAATGCTTGTAGTTTCATTTTAACATTAATGTTATTCTTTTCAAAATTGAATATGTGGAAGTGAATTTATGCATCCTCATTTTACTTTCTTTTAGAAAAGTACTTTTTACAAGTGCTGTTTCATAGATGTGAAATCATCTTTAAATATTTCACAAAAAAGCATGTATTTTATTGTTTGTAGTTTCATTTTAACATTTATGTTATTATTTTCAAATTTGAAATGTAGAAGTGAATTTACAGATTTACATTTTGCTTTCTTGTGGAAAAGTACTTTTTACAAGTGCTGTTTCATAGATGTGAAAACATGTTTAAACATTTCTCAAAAAAGCATGTATTTTAATGTTTGTAGTTTCATTTTAACATTTATGTTGTTCTTTTCAAAATTGAAATGTAGAAGTGAATTTACAGATCTACATTTTGTTTTCTTGTAGAAAAGTGCTTTTTACCTGTGCTGTTTCATTGATGTGAAATCATGTTTAAACATTACTCAAAAAAGCATGTATTTTAATATTTGTAGTTTCATTTTAACATTTATGTAGTTGTTTTCAAAATTGAAATATAGAAGTGAATTTACAGATTTACATTTTGCTTTCTTGTGGAAAAGTACTTTTTACAAGTGCTGTTTCATATATGTGAAACCATGTTTAAACATTTCTCAAAAAAGCATGTATTTTAATGTTTGTAGTTTCATTTTAACATTAATGTTATTCTTTTCAAAATTGAATATGTAGAAGTGAATTTATGCATCCTCATTTTGCTTTCTTTTAGAAAAGTACTTTTTACAAGTGCTGTTTCATAGATGTGAAATCATGTTTAAACATTTCTCAAAAAAGCATGTATTTTAATGTTTGTAGTTTCATTTTAACATTTATGTTATTCTTTTCAAATTTGAAATGTAGAAGTGAATTTACAGATTTACATTTTGCTTTCTTGTGGAAAAGTACCTTTTACGTGCTGTTTCATAGATGTGAAACCATGTTTAAACATTTCTCAAAAAAGCATGTATTTTAATGTTTGTAGTTACATTTTAACATTTATGTTGTTCTTTTCAAAATTGAAATGTAGAAGTGAATTTACAGATCTACATTTTGTTTTCTTGTAGAAAAGTGCTTTTTACCTGTGCTGTTTCATTGATGTGAAATCATGTTTAAACATTTCACAAAAAAGCATGTATTTTATTGTTTGTAGTTTCATTTTAACATTTATGTTATTATTTTCAAATTTGAAATGTAGAAGTGAATATACAGATTTACATTTTGCTTTCTTGTGGAAAAGTACTTTTTGCAAGTGCTGTTTCATAGATGTGAAAACATGTTTAAACATTTCTCAAAAAAGCATGTATTTTAATGTTTGTAGTTTCATTTTAACATTTATGTTGTTCTTTTCAAAATTGAAATGTAGAAGTGAATTTACAGATCAACATTTTGTTTTCTTGTAGAAAAGTGCTTTTTACCTGTGCTGTTTCATTGATGTGAAATCATGTTTAAACATTACTCAAAAAAGCATGTATTTTAATATTTGTAGTTTCATTTTAAAATTTATGTAGTTGTTTTCAAATTTGAAATGTAGAAGTGAATTTACAGATTTACATTTTGCTTTCTTGTGGAAAAGTACCTTTTACGTGCTGTTTCATAGATGTGAAACCATATTTAAACATTTCTCAAAAAAGCATGTATTTTAATGTTTGTAGTTACATTTTAACATTTATGTTGTTCTTTTCAAAATGAAATGAGAAGTGAATTTACAGATCTACATTTTGTTTTCTTGTAGAAAAGTGCTTTTTACATGTGCTGTTTCATTGATGTGAAATCATGTTTAAATATTTCACAAAAAAGCATGTATTTTATTGTTTGTAGTTTCATTTTAACATTAATGTTATTATTTTCAAATTTGAAATGTAGAAGTGAATTTACAGATTTACATTTTGCTTTCTTGTGGAAAAGTACCTTTTACGTGCTGTTTCATAGATGTGAAACCATGTTTAAACATTTCTCAAAAAAGCATGTATTTTAATGTTTGTAGTTACATTTTAACATTTATGTTGTTCTTTTCAAAATTGAAATGTAGAAGTGAATTTACAGATCTACATTTTGTTTTCTTGTAGAAAAGTGCTTTTTACCTGTGCTGTTTCATTGATGCCAAATCATGTTTAAACATTACTCAAAAAAGCATGTATTTTATTGTTTGTAGTTTCATTTTAACATTTATGTTATTCTTTTCAAATTTGAAATGTAGAAGTGAATTTACAGATCAACATTTTGTTTTCTTGTAGAAAAGTGCTTTTTACCTGTGCTGTTTCATTGATGTGAAATCATGTTTAAACATTACTCAAAAAAGCATGTATTTTAATATTTGTAGTTTCATTTTAACATTTATGTAGTTGTTTTCAAAATTGAAATGTAGGTGAATTTACAGATTTACATTTTGCTTTCTTGTGGAAAAGTACTTTTTACAAGTGCTGTTTCATAGATGTGAAACCATGTTTAAACATTTCTCAAAAAAGCATGTATTTTAATGTTTGTAGTTACATTTTAACATTTATGTTGTTCTTTTCAAAATTGAAATGTAGAAGTGAATTTACAGATCTACATTTTGTTTTCTTGTAGAAAAGTGCTTTTTACCTGTGCTGTTTCATTGATGTGAAATCATGTTTAAACATTTCACAAAAAAGCATGTATTTTATTGTTTGTAGTTTCATTTTAACATTTATGTTATTATTTTCAAATTTGAAATGTAGAAGTGAATATACAGATTTACATTTTGCTTTCTTGTGGAAAAGTACTTTTTGCAAGTGCTGTTTCATAGATGTGAAAACATGTTTAAACATTTCTCAAAAAAGCATGTATTTTAATGTTTGTAGTTTCATTTTAACATTTATGTTGTTCTTTTCAAAATTGAAATGTAGAAGTGAATTTACAGATCAACATTTTGTTTTCTTGTAGAAAAGTGCTTTTTACCTGTGCTGTTTCATTGATGTGAAATCAGGTTTAAACATTACTCAAAAAAGCATGTATTTTAATGTTTGTAGTTTCATTTTAACATTTATGTTGTTCTTTTCAAAATTGAAATGTAGAAGTGAATTTACAGATCAACATTTTGTTTTCTTGTAGAAAAGTGCTTTTTACCTGTGCTGTTTCATTGATGTGAAATCATGTTTAAACATTACTCAAAAAAGCATGTATTTTAATATTTGTAGTTTCATTTTAACATTTATGTAGTTGTTTTCAAAATTGAAATGTAGGTGAATTTACAGATTTACATTTTGCTTTCTTGTGGAAAAGTACTTTTTACAAGTGCTGTTTCATAGATGTGAAACCATGTTTAAACATTTCTCAAAAAAGCATGTATTTTAATGTTTGTAGTTTCATTTTAACATTTATGTTGTTCTTTTCAAAATGAAATGAGAAGTGAATTTACAGATCTACATTTTGTTTTCTTGTAGAAAAGTGCTTTTTACATGTGCTGTTTCATTGATGTGAAATCATGTTTAAATATTTCACAAAAAAGCATGTATTTTATTGTTTGTAGTTTCATTTTAACATTAATGTTATTCTTTTTTAAATTGAATATGTAGAAGTGAATTTATGCATCCTCATTTTGCTTTCTTTTAGAAAAGTACTTTTTACAAGTGCTGTTTCATAGATGTGAAATCATGTTTAAACATTTCTCAAAAAAGCATGTATTTTAATGTTTGTAGTTTCATTTTAACATTTATGTTATTCTTTTCAAATTTGAAATGTAGAAGTGAATTTACAGATTTACATTTTGCTTTCTTGTGGAAAAGTACTTTTTACGTGCTGTTTCATAGATGTGAAACCATGTTTAAACATTTCTCAAAAAAGCATGTATTTTAATGTTTGTAGTTACATTTTAACATTTATGTTGTTCTTTTCAAAATTGAAATGTAGAAGTGAATTTACAGATCTACATTTTGTTTTCTTGTAGAAAAGTGCTTTTTACCTGTGCTGTTTCATTGATGTGAAATCATGTTTAAACATTTCACAAAAAAGCATGTATTTTATTGTTTGTAGTTTCATTTTAACATTTATGTTATTATTTTCAAATTTGAAATGTAGAAGTGAATATACAGATTTACATTTTGATTTCTTGTGGAAAAGTACTTTTTGCAAGTGCTGTTTCATAGATGTGAAAACATGTTTAAACATTTCTCAAAAAAGCATGTATTTTAATGTTTGTAGTTTCATTTTAACATTTATGTTGTTCTTTTCAAAATTGAAATGTAGAAGTGAATTTACAGATCTACATTTTGTTTTCTTGTAGAAAAGTGCTTTTTACCTGTGCTGTTTCATTGATGTGAAATCAGGTTTAAACATTACTCAAAAAAGCATGTGTTTTAATGTTTGTAGTTTCATTTTAACATTTATGTAGTTGTTTTCAAAATTGAAATGTAGAAGTGAATTTACAGATCAACATTTTGTTTTCTTGTAGAAAAGTGCTTTTTACCTGTGCTGTTTCATTGATGTGAAATCATGTTTAAACATTACTCAAAAAAGCATGTATTTTAATATTTGTAGTTTCATTTTAACATTTATGTAGTTGTTTTCAAAATTGAAATGTAGGTGAATTTACAGATTTACATTTTGCTTTCTTGTGGAAAAGTACTTTTTACAAGTGCTGTTTCATAGATGTGAAACCATGTTTAAACATTTCTCAAAAAAGCATGTATTTTAATGTTTGTAGTTTCATTTTAACATTTATGTTGTTCTTTTCAAAATTGAAATGTAGAAGTGAATTTACAGATCTACATTTTGTTTTCTTGTAGAAAAGTGCTTTTTACCTGTGCTGTTTCATTGATGCCAAATCATGTTTATACATTATTCAAAAAAGCATGTATTTTATTGTTTGTAGTTTCATTTTAACATTTATGTTATTCTTTTCAAATTTGTAATGTAGAAGTGAATTTACAGATTTACATTTTGCTTTCTTGTGGAAAAGTACTTTTTACAAGTGCTGTTTCATAGATGTGAAACCATGTTTAAACATTTTTTCAAAAAAGCATGTATTTTAATGTTTGTAGTTTCATTTTAACATTTATGTTATTCTTTTCAAAATTGAAATGTAGAAGTGAATTTACAGATCTACATTTTGTTTTCTTGTAGAAAAGTGCTTTTTACCTGTGCTGTTTCATTGATGTGAAATCATGTTTAAACATTACTCAAAAAAGCATGTATTTTAATATTTGTAGTTTCATTTTAACATTTATGTAGTTGTTTTCAAAATTGAAATGTAGGTGAATTTACAGATTTACATTTTGCTTTCTTGTGGAAAAGTACTTTTTACAAGTGCTGTTTCATAGATGTGAAACCATGTTTAAACATTTCTCAAAAAAGCATGTATTTTAATGTTTGTAGTTTCATTTTAACATTTATGTTGTTCTTTTCAAAATGAAATGAGAAGTGAATTTACAGATCTACATTTTGTTTTCTTGTAGAAAAGTGCTTTTTACATGTGCTGTTTCATTGATGTGAAATCATGTTTAAATATTTCACAAAAAAGCATGTATTTTATTGTTTGTAGTTTCATTTTAACATTAATGTTATTCTTTTTTAAATTGAATATGTAGAAGTGAATTTATGCATCCTCATTTTGCTTTCTTTTAGAAAAGTACTTTTTACAAGTGCTGTTTCATAGATGTGAAATCATGTTTAAACATTTCTCAAAAAAGCATGTATTTTAATGTTTGTAGTTTCATTTTAACATTTATGTTATTCTTTTCAAATTTGAAATGTAGAAGTGAATTTACAGATTTACATTTTGCTTTCTTGTGGAAAAGTACTTTTTACGTGCTGTTTCATAGATGTGAAACCATGTTTAAACATTTCTCAAAAAAGCATGTATTTTAATGTTTGTAGTTACATTTTAACATTTATGTTGTTCTTTTCAAAATTGAAATGTAGAAGTGAATTTACAGATCTACATTTTGTTTTCTTGTAGAAAAGTGCTTTTTACCTGTGCTGTTTCATTGATGTGAAATCATGTTTAAACATTTCACAAAAAAGCATGTATTTTATTGTTTGTAGTTTCATTTTAACATTTATGTTATTATTTTCAAATTTGAAATGTAGAAGTGAATATACAGATTTACATTTTGCTTTCTTGTGGAAAAGTACTTTTTGCAAGTGCTGTTTCATAGATGTGAAAACATGTTTAAACATTTCTCAAAAAAGCATGTATTTTAATGTTTGTAGTTTCATTTTAACATTTATGTTGTTCTTTTCAAAATTGAAATGTAGAAGTGAATTTACAGATCTACATTTTGTTTTCTTGTAGAAAAGTGCTTTTTACCTGTGCTGTTTCATTGATGTGAAATCAGGTTTAAACATTACTCAAAAAAGCATGTGTTTTAATGTTTGTAGTTTCATTTTAACATTTATGTTGTTCTTTTCAAAATTGAAATGTAGAAGTGAATTTACAGATCAACATTTTGTTTTCTTGTAGAAAAGTGCTTTTTACCTGTGCTGTTTCATTGATGTGAAATCATGTTTAAACATTACTCAAAAAAGCATGTATTTTAATATTTGTAGTTTCATTTTAACATTTATGTAGTTGTTTTCAAAATTGAAATGTAGGTGAATTTACAGATTTACATTTTGCTTTCTTGTGGAAAAGTACTTTTTACAAGTGCTGTTTCATAGATGTGAAACCATGTTTAAACATTTCTCAAAAAAGCATGTATTTTAATGTTTGTAGTTTCATTTTAACATTTATGTTGTTCTTTTCAAAATTGAAATGTAGAAGTGAATTTACAGATCTACATTTTGTTTTCTTGTAGAAAAGTGCTTTTTACCTGTGCTGTTTCATTGATGCCAAATCATGTTTAAACATTACTCAAAAAAGCATGTATTTTATTGTTTGTAGTTTCATTTTAACATTTATGTTATTCTTTTCAAATTTGTAATGTAGAAGTGAATTTACAGATTTACATTTTGCTTTCTTGTGGAAAAGTACTTTTTACAAGTGCTGTTTCATAGATGTGAAACCATGTTTAAACATTTTTTCAAAAAAGCATGTATTTTAATGTTTGTAGTTTCATTTTAACATTTATGTTATTCTTTTCAAAATTGAAATGTTAGAAGTGAATTTACGCATCCTCATTTTGCTTTCTTTTAGAAAAGTACTTTTCACAGGTGCTGTTTCATTGATGTGAAATCATGTTTAAATATATCACAAAAAAGCATGTATTTTATTGTTTGTAGTTTCATTTTAACATTTATGTTATTATTTTCAAATTTGAAATGTAGAACTGAATTTACAGATTTACATTTTGCTTTCATGTGGAAAAGTACTTTTTACAAGTGCTGTTTCATAGATGTGAAACCATGTTTAAACATTTCTCAAAAAAGCATGTATTTTAACATTTGTAGTTTCATTTTAACATTTATGTTGTTCTTTTCAAAATTGAAATGTAGAAGTGAATTTACAGATCTACATTTTGTTTTCTTGTAGAAAAGTGCTTTTTACCTGTGCTGTTTCATTGATGTCAAATCATGTTTAAACATTACTCAAAAAAGCATGTATTTTATTGTTTGTAGTTTCATTTTAACATTTATGTTATTCTTTTCAAATTTGTAATGTAGAAGTGAATTTACAGATTTACATTTTGCTTTCTTGTGGAAAAGTACTTTTTACAAGTGCTGTTTCATAGATGTGAAACCATGTTTAAACATTTCTCAAAAAAGCATGTATTTTAACATTTGTAGTTTCATTTTAACATTTATGTTATTCTTTTCAAATTTGAAATGTAGAAGTGAATTTACAGATTTACATTTTGCTTTCTTGTGGAAAAGTACTTTTTACAAGTGCTGTTTCATAGATGTGAAACCATGTTTAAACATTTCTCAAAAAAGCATGTATTTTAATGTTTGTAGTTTCATTTTAACATTAATGTTATTCTTTTCAAAATTGAATATGTGGAAGTGAATTTATGCATCCTCATTTTGCTTTCTTTTAGAAAAGTACTTTTTACAAGTGCTGTTTCATAGATGTGAAATCATCTTTAAATATTTCACAAAAAAGCATGTATTTTATTGTTTGTAGTTTCATTTTAACATTTATGTTATTATTTTCAAATTTGAAATGTAGAAGTGAATTTACAGATTTACATTTTGCTTTCTTGTGGAAAAGTACTTTTTACAAGTGCTGTTTCATAGATGTGAAAACATGTTTAAACATTTCTCAAAAAAGCATGTATTTTAATGTTTGTAGTTTCATTTTAACATTTATGTTGTTCTTTTCAAAATTGAAATGTAGAAGTGAATTTACAGATCAACATTTTGTTTTCTTGTAGAAAAGTGCTTTTTACCTGTGCTGTTTCATTGATGTGAAATCAGGTTTAAACATTACTCAAAAAAGCATGTATTTTAATGTTTGTAGTTTCATTTTAACATTTATGTTATTCTTTTCAAAATTGAAATGTAGAAGTGAATTTACAGATCAACATTTTGTTTTCTTGTAGAAAAGTGCTTTTTACCTGTGCTGTTTCATTGATGTGAAATCATGTTTAAACATTACTCAAAAAAGCATGTATTTTAATATTTGTAGTTTCATTTTAACATTTATGTAGTTGTTTTCAAAATTGAAATGTAGGTGAATTTACAGATTTACATTTTGCTTTCTTGTGGAAAAGTACTTTTTACAAGTGCTGTTTCATAGATGTGAAACCATGTTTAAACATTTCTCAAAAAAGCATGTATTTTAATGTTTGTAGTTTCATTTTAACATTTATGTTGTTCTTTTCAAAATGAAATGAGAAGTGAATTTACAGATCTACATTTTGTTTTCTTGTAGAAAAGTGCTTTTTACATGTGCTGTTTCATTGATGTGAAATCATGTTTAAATATTTCACAAAAAAGCATGTATTTTATTGTTTGTAGTTTCATTTTAACATTAATGTTATTCTTTTTTAAATTGAATATGTAGAAGTGAATTTATGCATCCTCATTTTGCTTTCTTTTAGAAAAGTACTTTTTACAAGTGCTGTTTCATAGATGTGAAATCATGTTTAAACATTTCTCAAAAAAGCATGTATTTTAATGTTTGTAGTTTCATTTTAACATTTATGTTATTCTTTTCAAATTTGAAATGTAGAAGTGAATTTACAGATTTACATTTTGCTTTCTTGTGGAAAAGTACTTTTTACGTGCTGTTTCATAGATGTGAAACCATGTTTAAACATTTCTCAAAAAAGCATGTATTTTAATGTTTGTAGTTACATTTTAACATTTATGTTGTTCTTTTCAAAATTGAAATGTAGAAGTGAATTTACAGATCTACATTTTGTTTTCTTGTAGAAAAGTGCTTTTTACCTGTGCTGTTTCATTGATGTGAAATCATGTTTAAACATTTCACAAAAAAGCATGTATTTTATTGTTTGTAGTTTCATTTTAACATTTATGTTATTATTTTCAAATTTGAAATGTAGAAGTGAATATACAGATTTACATTTTGCTTTCTTGTGGAAAAGTACTTTTTGCAAGTGCTGTTTCATAGATGTGAAAACATGTTTAAACATTTCTCAAAAAAGCATGTATTTTAATGTTTGTAGTTTCATTTTAACATTTATGTTGTTCTTTTCAAAATTGAAATGTAGAAGTGAATTTACAGATCTACATTTTGTTTTCTTGTAGAAAAGTGCTTTTTACCTGTGCTGTTTCATTGATGTGAAATCAGGTTTAAACATTACTCAAAAAAGCATGTGTTTTAATGTTTGTAGTTTCATTTTAACATTTATGTAGTTGTTTTCAAAATTGAAATGTAGAAGTGAATTTACAGATCAACATTTTGTTTTCTTGTAGAAAAGTGCTTTTTACCTGTGCTGTTTCATTGATGTGAAATCATGTTTAAACATTACTCAAAAAAGCATGTATTTTAATATTTGTAGTTTCATTTTAACATTTATGTAGTTGTTTTCAAAATTGAAATGTAGGTGAATTTACAGATTTACATTTTGCTTTCTTGTGGAAAAGTACTTTTTACAAGTGCTGTTTCATAGATGTGAAACCATGTTTAAACATTTCTCAAAAAAGCATGTATTTTAATGTTTGTAGTTTCATTTTAACATTTATGTTGTTCTTTTCAAAATTGAAATGTAGAAGTGAATTTACAGATCTACATTTTGTTTTCTTGTAGAAAAGTGCTTTTTACCTGTGCTGTTTCATTGATGCCAAATCATGTTTATACATTATTCAAAAAAGCATGTATTTTATTGTTTGTAGTTTCATTTTAACATTTATGTTATTCTTTTCAAATTTGTAATGTAGAAGTGAATTTACAGATTTACATTTTGCTTTCTTGTGGAAAAGTACTTTTTACAAGTGCTGTTTCATAGATGTGAAACCATGTTTAAACATTTTTTCAAAAAAGCATGTATTTTAATGTTTGTAGTTTCATTTTAACATTTATGTTATTCTTTTCAAAATTGAAATGTAGAAGTGAATTTACAGATCTACATTTTGTTTTCTTGTAGAAAAGTGCTTTTTACCTGTGCTGTTTCATTGATGTGAAATCATGTTTAAACATTACTCAAAAAAGCATGTATTTTAATATTTGTAGTTTCATTTTAACATTTATGTAGTTGTTTTCAAAATTGAAATGTAGGTGAATTTACAGATTTACATTTTGCTTTCTTGTGGAAAAGTACTTTTTACAAGTGCTGTTTCATAGATGTGAAACCATGTTTAAACATTTCTCAAAAAAGCATGTATTTTAATGTTTGTAGTTTCATTTTAACATTTATGTTGTTCTTTTCAAAATGAAATGAGAAGTGAATTTACAGATCTACATTTTGTTTTCTTGTAGAAAAGTGCTTTTTACATGTGCTGTTTCATTGATGTGAAATCATGTTTAAATATTTCACAAAAAAGCATGTATTTTATTGTTTGTAGTTTCATTTTAACATTAATGTTATTCTTTTTTAAATTGAATATGTAGAAGTGAATTTATGCATCCTCATTTTGCTTTCTTTTAGAAAAGTACTTTTTACAAGTGCTGTTTCATAGATGTGAAATCATGTTTAAACATTTCTCAAAAAAGCATGTATTTTAATGTTTGTAGTTTCATTTTAACATTTATGTTATTCTTTTCAAATTTGAAATGTAGAAGTGAATTTACAGATTTACATTTTGCTTTCTTGTGGAAAAGTACTTTTTACGTGCTGTTTCATAGATGTGAAACCATGTTTAAACATTTCTCAAAAAAGCATGTATTTTAATGTTTGTAGTTACATTTTAACATTTATGTTGTTCTTTTCAAAATTGAAATGTAGAAGTGAATTTACAGATCTACATTTTGTTTTCTTGTAGAAAAGTGCTTTTTACCTGTGCTGTTTCATTGATGTGAAATCATGTTTAAACATTTCACAAAAAAGCATGTATTTTATTGTTTGTAGTTTCATTTTAACATTTATGTTATTATTTTCAAATTTGAAATGTAGAAGTGAATATACAGATTTACATATTGCTTTCTTGTGGAAAAGTACTTTTTGCAAGTGCTGTTTCATAGATGTGAAAACATGTTTAAACATTTCTCAAAAAAGCATGTATTTTAATGTTTGTAGTTTCATTTTAACATTTATGTTGTTCTTTTCAAAATTGAAATGTAGAAGTGAATTTACAGATCTACATTTTGTTTTCTTGTAGAAAAGTGCTTTTTACCTGTGCTGTTTCATTGATGTGAAATCAGGTTTAAACATTACTCAAAAAAGCATGTGTTTTAATGTTTGTAGTTTCATTTTAACATTTATGTTGTTCTTTTCAAAATTGAAATGTAGAAGTGAATTTACAGATCAACATTTTGTTTTCTTGTAGAAAAGTGCTTTTTACCTGTGCTGTTTCATTGATGTGAAATCATGTTTAAACATTACTCAAAAAAGCATGTATTTTAATATTTGTAGTTTCATTTTAACATTTATGTAGTTGTTTTCAAAATTGAAATGTAGGTGAATTTACAGATTTACATTTTGCTTTCTTGTGGAAAAGTACTTTTTACAAGTGCTGTTTCATAGATGTGAAACCATGTTTAAACATTTCTCAAAAAAGCATGTATTTTAATGTTTGTAGTTTCATTTTAACATTTATGTTGTTCTTTTCAAAATTGAAATGTAGAAGTGAATTTACAGATCTACATTTTGTTTTCTTGTAGAAAAGTGCTTTTTACCTGTGCTGTTTCATTGATGCCAAATCATGTTTAAACATTACTCAAAAAAGCATGTATTTTATTGTTTGTAGTTTCATTTTAACATTTATGTTATTCTTTTCAAATTTGTAATGTAGAAGTGAATTTACAGATTTACATTTTGCTTTCTTGTGGAAAAGTACTTTTTACAAGTGCTGTTTCATAGATGTGAAACCATGTTTAAACATTTTTTCAAAAAAGCATGTATTTTAATGTTTGTAGTTTCATTTTAACATTTATGTTATTCTTTTCAAAATTGAAATGTTAGAAGTGAATTTACGCATCCTCATTTTGCTTTCTTTTAGAAAAGTACTTTTCACAGGTGCTGTTTCATTGATGTGAAATCATGTTTAAATATATCACAAAAAAGCATGTATTTTATTGTTTGTAGTTTCATTTTAACATTTATGTTATTATTTTCAAATTTGAAATGTAGAACTGAATTTACAGATTTACATTTTGCTTTCATGTGGAAAAGTACTTTTTACAAGTGCTGTTTCATAGATGTGAAACCATGTTTAAACATTTCTCAAAAAAGCATGTATTTTAACATTTGTAGTTTCATTTTAACATTTATGTTGTTCTTTTCAAAATTGAAATGTAGAAGTGAATTTACAGATCTACATTTTGTTTTCTTGTAGAAAAGTGCTTTTTACCTGTGCTGTTTCATTGATGTCAAATCATGTTTAAACATTACTCAAAAAAGCATGTATTTTATTGTTTGTAGTTTCATTTTAACATTTATGTTATTCTTTTCAAATTTGTAATGTAGAAGTGAATTTACAGATTTACATTTTGCTTTCTTGTGGAAAAGTACTTTTTACAAGTGCTGTTTCATAGATGTGAAACCATGTTTAAACATTTCTCAAAAAAGCATGTATTTTAACATTTGTAGTTTCATTTTAACATTTATGTTATTCTTTTCAAATTTGAAATGTAGAAGTGAATTTACAGATTTACATTTTGCTTTCTTGTGGAAAAGTACTTTTTACAAGTGCTGTTTCATAGATGTGAAACCATGTTTAAACATTTCTCAAAAAAGCATGTATTTTAATGTTTGTAGTTTCATTTTAACATTAATGTTATTCTTTTCAAAATTGAATATGTGGAAGTGAATTTATGCATCCTCATTTTGCTTTCTTTTAGAAAAGTACTTTTTACAAGTGCTGTTTCATAGATGTGAAATCATCTTTAAATATTTCACAAAAAAGCATGTATTTTATTGTTTGTAGTTTCATTTTAACATTTATGTTATTATTTTCAAATTTGAAATGTAGAAGTGAATTTACAGATTTACATTTTGCTTTCTTGTGGAAAAGTACTTTTTACAAGTGCTGTTTCATAGATGTGAAAACATGTTTAAACATTTCTCAAAAAAGCATGTATTTTAATGTTTGTAGTTTCATTTTAACATTTATGTTGTTCTTTTCAAAATTGAAATGTAGAAGTGAATTTACAGATCAACATTTTGTTTTCTTGTAGAAAAGTGCTTTTTACCTGTGCTGTTTCATTGATGTGAAATCAGGTTTAAACATTACTCAAAAAAGCATGTATTTTAATGTTTGTAGTTTCATTTTAACATTTATGTTATTCTTTTCAAAATTGAAATGTAGAAGTGAATTTACAGATCAACATTTTGTTTTCTTGTAGAAAAGTGCTTTTTACCTGTGCTGTTTCATTGATGTGAAATCATGTTTAAACATTACTCAAAAAAGCATGTATTTTAATATTTGTAGTTTCATTTTAACATTTATGTAGTTGTTTTCAAAATTGAAATGTAGGTGAATTTACAGATTTACATTTTGCTTTCTTGTGGAAAAGTACTTTTTACAAGTGCTGTTTCATAGATGTGAAACCATGTTTAAACATTTCTCAAAAAAGCATGTATTTTAATGTTTGTAGTTTCATTTTAACATTTATGTTGTTCTTTTCAAAATGAAATGAGAAGTGAATTTACAGATCTACATTTTGTTTTCTTGTAGAAAAGTGCTTTTTACATGTGCTGTTTCATTGATGTGAAATCATGTTTAAATATTTCACAAAAAAGCATGTATTTTATTGTTTGTAGTTTCATTTTAACATTAATGTTATTCTTTTTTAAATTGAATATGTAGAAGTGAATTTATGCATCCTCATTTTGCTTTCTTTTAGAAAAGTACTTTTTACAAGTGCTGTTTCATAGATGTGAAATCATGTTTAAACATTTCTCAAAAAAGCATGTATTTTAATGTTTGTAGTTTCATTTTAACATTTATGTTATTCTTTTCAAATTTGAAATGTAGAAGTGAATTTACAGATTTACATTTTGCTTTCTTGTGGAAAAGTACTTTTTACGTGCTGTTTCATAGATGTGAAACCATGTTTAAACATTTCTCAAAAAAGCATGTATTTTAATGTTTGTAGTTACATTTTAACATTTATGTTGTTCTTTTCAAAATTGAAATGTAGAAGTGAATTTACAGATCTACATTTTGTTTTCTTGTAGAAAAGTGCTTTTTACCTGTGCTGTTTCATTGATGTGAAATCATGTTTAAACATTTCACAAAAAAGCATGTATTTTATTGTTTGTAGTTTCATTTTAACATTTATGTTATTCTTTTCAAATTTGTAATGTAGAAGTGAATTTACAGATTTACATTTTGCTTTCTTGTGGAAAAGTACTTTTTACAAGTGCTGTTTCATAGATGTGAAACCATGTTTAAACATTTTTTCAAAAAAGCATGTATTTTAATGTTTGTAGTTTCATTTTAACATTTATGTTATTCTTTTCAAAATTGAAATGTAGAAGTGAATTTACAGATCTACATTTTGTTTTCTTGTAGAAAAGTGCTTTTTACCTGTGCTGTTTCATTGATGTGAAATCATGTTTAAACATTACTCAAAAAAGCATGTATTTTAATATTTGTAGTTTCATTTTAACATTTATGTAGTTGTTTTCAAAATTGAAATGTAGGTGAATTTACAGATTTACATTTTGCTTTCTTGTGGAAAAGTACTTTTTACAAGTGCTGTTTCATAGATGTGAAACCATGTTTAAACATTTCTCAAAAAAGCATGTATTTTAATGTTTGTAGTTTCATTTTAACATTTATGTTGTTCTTTTCAAAATGAAATGAGAAGTGAATTTACAGATCTACATTTTGTTTTCTTGTAGAAAAGTGCTTTTTACATGTGCTGTTTCATTGATGTGAAATCATGTTTAAATATTTCACAAAAAAGCATGTATTTTATTGTTTGTAGTTTCATTTTAACATTAATGTTATTCTTTTTTAAATTGAATATGTAGAAGTGAATTTATGCATCCTCATTTTGCTTTCTTTTAGAAAAGTACTTTTTACAAGTGCTGTTTCATAGATGTGAAATCATGTTTAAACATTTCTCAAAAAAGCATGTATTTTAATGTTTGTAGTTTCATTTTAACATTTATGTTATTCTTTTCAAATTTGAAATGTAGAAGTGAATTTACAGATTTACATTTTGCTTTCTTGTGGAAAAGTACTTTTTACGTGCTGTTTCATAGATGTGAAACCATGTTTAAACATTTCTCAAAAAAGCATGTATTTTAATGTTTGTAGTTACATTTTAACATTTATGTTGTTCTTTTCAAAATTGAAATGTAGAAGTGAATTTACAGATCTACATTTTGTTTTCTTGTAGAAAAGTGCTTTTTACCTGTGCTGTTTCATTGATGTGAAATCATGTTTAAACATTTCACAAAAAAGCATGTATTTTATTGTTTGTAGTTTCATTTTAACATTTATGTTATTATTTTCAAATTTGAAATGTAGAAGTGAATATACAGATTTACATTTTGCTTTCTTGTGGAAAAGTACTTTTTGCAAGTGCTGTTTCATAGATGTGAAAACATGTTTAAACATTTCTCAAAAAAGCATGTATTTTAATGTTTGTAGTTTCATTTTAACATTTATGTTGTTCTTTTCAAAATTGAAATGTAGAAGTGAATTTACAGATCTACATTTTGTTTTCTTGTAGAAAAGTGCTTTTTACCTGTGCTGTTTCATTGATGTGAAATCAGGTTTAAACATTACTCAAAAAAGCATGTGTTTTAATGTTTGTAGTTTCATTTTAACATTTATGTTGTTCTTTTCAAAATTGAAATGTAGAAGTGAATTTACAGATCAACATTTTGTTTTCTTGTAGAAAAGTGCTTTTTACCTGTGCTGTTTCATTGATGTGAAATCATGTTTAAACATTACTCAAAAAAGCATGTATTTTAATATTTGTAGTTTCATTTTAACATTTATGTAGTTGTTTTCAAAATTGAAATGTAGGTGAATTTACAGATTTACATTTTGCTTTCTTGTGGAAAAGTACTTTTTACAAGTGCTGTTTCATAGATGTGAAACCATGTTTAAACATTTCTCAAAAAAGCATGTATTTTAATGTTTGTAGTTTCATTTTAACATTTATGTTGTTCTTTTCAAAATTGAAATGTAGAAGTGAATTTACAGATCTACATTTTGTTTTCTTGTAGAAAAGTGCTTTTTACCTGTGCTGTTTCATTGGTGCCAAATCATGTTTAAACATTACTCAAAAAAGCATGTATTTTATTGTTTGTAGTTTCATTTTAACATTTATGTTATTCTTTTCAAATTTGTAATGTAGAAGTGAATTTACAGATTTACATTTTGCTTTCTTGTGGAAAAGTACTTTTTACAAGTGCTGTTTCATAGATGTGAAACCATGTTTAAACATTTTTTCAAAAAAGCATGTATTTTAATGTTTGTAGTTTCATTTTAACATTTATGTTATTCTTTTCAAAATTGAAATGTTAGAAGTGAATTTACGCATCCTCATTTTGCTTTCTTTTAGAAAAGTACTTTTCACAGGTGCTGTTTCATTGATGTGAAATCATGTTTAAATATATCACAAAAAAGCATGTATTTTATTGTTTGTAGTTTCATTTTAACATTTATGTTATTATTTTCAAATTTGAAATGTAGAACTGAATTTACAGATTTACATTTTGCTTTCATGTGGAAAAGTACTTTTTACAAGTGCTGTTTCATAGATGTGAAACCATGTTTAAACATTTCTCAAAAAAGCATGTATTTTAACATTTGTAGTTTCATTTTAACATTTATGTTGTTCTTTTCAAAATTGAAATGTAGAAGTGAATTTACAGATCTACATTTTGTTTTCTTGTAGAAAAGTGCTTTTTACCTGTGCTGTTTCATTGATGTCAAATCATGTTTAAACATTACTCAAAAAAGCATGTATTTTATTGTTTGTAGTTTCATTTTAACATTTATGTTATTCTTTTCAAATTTGTAATGTAGAAGTGAATTTACAGATTTACATTTTGCTTTCTTGTGGAAAAGTACTTTTTACAAGTGCTGTTTCATAGATGTGAAACCATGTTTAAACATTTCTCAAAAAAGCATGTATTTTAACATTTGTAGTTTCATTTTAACATTTATGTTATTCTTTTCAAATTTGAAATGTAGAAGTGAATTTACAGATTTACATTTTGCTTTCTTGTGGAAAAGTACTTTTTACAAGTGCTGTTTCATAGATGTGAAACCATGTTTAAACATTTCTCAAAAAAGCATGTATTTTAATGTTTGTAGTTTCATTTTAACATTAATGTTATTCTTTTCAAAATTGAATATGTGGAAGTGAATTTATGCATCCTCATTTTGCTTTCTTTTAGAAAAGTACTTTTTACAAGTGCTGTTTCATAGATGTGAAATCATCTTTAAATATTTCACAAAAAAGCATGTATTTTATTGTTTGTAGTTTCATTTTAACATTTATGTTATTATTTTCAAATTTGAAATGTAGAAGTGAATTTACAGATTTACATTTTGCTTTCTTGTGGAAAAGTACTTTTTACAAGTGCTGTTTCATAGATGTGAAAACATGTTTAAACATTTCTCAAAAAAGCATGTATTTTAATGTTTGTAGTTTCATTTTAACATTTATGTTGTTCTTTTCAAAATTGAAATGTAGAAGTGAATTTACAGATCAACATTTTGTTTTCTTGTAGAAAAGTGCTTTTTACCTGTGCTGTTTCATTGATGTGAAATCAGGTTTAAACATTACTCAAAAAAGCATGTATTTTAATGTTTGTAGTTTCATTTTAACATTTATGTTATTCTTTTCAAAATTGAAATGTAGAAGTGAATTTACAGATCAACATTTTGTTTTCTTGTAGAAAAGTGCTTTTTACCTGTGCTGTTTCATTGATGTGAAATCATGTTTAAACATTACTCAAAAAAGCATGTATTTTAATATTTGTAGTTTCATTTTAACATTTATGTAGTTGTTTTCAAAATTGAAATGTAGGTGAATTTACAGATTTACATTTTGCTTTCTTGTGGAAAAGTACTTTTTACAAGTGCTGTTTCATAGATGTGAAACCATGTTTAAACATTTCTCAAAAAAGCATGTATTTTAATGTTTGTAGTTTCATTTTAACATTTATGTTGTTCTTTTCAAAATGAAATGAGAAGTGAATTTACAGATCTACATTTTGTTTTCTTGTAGAAAAGTGCTTTTTACATGTGCTGTTTCATTGATGTGAAATCATGTTTAAATATTTCACAAAAAAGCATGTATTTTATTGTTTGTAGTTTCATTTTAACATTAATGTTATTCTTTTTTAAATTGAATATGTAGAAGTGAATTTATGCATCCTCATTTTGCTTTCTTTTAGAAAAGTACTTTTTACAAGTGCTGTTTCATAGATGTGAAATCATGTTTAAACATTTCTCAAAAAAGCATGTATTTTAATGTTTGTAGTTTCATTTTAACATTTATGTTATTCTTTTCAAATTTGAAATGTAGAAGTGAATTTACAGATTTACATTTTGCTTTCTTGTGGAAAAGTACTTTTTACGTGCTGTTTCATAGATGTGAAACCATGTTTAAACATTTCTCAAAAAAGCATGTATTTTAATGTTTGTAGTTACATTTTAACATTTATGTTGTTCTTTTCAAAATTGAAATGTAGAAGTGAATTTACAGATCTACATTTTGTTTTCTTGTAGAAAAGTGCTTTTTACCTGTGCTGTTTCATTGATGTGAAATCAGGTTTAAACATTACTCAAAAAAGCATGTATTTTAATGTTTGTAGTTTCATTTTAACATTTATGTTGTTCTTTTCAAAATTGAAATGTAGAAGTGAATTTACAGATCAACATTTTGTTTTCTTGTAGAAAAGTGCTTTTTACCTGTGCTGTTTCATTGATGTGAAATCATGTTTAAACATTACTCAAAAAAGCATGTATTTTAATATTTGTAGTTTCATTTTAACATTTATGTAGTTGTTTTCAAAATTGAAATGTAGGTGAATTTACAGATTTACATTTTGCTTTCTTGTGGAAAAGTACTTTTTACAAGTGCTGTTTCATAGATGTGAAACCATGTTTAAACATATCTCAAAAAAGCATGTATTTTAATGTTTGTAGTTTCATTTTAACATTTATGTTGTTCTTTTCAAAATGAAATGAGAAGTGAATTTACAGATCTACATTTTGTTTTCTTGTAGAAAAGTGCTTTTTACATGTGCTGTTTCATTGATGTGAAATCATGTTTAAATATTTCACAAAAAAGCATGTATTTTATTGTTTGTAGTTTCATTTTAACATTAATGTTATTCTTTTTTAAATTGAATATGTAGAAGTGAATTTATGCATCCTCATTTTGCTTTCTTTTAGAAAAGTACTTTTTACAAGTGCTGTTTCATAGATGTGAAATCATGTTTAAACATTTCTCAAAAAAGCATGTATTTTAATGTTTGTAGTTTCATTTTAACATTTATGTTATTCTTTTCAAATTTGAAATGTAGAAGTGAATTTACAGATTTACATTTTGCTTTCTTGTGGAAAAGTACTTTTTACGTGCTGTTTCATAGATGTGAAACCATGTTTAAACATTTCTCAAAAAAGCATGTATTTTAATGTTTGTAGTTACATTTTAACATTTATGTTGTTCTTTTCAAAATTGAAATGTAGAAGTGAATTTACAGATCTACATTTTGTTTTCTTGTAGAAAAGTGCTTTTTACCTGTGCTGTTTCATTGATGTGAAATCATGTTTAAACATTTCACAAAAAAGCATGTATTTTATTGTTTGTAGTTTCATTTTAACATTTATGTTATTATTTTCAAATTTGAAATGTAGAAGTGAATATACAGATTTACATTTTGCTTTCTTGTGGAAAAGTACTTTTTGCAAGTGCTGTTTCATAGATGTGAAAACATGTTTAAACATTTCTCAAAAAAGCATGTATTTTAATGTTTGTAGTTTCATTTTAACATTTATGTTGTTCTTTTCAAAATTGAAATGTAGAAGTGAATTTACAGATCTACATTTTGTTTTCTTGTAGAAAAGTGCTTTTTACCTGTGCTGTTTCATTGATGTGAAATCAGGTTTAAACATTACTCAAAAAAGCATGTGTTTTAATGTTTGTAGTTTCATTTTAACATTTATGTAGTTGTTTTCAAAATTGAAATGTAGAAGTGAATTTACAGATCAACATTTTGTTTTCTTGTAGAAAAGTGCTTTTTACCTGTGCTGTTTCATTGATGTGAAATCATGTTTAAACATTACTCAAAAAAGCATGTATTTTAATATTTGTAGTTTCATTTTAACATTTATGTAGTTGTTTTCAAAATTGAAATGTAGGTGAATTTACAGATTTACATTTTGCTTTCTTGTGGAAAAGTACTTTTTACAAGTGCTGTTTCATAGATGTGAAACCATGTTTAAACATTTCTCAAAAAAGCATGTATTTTAATGTTTGTAGTTTCATTTTAACATTTATGTTGTTCTTTTCAAAATTGAAATGTAGAAGTGAATTTACAGATCTACATTTTGTTTTCTTGTAGAAAAGTGCTTTTTACCTGTGCTGTTTCATTGATGCCAAATCATGTTTATACATTATTCAAAAAAGCATGTATTTTATTGTTTGTAGTTTCATTTTAACATTTATGTTATTCTTTTCAAATTTGTAATGTAGAAGTGAATTTACAGATTTACATTTTGCTTTCTTGTGGAAAAGTACTTTTTACAAGTGCTGTTTCATAGATGTGAAACCATGTTTAAACATTTTTTCAAAAAAGCATGTATTTTAATGTTTGTAGTTTCATTTTAACATTTATGTTATTCTTTTCAAAATTGAAATGTAGAAGTGAATTTACAGATCTACATTTTGTTTTCTTGTAGAAAAGTGCTTTTTACCTGTGCTGTTTCATTGATGTGAAATCATGTTTAAACATTACTCAAAAAAGCATGTATTTTAATATTTGTAGTTTCATTTTAACATTTATGTAGTTGTTTTCAAAATTGAAATGTAGGTGAATTTACAGATTTACATTTTGCTTTCTTGTGGAAAAGTACTTTTTACAAGTGCTGTTTCATAGATGTGAAACCATGTTTAAACATTTCTCAAAAAAGCATGTATTTTAATGTTTGTAGTTTCATTTTAACATTTATGTTGTTCTTTTCAAAATGAAATGAGAAGTGAATTTACAGATCTACATTTTGTTTTCTTGTAGAAAAGTGCTTTTTACATGTGCTGTTTCATTGATGTGAAATCATGTTTAAATATTTCACAAAAAAGCATGTATTTTATTGTTTGTAGTTTCATTTTAACATTAATGTTATTCTTTTTTAAATTGAATATGTAGAAGTGAATTTATGCATCCTCATTTTGCTTTCTTTTAGAAAAGTACTTTTTACAAGTGCTGTTTCATAGATGTGAAATCATGTTTAAACATTTCTCAAAAAAGCATGTATTTTAATGTTTGTAGTTTCATTTTAACATTTATGTTATTCTTTTCAAATTTGAAATGTAGAAGTGAATTTACAGATTTACATTTTGCTTTCTTGTGGAAAAGTACTTTTTACGTGCTGTTTCATAGATGTGAAACCATGTTTAAACATTTCTCAAAAAAGCATGTATTTTAATGTTTGTAGTTACATTTTAACATTTATGTTGTTCTTTTCAAAATTGAAATGTAGAAGTGAATTTACAGATCTACATTTTGTTTTCTTGTAGAAAAGTGCTTTTTACCTGTGCTGTTTCATTGATGTGAAATCATGTTTAAACATTTCACAAAAAAGCATGTATTTTATTGTTTGTAGTTTCATTTTAACATTTATGTTATTATTTTCAAATTTGAAATGTAGAAGTGAATATACAGATTTACATTTTGCTTTCTTGTGGAAAAGTACTTTTTGCAAGTGCTGTTTCATAGATGTGAAAACATGTTTAAACATTTCTCAAAAAAGCATGTATTTTAATGTTTGTAGTTTCATTTTAACATTTATGTTGTTCTTTTCAAAATTGAAATGTAGAAGTGAATTTACAGATCTACATTTTGTTTTCTTGTAGAAAAGTGCTTTTTACCTGTGCTGTTTCATTGATGTGAAATCAGGTTTAAACATTACTCAAAAAAGCATGTGTTTTAATGTTTGTAGTTTCATTTTAACATTTATGTTGTTCTTTTCAAAATTGAAATGTAGAAGTGAATTTACAGATCAACATTTTGTTTTCTTGTAGAAAAGTGCTTTTTACCTGTGCTGTTTCATTGATGTGAAATCATGTTTAAACATTACTCAAAAAAGCATGTATTTTAATATTTGTAGTTTCATTTTAACATTTATGTAGTTGTTTTCAAAATTGAAATGTAGGTGAATTTACAGATTTACATTTTGCTTTCTTGTGGAAAAGTACTTTTTACAAGTGCTGTTTCATAGATGTGAAACCATGTTTAAACATTTCTCAAAAAAGCATGTATTTTAATGTTTGTAGTTTCATTTTAACATTTATGTTGTTCTTTTCAAAATTGAAATGTAGAAGTGAATTTACAGATCTACATTTTGTTTTCTTGTAGAAAAGTGCTTTTTACCTGTGCTGTTTCATTGATGCCAAATCATGTTTAAACATTACTCAAAAAAGCATGTATTTTATTGTTTGTAGTTTCATTTTAACATTTATGTTATTCTTTTCAAATTTGTAATGTAGAAGTGAATTTACAGATTTACATTTTGCTTTCTTGTGGAAAAGTACTTTTTACAAGTGCTGTTTCATAGATGTGAAACCATGTTTAAACATTTTTTCAAAAAAGCATGTATTTTAATGTTTGTAGTTTCATTTTAACATTTATGTTATTCTTTTCAAAATTGAAATGTTAGAAGTGAATTTACGCATCCTCATTTTGCTTTCTTTTAGAAAAGTACTTTTCACAGGTGCTGTTTCATTGATGTGAAATCATGTTTAAATATATCACAAAAAAGCATGTATTTTATTGTTTGTAGTTTCATTTTAACATTTATGTTATTATTTTCAAATTTGAAATGTAGAACTGAATTTACAGATTTACATTTTGCTTTCATGTGGAAAAGTACTTTTTACAAGTGCTGTTTCATAGATGTGAAACCATGTTTAAACATTTCTCAAAAAAGCATGTATTTTAACATTTGTAGTTTCATTTTAACATTTATGTTGTTCTTTTCAAAATTGAAATGTAGAAGTGAATTTACAGATCTACATTTTGTTTTCTTGTAGAAAAGTGCTTTTTACCTGTGCTGTTTCATTGATGTCAAATCATGTTTAAACATTACTCAAAAAAGCATGTATTTTATTGTTTGTAGTTTCATTTTAACATTTATGTTATTCTTTTCAAATTTGTAATGTAGAAGTGAATTTACAGATTTACATTTTGCTTTCTTGTGGAAAAGTACTTTTTACAAGTGCTGTTTCATAGATGTGAAACCATGTTTAAACATTTCTCAAAAAAGCATGTATTTTAACATTTGTAGTTTCATTTTAACATTTATGTTATTCTTTTCAAATTTGAAATGTAGAAGTGAATTTACAGATTTACATTTTGCTTTCTTGTGGAAAAGTACTTTTTACAAGTGCTGTTTCATAGATGTGAAACCATGTTTAAACATTTCTCAAAAAAGCATGTATTTTAATGTTTGTAGTTTCATTTTAACATTAATGTTATTCTTTTCAAAATTGAATATGTGGAAGTGAATTTATGCATCCTCATTTTGCTTTCTTTTAGAAAAGTACTTTTTACAAGTGCTGTTTCATAGATGTGAAATCATCTTTAAATATTTCACAAAAAAGCATGTATTTTATTGTTTGTAGTTTCATTTTAACATTTATGTTATTATTTTCAAATTTGAAATGTAGAAGTGAATTTACAGATTTACATTTTGCTTTCTTGTGGAAAAGTACTTTTTACAAGTGCTGTTTCATAGATGTGAAAACATGTTTAAACATTTCTCAAAAAAGCATGTATTTTAATGTTTGTAGTTTCATTTTAACATTTATGTTGTTCTTTTCAAAATTGAAATGTAGAAGTGAATTTACAGATCAACATTTTGTTTTCTTGTAGAAAAGTGCTTTTTACCTGTGCTGTTTCATTGATGTGAAATCAGGTTTAAACATTACTCAAAAAAGCATGTATTTTAATGTTTGTAGTTTCATTTTAACATTTATGTTATTCTTTTCAAAATTGAAATGTAGAAGTGAATTTACAGATCAACATTTTGTTTTCTTGTAGAAAAGTGCTTTTTACCTGTGCTGTTTCATTGATGTGAAATCATGTTTAAACATTACTCAAAAAAGCATGTATTTTAATATTTGTAGTTTCATTTTAACATTTATGTAGTTGTTTTCAAAATTGAAATGTAGGTGAATTTACAGATTTACATTTTGCTTTCTTGTGGAAAAGTACTTTTTACAAGTGCTGTTTCATAGATGTGAAACCATGTTTAAACATTTCTCAAAAAAGCATGTATTTTAATGTTTGTAGTTTCATTTTAACATTTATGTTGTTCTTTTCAAAATGAAATGAGAAGTGAATTTACAGATCTACATTTTGTTTTCTTGTAGAAAAGTGCTTTTTACATGTGCTGTTTCATTGATGTGAAATCATGTTTAAATATTTCACAAAAAAGCATGTATTTTATTGTTTGTAGTTTCATTTTAACATTAATGTTATTCTTTTTTAAATTGAATATGTAGAAGTGAATTTATGCATCCTCATTTTGCTTTCTTTTAGAAAAGTACTTTTTACAAGTGCTGTTTCATAGATGTGAAATCATGTTTAAACATTTCTCAAAAAAGCATGTATTTTAATGTTTGTAGTTTCATTTTAACATTTATGTTATTCTTTTCAAATTTGAAATGTAGAAGTGAATTTACAGATTTACATTTTGCTTTCTTGTGGAAAAGTACTTTTTACGTGCTGTTTCATAGATGTGAAACCATGTTTAAACATTTCTCAAAAAAGCATGTATTTTAATGTTTGTAGTTACATTTTAACATTTATGTTGTTCTTTTCAAAATTGAAATGTAGAAGTGAATTTACAGATCTACATTTTGTTTTCTTGTAGAAAAGTGCTTTTTACCTGTGCTGTTTCATTGATGTGAAATCATGTTTAAACATTTCACAAAAAAGCATGTATTTTATTGTTTGTAGTTTCATTTTAACATTTATGTTATTATTTTCAAATTTGAAATGTAGAAGTGAATATACAGATTTACATTTTGCTTTCTTGTGGAAAAGTACTTTTTGCAAGTGCTGTTTCATAGATGTGAAAACATGTTTAAACATTTCTCAAAAAAGCATGTATTTTAATGTTTGTAGTTTCATTTTAACATTTATGTTATTCTTTTCAAATTTGTAATGTAGAAGTGAATTTACAGATCTACATTTTGTTTTCTTGTAGAAAAGTGCTTTTTACCTGTGCTGTTTCATTGATGTGAAATCAGGTTTAAACATTACTCAAAAAAGCATGTATTTTAATGTTTGTAGTTTCATTTTAACATTTATGTTGTTCTTTTCAAAATTGAAATGTAGAAGTGAATTTACAGATCAACATTTTGTTTTCTTGTAGAAAAGTGCTTTTTACCTGTGCTGTTTCATTGATGTGAAATCATGTTTAAACATTACTCAAAAAAGCATGTATTTTAATATTTGTAGTTTCATTTTAACATTTATGTAGTTGTTTTCAAAATTGAAATGTAGGTGAATTTACAGATTTACATTTTGCTTTCTTGTGGAAAAGTACTTTTTACAAGTGCTGTTTCATAGATGTGAAACCATGTTTAAACATTTCTCAAAAAAGCATGTATTTTAATGTTTGTAGTTTCATTTTAACATTTATGTTGTTCTTTTCAAAATTGAAATGTAGAAGTGAATTTACAGATCTACATTTTGTTTTCTTGTAGAAAAGTGCTTTTTACCTGTGCTGTTTCATTGATGCCAAATCATGTTTAAACATTATTCAAAAAAGCATGTATTTTATTGTTTGTAGTTTCATTTTAACATTTATGTTATTCTTTTCAAATTTGTAATGTAGAAGTGAATTTACAGATTTACATTTTGCTTTCTTGTGGAAAAGTACTTTTTACAAGTGCTGTTTCATAGATGTGAAACCATGTTTAAACATTTTTTCAAAAAAGCATGTATTTTAATGTTTGTAGTTTCATTTTAACATTTATGTTATTCTTTTCAAAATTGAAATGTAGAAGTGAATTTACAGATCTACATTTTGTTTTCTTGTAGAAAAGTGCTTTTTACCTGTGCTGTTTCATTGATGTGAAATCATGTTTAAACATTACTCAAAAAAGCATGTATTTTAATATTTGTAGTTTCATTTTAACATTTATGTAGTTGTTTTCAAAATTGAAATGTAGGTGAATTTACAGATTTACATTTTGCTTTCTTGTGGAAAAGTACTTTTTACAAGTGCTGTTTCATAGATGTGAAACCATGTTTAAACATTTCTCAAAAAAGCATGTATTTTAATGTTTGTAGTTTCATTTTAACATTTATGTTGTTCTTTTCAAAATGAAATGAGAAGTGAATTTACAGATCTACATTTTGTTTTCTTGTAGAAAAGTGCTTTTTACATGTGCTGTTTCATTGATGTGAAATCATGTTTAAATATTTCACAAAAAAGCATGTATTTTATTGTTTGTAGTTTCATTTTAACATTAATGTTATTCTTTTTTAAATTGAATATGTAGAAGTGAATTTATGCATCCTCATTTTGCTTTCTTTTAGAAAAGTACTTTTTACAAGTGCTGTTTCATAGATGTGAAATCATGTTTAAACATTTCTCAAAAAAGCATGTATTTTAATGTTTGTAGTTTCATTTTAACATTTATGTTATTCTTTTCAAATTTGAAATGTAGAAGTGAATTTACAGATTTACATTTTGCTTTCTTGTGGAAAAGTACTTTTTACGTGCTGTTTCATAGATGTGAAACCATGTTTAAACATTTCTCAAAAAAGCATGTATTTTAATGTTTGTAGTTACATTTTAACATTTATGTTGTTCTTTTCAAAATTGAAATGTAGAAGTGAATTTACAGATCTACATTTTGTTTTCTTGTAGAAAAGTGCTTTTTACCTGTGCTGTTTCATTGATGTGAAATCATGTTTAAACATTTCACAAAAAAGCATGTATTTTATTGTTTGTAGTTTCATTTTAACATTTATGTTATTATTTTCAAATTTGAAATGTAGAAGTGAATATACAGATTTACATTTTGCTTTCTTGTGGAAAAGTACTTTTTGCAAGTGCTGTTTCATAGATGTGAAAACATGTTTAAACATTTCTCAAAAAAGCATGTATTTTAATGTTTGTAGTTTCATTTTAACATTTATGTTGTTCTTTTCAAAATTGAAATGTAGAAGTGAATTTACAGATCTACATTTTGTTTTCTTGTAGAAAAGTGCTTTTTACCTGTGCTGTTTCATTGATGTGAAATCAGGTTTAAACATTACTCAAAAAAGCATGTGTTTTAATGTTTGTAGTTTCATTTTAACATTTATGTTGTTCTTTTCAAAATTGAAATGTAGAAGTGAATTTACAGATCAACATTTTGTTTTCTTGTAGAAAAGTGCTTTTTACCTGTGCTGTTTCATTGATGTGAAATCATGTTTAAACATTACTCAAAAAAGCATGTATTTTAATATTTGTAGTTTCATTTTAACATTTATGTAGTTGTTTTCAAAATTGAAATGTAGGTGAATTTACAGATTTACATTTTGCTTTCTTGTGGAAAAGTACTTTTTACAAGTGCTGTTTCATAGATGTGAAACCATGTTTAAACATTTCTCAAAAAAGCATGTATTTTAATGTTTGTAGTTTCATTTTAACATTTATGTTGTTCTTTTCAAAATTGAAATGTAGAAGTGAATTTACAGATCTACATTTTGTTTTCTTGTAGAAAAGTGCTTTTTACCTGTGCTGTTTCATTGATGCCAAATCATGTTTAAACATTACTCAAAAAAGCATGTATTTTATTGTTTGTAGTTTCATTTTAACATTTATGTTATTCTTTTCAAATTTGTAATGTAGAAGTGAATTTACAGATTTACATTTTGCTTTCTTGTGGAAAAGTACTTTTTACAAGTGCTGTTTCATAGATGTGAAACCATGTTTAAACATTTTTTCAAAAAAGCATGTATTTTAATGTTTGTAGTTTCATTTTAACATTTATGTTATTCTTTTCAAAATTGAAATGTTAGAAGTGAATTTACGCATCCTCATTTTGCTTTCTTTTAGAAAAGTACTTTTCACAGGTGCTGTTTCATTGATGTGAAATCATGTTTAAATATATCACAAAAAAGCATGTATTTTATTGTTTGTAGTTTCATTTTAACATTTATGTTATTATTTTCAAATTTGAAATGTAGAACTGAATTTACAGATTTACATTTTGCTTTCATGTGGAAAAGTACTTTTTACAAGTGCTGTTTCATAGATGTGAAACCATGTTTAAACATTTCTCAAAAAAGCATGTATTTTAACATTTGTAGTTTCATTTTAACATTTATGTTGTTCTTTTCAAAATTGAAATGTAGAAGTGAATTTACAGATCTACATTTTGTTTTCTTGTAGAAAAGTGCTTTTTACCTGTGCTGTTTCATTGATGTCAAATCATGTTTAAACATTACTCAAAAAAGCATGTATTTTATTGTTTGTAGTTTCATTTTAACATTTATGTTATTCTTTTCAAATTTGTAATGTAGAAGTGAATTTACAGATTTACATTTTGCTTTCTTGTGGAAAAGTACTTTTTACAAGTGCTGTTTCATAGATGTGAAACCATGTTTAAACATTTCTCAAAAAAGCATGTATTTTAACATTTGTAGTTTCATTTTAACATTTATGTTATTCTTTTCAAATTTGAAATGTAGAAGTGAATTTACAGATTTACATTTTGCTTTCTTGTGGAAAAGTACTTTTTACAAGTGCTGTTTCATAGATGTGAAACCATGTTTAAACATTTCTCAAAAAAGCATGTATTTTAATGTTTGTAGTTTCATTTTAACATTAATGTTATTCTTTTCAAAATTGAATATGTGGAAGTGAATTTATGCATCCTCATTTTGCTTTCTTTTAGAAAAGTACTTTTTACAAGTGCTGTTTCATAGATGTGAAATCATCTTTAAATATTTCACAAAAAAGCATGTATTTTATTGTTTGTAGTTTCATTTTAACATTTATGTTATTATTTTCAAATTTGAAATGTAGAAGTGAATTTACAGATTTACATTTTGCTTTCTTGTGGAAAAGTACTTTTTACAAGTGCTGTTTCATAGATGTGAAAACATGTTTAAACATTTCTCAAAAAAGCATGTATTTTAATGTTTGTAGTTTCATTTTAACATTTATGTTGTTCTTTTCAAAATTGAAATGTAGAAGTGAATTTACAGATCAACATTTTGTTTTCTTGTAGAAAAGTGCTTTTTACCTGTGCTGTTTCATTGATGTGAAATCAGGTTTAAACATTACTCAAAAAAGCATGTATTTTAATGTTTGTAGTTTCATTTTAACATTTATGTTATTCTTTTCAAAATTGAAATGTAGAAGTGAATTTACAGATCAACATTTTGTTTTCTTGTAGAAAAGTGCTTTTTACCTGTGCTGTTTCATTGATGTGAAATCATGTTTAAACATTACTCAAAAAAGCATGTATTTTAATATTTGTAGTTTCATTTTAACATTTATGTAGTTGTTTTCAAAATTGAAATGTAGGTGAATTTACAGATTTACATTTTGCTTTCTTGTGGAAAAGTACTTTTTACAAGTGCTGTTTCATAGATGTGAAACCATGTTTAAACATTTCTCAAAAAAGCATGTATTTTAATGTTTGTAGTTTCATTTTAACATTTATGTTGTTCTTTTCAAAATGAAATGAGAAGTGAATTTACAGATCTACATTTTGTTTTCTTGTAGAAAAGTGCTTTTTACATGTGCTGTTTCATTGATGTGAAATCATGTTTAAATATTTCACAAAAAAGCATGTATTTTATTGTTTGTAGTTTCATTTTAACATTAATGTTATTCTTTTTTAAATTGAATATGTAGAAGTGAATTTATGCATCCTCATTTTGCTTTCTTTTAGAAAAGTACTTTTTACAAGTGCTGTTTCATAGATGTGAAATCATGTTTAAACATTTCTCAAAAAAGCATGTATTTTAATGTTTGTAGTTTCATTTTAACATTTATGTTATTCTTTTCAAATTTGAAATGTAGAAGTGAATTTACAGATTTACATTTTGCTTTCTTGTGGAAAAGTACTTTTTACGTGCTGTTTCATAGATGTGAAACCATGTTTAAACATTTCTCAAAAAAGCATGTATTTTAATGTTTGTAGTTACATTTTAACATTTATGTTGTTCTTTTCAAAATTGAAATGTAGAAGTGAATTTACAGATCTACATTTTGTTTTCTTGTAGAAAAGTGCTTTTTACCTGTGCTGTTTCATTGATGTGAAATCATGTTTAAACATTTCACAAAAAAGCATGTATTTTATTGTTTGTAGTTTCATTTTAACATTTATGTTATTATTTTCAAATTTGAAATGTAGAAGTGAATATACAGATTTACATTTTGCTTTCTTGTGGAAAAGTACTTTTTGCAAGTGCTGTTTCATAGATGTGAAAACATGTTTAAACATTTCTCAAAAAAGCATGTATTTTAATGTTTGTAGTTTCATTTTAACATTTATGTTATTCTTTTCAAATTTGTAATGTAGAAGTGAATTTACAGATCTACATTTTGTTTTCTTGTAGAAAAGTGCTTTTTACCTGTGCTGTTTCATTGATGTGAAATCAGGTTTAAACATTACTCAAAAAAGCATGTATTTTAATGTTTGTAGTTTCATTTTAACATTTATGTTGTTCTTTTCAAAATTGAAATGTAGAAGTGAATTTACAGATCAACATTTTGTTTTCTTGTAGAAAAGTGCTTTTTACCTGTGCTGTTTCATTGATGTGAAATCATGTTTAAACATTACTCAAAAAAGCATGTATTTTAATGTTTGTAGTTTCATTTTAACATTAATGTTATTCTTTTCAAAATTGAATATGTGGAAGTGAATTTATGCATCCTCATTTTGCTTTCTTTTAGAAAAGTACTTTTTACAAGTGCTGTTTCATAGATGTGAAATCATCTTTAAATATTTCACAAAAAAGCATGTATTTTATTGTTTGTAGTTTCATTTTAACATTTATGTTATTATTTTCAAATTTGAAATGTAGAAGTGAATTTACAGATTTACATTTTGCTTTCTTGTGGAAAAGTACTTTTTACAAGTGCTGTTTCATAGATGTGAAAACATGTTTAAACATTTCTCAAAAAAGCATGTATTTTAATGTTTGTAGTTTCATTTTAACATTTATGTTGTTCTTTTCAAAATTGAATATGTGGAAGTGAATTTATGCATCCTCATTTTGCTTTCTTTTAGAAAAGTACTTTTTACAAGTGCTGTTTCATAGATGTGAAATCATCTTTAAATATTTCACAAAAAAGCATGTATTTTATTGTTTGTAGTTTCATTTTAACATTTATGTTATTATTTTCAAATTTGAAATGTAGAAGTGAATTTACAGATTTACATTTTGCTTTCTTGTGGAAAAGTACTTTTTACAAGTGCTGTTTCATAGATGTGAAAACATGTTTAAACATTTCTCAAAAAAGCATGTATTTTAATGTTTGTAGTTTCATTTTAACATTTATGTTGTTCTTTTCAAAATTGAAATGTAGAAGTGAATTTACAGATCAACATTTTGTTTTCTTGTAGAAAAGTGCTTTTTACCTGTGCTGTTTCATTGATGTGAAATCAGGTTTAAACATTACTCAAAAAAGCATGTATTTTAATGTTTGTAGTTTCATTTTAACATTTATGTTATTCTTTTCAAAATTGAAATGTAGAAGTGAATTTACAGATCAACATTTTGTTTTCTTGTAGAAAAGTGCTTTTTACCTGTGCTGTTTCATTGATGTGAAATCATGTTTAAACATTACTCAAAAAAGCATGTATTTTAATATTTGTAGTTTCATTTTAACATTTATGTAGTTGTTTTCAAAATTGAAATGTAGGTGAATTTACAGATTTACATTTTGCTTTCTTGTGGAAAAGTACTTTTTACAAGTGCTGTTTCATAGATGTGAAACCATGTTTAAACATTTCTCAAAAAAGCATGTATTTTAATGTTTGTAGTTTCATTTTAACATTTATGTTGTTCTTTTCAAAATGAAATGAGAAGTGAATTTACAGATCTACATTTTGTTTTCTTGTAGAAAAGTGCTTTTTACATGTGCTGTTTCATTGATGTGAAATCATGTTTAAATATTTCACAAAAAAGCATGTATTTTATTGTTTGTAGTTTCATTTTAACATTAATGTTATTCTTTTTTAAATTGAATATGTAGAAGTGAATTTATGCATCCTCATTTTGCTTTCTTTTAGAAAAGTACTTTTTACAAGTGCTGTTTCATAGATGTGAAATCATGTTTAAACATTTCTCAAAAAAGCATGTATTTTAATGTTTGTAGTTTCATTTTAACATTTATGTTATTCTTTTCAAATTTGAAATGTAGAAGTGAATTTACAGATTTACATTTTGCTTTCTTGTGGAAAAGTACTTTTTACGTGCTGTTTCATAGATGTGAAACCATGTTTAAACATTTCTCAAAAAAGCATGTATTTTAATGTTTGTAGTTACATTTTAACATTTATGTTGTTCTTTTCAAAATTGAAATGTAGAAGTGAATTTACAGATCTACATTTTGTTTTCTTGTAGAAAAGTGCTTTTTACCTGTGCTGTTTCATTGATGTGAAATCATGTTTAAACATTTCACAAAAAAGCATGTATTTTATTGTTTGTAGTTTCATTTTAACATTTATGTTATTATTTTCAAATTTGAAATGTAGAAGTGAATATACAGATTTACATTTTGCTTTCTTGTGGAAAAGTACTTTTTGCAAGTGCTGTTTCATAGATGTGAAAACATGTTTAAACATTTCTCAAAAAAGCATGTATTTTAATGTTTGTAGTTTCATTTTAACATTTATGTTATTCTTTTCAAATTTGTAATGTAGAAGTGAATTTACAGATCTACATTTTGTTTTCTTGTAGAAAAGTGCTTTTTACCTGTGCTGTTTCATTGATGTGAAATCAGGTTTAAACATTACTCAAAAAAGCATGTATTTTAATGTTTGTAGTTTCATTTTAACATTTATGTTGTTCTTTTCAAAATTGAAATGTAGAAGTGAATTTACAGATCAACATTTTGTTTTCTTGTAGAAAAGTGCTTTTTACCTGTGCTGTTTCATTGATGTGAAATCATGTTTAAACATTACTCAAAAAAGCATGTATTTTAATGTTTGTAGTTTCATTTTAACATTAATGTTATTCTTTTCAAAATTGAATATGTGGAAGTGAATTTATGCATCCTCATTTTGCTTTCTTTTAGAAAAGTACTTTTTACAAGTGCTGTTTCATAGATGTGAAATCATCTTTAAATATTTCACAAAAAAGCATGTATTTTATTGTTTGTAGTTTCATTTTAACATTTATGTTATTATTTTCAAATTTGAAATGTAGAAGTGAATTTACAGATTTACATTTTGCTTTCTTGTGGAAAAGTACTTTTTACAAGTGCTGTTTCATAGATGTGAAAACATGTTTAAACATTTCTCAAAAAAGCATGTATTTTAATGTTTGTAGTTTCATTTTAACATTTATGTTGTTCTTTTCAAAATTGAAATGTAGAAGTGAATTTACAGATCTACATTTTGTTTTCTTGTAGAAAAGTGCTTTTTACCTGTGCTGTTTCATTGATGTCAAATCATGTTTAAACATTACTCAAAAAAGCATGTATTTTATGTTTGTAGTTTCATTTTAACATTTATGTTATTCTTTTCAAATTTGAAATGTAGAAGTGAATTTACAGATTTACATTTTGCTTTCTTGTGGAAAAGTACTTTTTACAAGTGCTGTTTCATAGATGTGAAACCATGTTTAAACATTTCTCAAAAAAGCATTTATTTTAATGTTTGTAGTTTCATTTTAACATTTATGTTGTTCTTTTCAAAATTGAAATGTAGAAGTGAATTTACAGATCTACATTTTGTTTTCTTGTAGAAAAGTGCTTTTTACCTGTGCTGTTTCATTGATGTGAAATCAGGTTTAAACATTACTCAAAAAAGCATGTATTTTAATGTTTGTAGTTTCATTTTAACATTTATGTTGTTCTTTTCAAAATTGAAATGTAGAAGTGAATTTACAGATCAACATTTTGTTTTCTTGTAGAAAAGTGCTTTTTACCTGTGCTGTTTCATTGATGTGAAATCATGTTTAAACATTACTCAAAAAAGCATGTATTTTAATATTTGTAGTTTCATTTTAACATTTATGTAGTTGTTTTCAAAATTGAAATGTAGGTGAATTTACAGATTTACATTTTGCTTTCTTGTGGAAAAGTACTTTTTACAAGTGCTGTTTCATAGATGTGAAACCATGTTTAAACATTTCTCAAAAAAGCATGTATTTTAATGTTTGTAGTTTCATTTTAACATTTATGTTGTTCTTTTCAAAATGAAATGAGAAGTGAATTTACAGATCTACATTTTGTTTTCTTGTAGAAAAGTGCTTTTTACATGTGCTGTTTCATTGATGTGAAATCATGTTTAAATATTTCACAAAAAAGCATGTATTTTATTGTTTGTAGTTTCATTTTAACATTAATGTTATTATTTTCAAATTTGAAATGTAGAAGTGAATTTACAGATTTACATTTTGCTTTCTTGTGGAAAAGTACTTTTTAGAAGTGCTGTTTCATAGATGTGAAACCATGTTTAAACATTTCTCAAAAAAGCATGTATTTTAATGTTTGTAGTTTCATTTTAACATTAATGTTATTCTTTTTTAAATTGAAATGTAGAAGTGAATTTACAGATCTACATTTTGTTTTCTTGTAGAAAAGTGCTTTTTACCTGTGCTGTTTCATTGATGTGAAATCAGGTTTAAACATTACTCAAAAAAGCATGTATTTTAATGTTTGTAGTTTCATTTTAACATTTATGTTGTTCTTTTCAAAATTGAAATGTAGAAGTGAATTTACAGATCAACATTTTGTTTTCTTGTAGAAAAGTGCTTTTTACCTGTGCTGTTTCATTGATGTGAAATCATGTTTAAACATTACTCAAAAAAGCATGTATTTTAATATTTGTAGTTTCATTTTAACATTTATGTAGTTGTTTTCAAAATTGAAATGTAGAAGTGAATTTACAGATTTACATTTTGCTTTCTTGTGGAAAAGTACTTTTTACAAGTGCTGTTTCATATATGTGAAACCATGTTTAAACATTTCTCAAAAAAGCATGTATTTTAATGTTTGTAGTTTCATTTTAACATTAATGTTATTCTTTTCAAAATTGAATATGTAGAAGTGAATTTATGCATCCTCATTTTGCTTTCTTTTAGAAAAGTACTTTTTACAAGTGCTGTTTCATAGATGTGAAATCATGTTTAAACATTTCTCAAAAAAGCATGTATTTTAATGTTTGTAGTTTCATTTTAACATTAATGTTATTCTTTTCAAAATTGAATATGTAGAAGTGAATTTATGCATCCTCATTTTGCTTTCTTTTAGAAAAGTACTTTTTACAAGTGCTGTTTCATAGATGTGAAATCATGTTTAAACATTTCTCAAAAAAGCATGTATTTTAATGTTTGTAGTTTCATTTTAACATTTATGTTATTCTTTTCAAATTTGAAATGTAGAAGTGAATTTACAGATTTACATTTTGCTTTCTTGTGGAAAAGTACTTTTTACGTGCTGTTTCATAGATGTGAAACCATGTTTAAACATTTCTCAAAAAAGCATGTATTTTAATGTTTGTAGTTACATTTTAACATTTATGTTGTTCTTTTCAAAATTGAAATGTAGAAGTGAATTTACAGATCTACATTTTGTTTTCTTGTAGAAAAGTGCTTTTTACCTGTGCTGTTTCATTGATGTGAAATCAGGTTTAAACATTACTCAAAAAAGCATGTGTTTTAATGTTTGTAGTTTCATTTTAACATTTATGTTGTTCTTTTCAAAATTGAAATGTAGAAGTGAATTTACAGATCAACATTTTGTTTTCTTGTAGAAAAGTGCTTTTTACCTGTGCTGTTTCATTGATGTGAAATCATGTTTAAACATTACTCAAAAAAGCATGTATTTTAATATTTGTAGTTTCATTTTAACATTTATGTAGTTGTTTTCAAAATTGAAATGTAGGTGAATTTACAGATTTACATTTTGCTTTCTTGTGGAAAAGTACTTTTTACAAGTGCTGTTTCATAGATGTGAAACCATGTTTAAACATTTCTCAAAAAAGCATGTATTTTAATGTTTGTAGTTTCATTTTAACATTTATGTTGTTCTTTTCAAAATGAAATGAGAAGTGAATTTACAGATCTACATTTTGTTTTCTTGTAGAAAAGTGCTTTTTACATGTGCTGTTTCATTGATGTGAAATCATGTTTAAATATTTCACAAAAAAGCATGTATTTTATTGTTTGTAGTTTCATTTTAACATTAATGTTATTATTTTCAAATTTGAAATGTAGAAGTGAATTTACAGATTTACATTTTGCTTTCTTGTGGAAAAGTACTTTTTACAAGTGCTGTTTCATAGATGTGAAACCATGTTTAAACATTTCTCAAAAAAGCATGTATTTTAATGTTTGTAGTTTCATTTTAACATTTATGTTGTTCTTTTCAAAATTGAAATGTAGAAGTGAATTTACAGATCTACATTTTGTTTTCTTGTAGAAAAGTGCTTTTTACCTGTGCTGTTTCATTGATGCCAAATCATGTTTAAACATTACTCAAAAAAGCATGTATTTTATTGTTTGTAGTTTCATTTTAACATTTATGTTATTCTTTTCAAATTTGTAATGTAGAAGTGAATTTACAGATTTACATTTTGCTTTCTTGTGGAAAAGTACTTTTTACAAGTGCTGTTTCAGAGATGTGAAACCATGTTTAAACATTTCTCAAAAAAGAATGTATTTTAATGTTTGTAGTTTCATTTTAACATTTATGTTATTCTTTTCAAATTTGAAATGTAGAAGTGAATTTACAGATTTACATTTTGCTTTCTTGTGGAAAAGTACTTTTTACAAGTGCTGTTTCATAGATGTGAAACCATGTTTAAACATTTCTCAAAAAAGCATGTATTTTAATGTTTGTAGTTTCATTTTAACATTTATGTTGTTCTTTTCAAAATTGAAATGTAGAAGTGAATTTACAGATCTACATTTTGTTTTCTTGTAGAAAAGTGCTTTTTACCTGTGCTGTTTCATTGATGCAAAATCATGTTTAAACATTTCACAAAAAAGCATGTATTTTATTGTTTGTAGTTTCATTTTAACATTTATGTTATTCTTTTCAAATTTGAAATGTAGAAGTGAATATACAGATTTACATTTTGCTTTCATGTGGAAAAGTACTTTTTACAAGTGCTGTTTCATAGATGTGAAACCATGTTTAAACATTTCTCAAAAAAGCATGTATTTTAACGTTTGTAGTTTCATTTTAACATTTATGTTGTTCTTTTCAAAATTGAAATGTAGAAGTGAATTTACAGATCTACATTTTGTTTTCTTGTAGAAAAGTGCTTTTTACCTGTGCTGTTTCATTGATGTCAAATCATGTTTAAACATTACTCAAAAAAGCATGTATTTTATTGTTTGTAGTTTCATTTTAACATTTATGTTATTCTTTTCAAATTTGAAATGTAGAAGTGAATTTACAGATTTACATTTTGCTTTCTTGTGGAAAAGTACTTTTTACAAGTGCTGTTTCATAGATGTGAAACCATGTTTAAACATTTCTCAAAAAAGCATGTATTTTAATGTTTGTAGTTTCATTTTAACATTAATGTTATTCTTTTCAAAATTGAATATGTGGAAGTGAATTTATGCATCCTCATTTTGCTTTCTTTTAGAAAAGTACTTTTTACAAGTGCTGTTTCATAGATGTGAAATCATCTTTAAATATTTCACAAAAAAGCATGTATTTTATTGTTTGTAGTTTCATTTTAACATTTATGTTATTATTTTCAAATTTGAAATGTAGAAGTGAATTTACAGATTTACATTTTGCTTTCTTGTGGAAAAGTACTTTTTACAAGTGCTGTTTCATAGATGTGAAAACATGTTTAAACATTTCTCAAAAAAGCATGTATTTTAATGTTTGTAGTTTCATTTTAACATTTATGTTGTTCTTTTCAAAATTGAAATGTAGAAGTGAATTTACAGATCTACATTTTGTTTTCTTGTAGAAAAGTGCTTTTTACCTGTGCTGTTTCATTGATGTGAAATCATGTTTAAACATTACTCAAAAAAGCATGTATTTTAATATTTGTAGTTTCATTTTAACATTTATGTAGTTGTTTTCAAAATTGAAATGTAGAAGTGAATTTACAGATTTACATTTTGCTTTCTTGTGGAAAAGTACTTTTTACAAGTGCTGTTTCATATATGTGAAACCATGTTTAAACATTTCTCAAAAAAGCATGTATTTTAATGTTTGTAGTTTCATTTTAACATTAATGTTATTCTTTTCAAAATTGAATATGTAGAAGTGAATTTATGCATCCTCATTTTGCTTTCTTTTAGAAAAGTACTTTTTACAAGTGCTGTTTCATAGATGTGAAATCATGTTTAAACATTTCTCAAAAAAGCATGTATTTTAATGTTTGTAGTTTCATTTTAACATTTATGTTATTCTTTTCAAATTTGAAATGTAGAAGTGAATTTACAGATTTACATTTTGCTTTCTTGTGGAAAAGTACCTTTTACGTGCTGTTTCATAGATGTGAAACCATGTTTAAACATTTCTCAAAAAAGCATGTATTTTAATGTTTGTAGTTACATTTTAACATTTATGTTGTTCTTTTCAAAATTGAAATGTAGAAGTGAATTTACAGATCTACATTTTGTTTTCTTGTAGAAAAGTGCTTTTTACCTGTGCTGTTTCATTGATGTGAAATCATGTTTAAACATTTCACAAAAAAGCATGTATTTTATTGTTTGTAGTTTCATTTTAACATTTATGTTATTATTTTCAAATTTGAAATGTAGAAGTGAATATACAGATTTACATTTTGCTTTCTTGTGGAAAAGTACTTTTTGCAAGTGCTGTTTCATAGATGTGAAAACATGTTTAAACATTTCTCAAAAAAGCATGTATTTTAATGTTTGTAGTTTCATTTTAACATTTATGTTGTTCTTTTCAAAATTGAAATGTAGAAGTGAATTTACAGATCAACATTTTGTTTTCTTGTAGAAAAGTGCTTTTTACCTGTGCTGTTTCATTGATGTGAAATCATGTTTAAACATTACTCAAAAAAGCATGTATTTTAATATTTGTAGTTTCATTTTAAAATTTATGTAGTTGTTTTCAAATTTGAAATGTAGAAGTGAATTTACAGATTTACATTTTGCTTTCTTGTGGAAAAGTACCTTTTACGTGCTGTTTCATAGATGTGAAACCATGTTTAAACATTTCTCAAAAAAGCATGTATTTTAATGTTTGTAGTTACATTTTAACATTTATGTTGTTCTTTTCAAAATGAAATGAGAAGTGAATTTACAGATCTACATTTTGTTTTCTTGTAGAAAAGTGCTTTTTACATGTGCTGTTTCATTGATGTGAAATCATGTTTAAATATTTCACAAAAAAGCATGTATTTTATTGTTTGTAGTTTCATTTTAACATTAATGTTATTATTTTCAAATTTGAAATGTAGAAGTGAATTTACAGATTTACATTTTGCTTTCTTGTGGAAAAGTACCTTTTACGTGCTGTTTCATAGATGTGAAACCATGTTTAAACATTTCTCAAAAAAGCATGTATTTTAATGTTTGTAGTTACATTTTAACATTTATGTTGTTCTTTTCAAAATTGAAATGTAGAAGTGAATTTACAGATCTACATTTTGTTTTCTTGTAGAAAAGTGCTTTTTACCTGTGCTGTTTCATTGATGCCAAATCATGTTTAAACATTACTCAAAAAACCATGTATTTTATTGTTTGTAGTTTCATTTTAACATTTATGTTATTCTTTTCAAATTTGAAATGTAGAAGTGAATTTACAGATCAACATTTTGTTTTCTTGTAGAAAAGTGCTTTTTACCTGTGCTGTTTCATTGATGTGAAATCATGTTTAAACATTACTCAAAAAAGCATGTATTTTAATATTTGTAGTTTCATTTTAACATTTATGTAGTTGTTTTCAAAATTGAAATGTAGAAGTGAATTTACAGATTTACATTTTGCTTTCTTGTGGAAAAGTACTTTTTACAAGTGCTGTTTCATAGATGTGAAACCATGTTTAAACATTTCTCAAAAAAGCATGTATTTTAATGTTTGTAGTTTCATTTTAACATTTATGTTGTTCTTTTCAAAATGAAATGAGAAGTGAATTTACAGATCTACATTTTGTTTTCTTGTAGAAAAGTGCTTTTTACATGTGCTGTTTCATTGATGTGAAATCATGTTTAAATATTTCACAAAAAAGCATGTATTTTATTGTTTGTAGTTTCATTTTAACATTAATGTTATTATTTTCAAATTTGAAATGTAGAAGTGAATTTACAGATTTACATTTTGCTTTCTTGTGGAAAAGTACTTTTTACAAGTGCTGTTTCATAGATGTGAAACCATGTTTAAACATTTCTCAAAAAAGCATGTATTTTAATGTTTGTAGTTTCATTTTAACATTTATGTTGTTCTTTTCAAAATTGAAATGTAGAAGTGAATTTACAGATCTACATTTTGTTTTCTTGTAGAAAAGTGCTTTTTACCTGTGCTGTTTCATTGATGCCAAATCATTTTGTTTTCTTGTAGAAAAGTGCTTTTTACCTGTGCTGTTTCATTGATGTGAAATCATGTTTAAACATTACTCAAAAAAGCATGTATTTTAATATTTGTAGTTTCATTTTAACATTTATGTAGTTGTTTTCAAAATTGAAATGTAGGTGAATTTACAGATTTACATTTTGCTTTCTTGTGGAAAAGTACTTTTTACAAGTGCTGTTTCATAGATGTGAAACCATGTTTAAACATTTCTCAAAAAAGCATGTATTTTAATGTTTGTAGTTTCATTTTAACATTTATGTTATTCTTTTCAAATTTGAAATGTAGAAGTGAATTTACAGATTTACATTTTGCTTTCTTGTGGAAAAGTACTTTTTACAATTGCTGTTTCATAGATGTGAAACTATGTTTAAACATTTTTTCAAAAAAGCATGTATTTTAATGTTTGTAGTTTCATTTTAACATTTATGTTATTCTTTTCAAAATTGAAATGTTAGAAGTGAATTTACGCATCCTCATTTTGCTTTCTTTTAGAAAAGTACTTTTCACAAGTGCTGTTTCATTGATGTGAAATCATGTTTAAATATATCACAAAAAAGCATGTATTTTATTGTTTGTAGTTTCATTTTAACATTTATGTTATTATTTTCAAATTTGAAATGTAGAACTGAATTTACAGATTTACATTTTGCTTTCATGTGGAAAAGTACTTTTTACAAGTGCTGTTTCATAGATGTGAAACCATGTTTAAACATTTCTCAAAAAAGCATGTATTTTAACGTTTGTAGTTTCATTTTAACATTTATGTTGTTCTTTTCAAAATTGAAATGTAGAAGTGAATTTACAGATCTACATTTTGTTTTCTTGTAGAAAAGTGCTTTTTACCTGTGCTGTTTCATTGATGTCAAATCATGTTTAAACATTACTCAAAAAAGCATGTATTTTATTGTTTGTAGTTTCATTTTAACATTTATGTTATTCTTTTCAAATTTGAAATGTAGAAGTGAATTTACAGATTTACATTTTGCTTTCTTGTGGAAAAGTACTTTTTACAAGTGCTGTTTCATAGATGTGAAACCATGTTTAAACATTTCTCAAAAAAGCATGTATTTTAATGTTTGTAGTTTCATTTTAACATTAATGTTATTCTTTTCAAAATTGAATATGTGGAAGTGAATTTATGCATCCTCATTTTGCTTTCTTTTAGAAAAGTACTTTTTACAAGTGCTGTTTCATAGATGTGAAATCATCTTTAAATATTTCACAAAAAAGCATGTATTTTATGTTTGTAGTTTCATTTTAACATTTATGTTATTATTTTCAAATTTGAAATGTAGAACTGAATTTACAGATTTACATTTTGCTTTCATGTGGAAAAGTACTTTTTACAAGTGCTGTTTCATAGATGTGAAATCATCTTTAAATATTTCACAAAAAAGCATGTATTTTATGTTTGTAGTTTCATTTTAACATTAATGTTATTCTTTTCAAAATTGAATATGTAGAAGTGAATTTATGCATCCTCATTTTGCTTTCTTTTAGAAAAGTACTTTTTACAAGTGCTGTTTCATAGATGTGAAATCATGTTTAAACATTTCTCAAAAAAGCATGTATTTTAATGTTTGTAGTTTCATTTTAACATTTATGTTATTCTTTTCAAATTTGAAATGTAGAAGTGAATTTACAGATTTACATTTTGCTTTCTTGTGGAAAAGTACTTTTTACGTGCTGTTTCATAGATGTGAAACCATGTTTAAACATTTCTCAAAAAAGCATGTATTTTAATGTTTGTAGTTACATTTTAACATTTATGTTGTTCTTTTCAAAATTGAAATGTAGAAGTGAATTTACAGATCTACATTTTGTTTTCTTGTAGAAAAGTGCTTTTTACCTGTGCTGTTTCATTGATGTGAAATCATGTTTAAACATTTCACAAAAAAGCATGTATTTTATTGTTTGTAGTTTCATTTTAACATTTATGTTATTCTTTTCAAATTTGAAATGTAGAAGTGAATATACAGATTTACATTTTTGCTTTCTTGTGGAAAAGTACTTTTTGCAAGTGCTGTTTCATAGATGTGAAAACATGTTTAAACATTTCTCAAAAAAGCATGTATTTTAATGTTTGTAGTTTCATTTTAACATTTATGTTGTTCTTTTCAAAATTGAAATGTAGAAGTGAATTTACAGATCTACATTTTGTTTTCTTGTAGAAAAGTGCTTTTTACCTGTGCTGTTTCATTGATGTGAAATCAGGTTTAAACATTACTCAAAAAAGCATGTGTTTTAATGTTTGTAGTTTCATTTTAACATTTATGTTGTTCTTTTCAAAATTGAAATGTAGAAGTGAATTTACAGATCAACATTTTGTTTTCTTGTAGAAAAGTGCTTTTTACCTGTGCTGTTTCATTGATGTGAAATCATGTTTAAACATTACTCAAAAAAGCATGTATTTTAATATTTGTAGTTTCATTTTAACATTTATGTAGTTGTTTTCAAAATTGAAATGTAGGTGAATTTACAGATTTACATTTTGCTTTCTTGTGGAAAAGTACTTTTTACAAGTGCTGTTTCATAGATGTGAAACCATGTTTAAACATTTCTCAAAAAAGCATGTATTTTAATGTTTGTAGTTTCATTTTAACATTTATGTTGTTCTTTTCAAAATGAAATGAGAAGTGAATTTACAGATCTACATTTTGTTTTCTTGTAGAAAAGTGCTTTTTACCTGTGCTGTTTCATTGATGTGAAATCATGTTTAAACATTACTCAAAAAAGCATGTATTTTAATATTTGTAGTTTCATTTTAACATTTATGTAGTTGTTTTCAAAATTGAAATGTAGGTGAATTTACAGATTTACATTTTGCTTTCTTGTGGAAAAGTACTTTTTACAAGTGCTGTTTCATAGATGTGAAACCATGTTTAAACATTTCTCAAAAAAGCATGTATTTTAATGTTTGTAGTTTCATTTTAACATTTATGTTGTTCTTTTCAAAATTGAAATGTAGAAGTGAATTTACAGATCTACATTTTGTTTTCTTGTAGAAAAGTGCTTTTTACCTGTGCTGTTTCATTGATGCCAAATCATGTTTAAACATTATTCAAAAAAGCATGTATTTTATTGTTTGTAGTTTCATTTTAACATTTATGTTATTCTTTTCAAATTTGTAATGTAGAAGTGAATTTACAGATTTACATTTTGCTTTCTTGTGGAAAAGTACTTTTTACAAGTGCTGTTTCATAGATGTGAAACCATGTTTAAACATTTTTTCAAAAAAGCATGTATTTTAATGTTTGTAGTTTCATTTTAACATTTATGTTATTCTTTTCAAAATTGAAATGTAGAAGTGAATTTACAGATCTACATTTTGTTTTCTTGTAGAAAAGTGCTTTTTACCTGTGCTGTTTCATTGATGTGAAATCATGTTTAAACATTACTCAAAAAAGCATGTATTTTAATATTTGTAGTTTCATTTTAACATTTATGTAGTTGTTTTCAAAATTGAAATGTAGGTGAATTTACAGATTTACATTTTGCTTTCTTGTGGAAAAGTACTTTTTACAAGTGCTGTTTCATAGATGTGAAACCATGTTTAAACATTTCTCAAAAAAGCATGTATTTTAATGTTTGTAGTTTCATTTTAACATTTATGTTGTTCTTTTCAAAATGAAATGAGAAGTGAATTTACAGATCTACATTTTGTTTTCTTGTAGAAAAGTGCTTTTTACATGTGCTGTTTCATTGATGTGAAATCATGTTTAAATATTTCACAAAAAAGCATGTATTTTATTGTTTGTAGTTTCATTTTAACATTAATGTTATTCTTTTTTAAATTGAATATGTAGAAGTGAATTTATGCATCCTCATTTTGCTTTCTTTTAGAAAAGTACTTTTTACAAGTGCTGTTTCATAGATGTGAAATCATGTTTAAACATTTCTCAAAAAAGCATGTATTTTAATGTTTGTAGTTTCATTTTAACATTTATGTTATTCTTTTCAAATTTGAAATGTAGAAGTGAATTTACAGATTTACATTTTGCTTTCTTGTGGAAAAGTACTTTTTACGTGCTGTTTCATAGATGTGAAACCATGTTTAAACATTTCTCAAAAAAGCATGTATTTTAATGTTTGTAGTTACATTTTAACATTTATGTTGTTCTTTTCAAAATTGAAATGTAGAAGTGAATTTACAGATCTACATTTTGTTTTCTTGTAGAAAAGTGCTTTTTACAAGTGCTGTTTCATAGATGTGAAACCATGTTTAAACATTTCTCAAAAAAGCATGTATTTTAATGTTTGTAGTTTCATTTTAACATTTATGTTATTCTTTTCAAATTTGAAATGTAGAAGTGAATTTACAGATTTACATTTTGCTTTCTTGTGGAAAAGTACTTTTTACAATTGCTGTTTCATAGATGTGAAACTATGTTTAAACATTTTTTCAAAAAAGCATGTATTTTAATGTTTGTAGTTTCATTTTAACATTTATGTTATTCTTTTCAAAATTGAAATGTTAGAAGTGAATTTACGCATCCTCATTTTGCTTTCTTTTAGAAAAGTACTTTTCACAAGTGCTGTTTCATTGATGTGAAATCATGTTTAAATATATCACAAAAAAGCATGTATTTTATTGTTTGTAGTTTCATTTTAACATTTATGTTATTATTTTCAAATTTGAAATGTAGAACTGAATTTACAGATTTACATTTTGCTTTCATGTGGAAAAGTACTTTTTACAAGTGCTGTTTCATAGATGTGAAACCATGTTTAAACATTTCTCAAAAAAGCATGTATTTTAACGTTTGTAGTTTCATTTTAACATTTATGTTGTTCTTTTCAAAATTGAAATGTAGAAGTGAATTTACAGATCTACATTTTGTTTTCTTGTAGAAAAGTGCTTTTTACCTGTGCTGTTTCATTGATGTCAAATCATGTTTAAACATTACTCAAAAAAGCATGTATTTTATTGTTTGTAGTTTCATTTTAACATTTATGTTATTCTTTTCAAATTTGAAATGTAGAAGTGAATTTACAGATTTACATTTTGCTTTCTTGTGGAAAAGTACTTTTTACAAGTGCTGTTTCATAGATGTGAAACCATGTTTAAACATTTCTCAAAAAAGCATGTATTTTAATGTTTGTAGTTTCATTTTAACATTAATGTTATTCTTTTCAAAATTGAATATGTGGAAGTGAATTTATGCATCCTCATTTTGCTTTCTTTTAGAAAAGTACTTTTTACAAGTGCTGTTTCATAGATGTGAAATCATCTTTAAATATTTCACAAAAAAGCATGTATTTTATGTTTGTAGTTTCATTTTAACATTTATGTTATTATTTTCAAATTTGAAATGTAGAACTGAATTTACAGATTTACATTTTGCTTTCATGTGGAAAAGTACTTTTTACAAGTGCTGTTTCATAGATGTGAAATCATCTTTAAATATTTCACAAAAAAGCATGTATTTTATGTTTGTAGTTTCATTTTAACATTAATGTTATTCTTTTCAAAATTGAATATGTAGAAGTGAATTTATGCATCCTCATTTTGCTTTCTTTTAGAAAAGTACTTTTTACAAGTGCTGTTTCATAGATGTGAAATCATGTTTAAACATTTCTCAAAAAAGCATGTATTTTAATGTTTGTAGTTTCATTTTAACATTTATGTTATTCTTTTCAAATTTGAAATGTAGAAGTGAATTTACAGATTTACATTTTGCTTTCTTGTGGAAAAGTACTTTTTACGTGCTGTTTCATAGATGTGAAACCATGTTTAAACATTTCTCAAAAAAGCATGTATTTTAATGTTTGTAGTTACATTTTAACATTTATGTTGTTCTTTTCAAAATTGAAATGTAGAAGTGAATTTACAGATCTACATTTTGTTTTCTTGTAGAAAAGTGCTTTTTACCTGTGCTGTTTCATTGATGTGAAATCATGTTTAAACATTTCACAAAAAAGCATGTATTTTATTGTTTGTAGTTTCATTTTAACATTTATGTTATTCTTTTCAAATTTGAAATGTAGAAGTGAATATACAGATTTACATTTTTGCTTTCTTGTGGAAAAGTACTTTTTGCAAGTGCTGTTTCATAGATGTGAAAACATGTTTAAACATTTCTCAAAAAAGCATGTATTTTAATGTTTGTAGTTTCATTTTAACATTTATGTTGTTCTTTTCAAAATTGAAATGTAGAAGTGAATTTACAGATCTACATTTTGTTTTCTTGTAGAAAAGTGCTTTTTACCTGTGCTGTTTCATTGATGTGAAATCAGGTTTAAACATTACTCAAAAAAGCATGTGTTTTAATGTTTGTAGTTTCATTTTAACATTTATGTTGTTCTTTTCAAAATTGAAATGTAGAAGTGAATTTACAGATCAACATTTTGTTTTCTTGTAGAAAAGTGCTTTTTACCTGTGCTGTTTCATTGATGTGAAATCATGTTTAAACATTACTCAAAAAAGCATGTATTTTAATATTTGTAGTTTCATTTTAACATTTATGTAGTTGTTTTCAAAATTGAAATGTAGGTGAATTTACAGATTTACATTTTGCTTTCTTGTGGAAAAGTACTTTTTACAAGTGCTGTTTCATAGATGTGAAACCATGTTTAAACATTTCTCAAAAAAGCATGTATTTTAATGTTTGTAGTTTCATTTTAACATTTATGTTGTTCTTTTCAAAATGAAATGAGAAGTGAATTTACAGATCTACATTTTGTTTTCTTGTAGAAAAGTGCTTTTTACCTGTGCTGTTTCATTGATGTGAAATCATGTTTAAACATTACTCAAAAAAGCATGTATTTTAATATTTGTAGTTTCATTTTAACATTTATGTAGTTGTTTTCAAAATTGAAATGTAGGTGAATTTACAGATTTACATTTTGCTTTCTTGTGGAAAAGTACTTTTTACAAGTGCTGTTTCATAGATGTGAAACCATGTTTAAACATTTCTCAAAAAAGCATGTATTTTAATGTTTGTAGTTTCATTTTAACATTTATGTTGTTCTTTTCAAAATTGAAATGTAGAAGTGAATTTACAGATCTACATTTTGTTTTCTTGTAGAAAAGTGCTTTTTACCTGTGCTGTTTCATTGATGCCAAATCATGTTTAAACATTATTCAAAAAAGCATGTATTTTATTGTTTGTAGTTTCATTTTAACATTTATGTTATTCTTTTCAAATTTGTAATGTAGAAGTGAATTTACAGATTTACATTTTGCTTTCTTGTGGAAAAGTACTTTTTACAAGTGCTGTTTCATAGATGTGAAACCATGTTTAAACATTTTTTCAAAAAAGCATGTATTTTAATGTTTGTAGTTTCATTTTAACATTTATGTTATTCTTTTCAAAATTGAAATGTAGAAGTGAATTTACAGATCTACATTTTGTTTTCTTGTAGAAAAGTGCTTTTTACCTGTGCTGTTTCATTGATGTGAAATCATGTTTAAACATTACTCAAAAAAGCATGTATTTTAATATTTGTAGTTTCATTTTAACATTTATGTAGTTGTTTTCAAAATTGAAATGTAGGTGAATTTACAGATTTACATTTTGCTTTCTTGTGGAAAAGTACTTTTTACAAGTGCTGTTTCATAGATGTGAAACCATGTTTAAACATTTCTCAAAAAAGCATGTATTTTAATGTTTGTAGTTTCATTTTAACATTTATGTTGTTCTTTTCAAAATGAAATGAGAAGTGAATTTACAGATCTACATTTTGTTTTCTTGTAGAAAAGTGCTTTTTACATGTGCTGTTTCATTGATGTGAAATCATGTTTAAATATTTCACAAAAAAGCATGTATTTTATTGTTTGTAGTTTCATTTTAACATTAATGTTATTCTTTTTTAAATTGAATATGTAGAAGTGAATTTATGCATCCTCATTTTGCTTTCTTTTAGAAAAGTACTTTTTACAAGTGCTGTTTCATAGATGTGAAATCATGTTTAAACATTTCTCAAAAAAGCATGTATTTTAATGTTTGTAGTTTCATTTTAACATTTATGTTATTCTTTTCAAATTTGAAATGTAGAAGTGAATTTACAGATTTACATTTTGCTTTCTTGTGGAAAAGTACTTTTTACGTGCTGTTTCATAGATGTGAAACCATGTTTAAACATTTCTCAAAAAAGCATGTATTTTAATGTTTGTAGTTACATTTTAACATTTATGTTGTTCTTTTCAAAATTGAAATGTAGAAGTGAATTTACAGATCTACATTTTGTTTTCTTGTAGAAAAGTGCTTTTTACCTGTGCTGTTTCATTGATGTGAAATCATGTTTAAACATTTCACAAAAAAGCATGTATTTTATTGTTTGTAGTTTCATTTTAACATTTATGTTATTATTTTCAAATTTGAAATGTAGAAGTGAATATACAGATTTACATTTTGCTTTCTTGTGGAAAAGTACTTTTTGCAAGTGCTGTTTCATAGATGTGAAAACATGTTTAAACATTTCTCAAAAAAGCATGTATTTTAATGTTTGTAGTTTCATTTTAACATTTATGTTGTTCTTTTCAAAATTGAAATGTAGAAGTGAATTTACAGATCTACATTTTGTTTTCTTGTAGAAAAGTGCTTTTTACCTGTGCTGTTTCATTGATGTGAAATCAGGTTTAAACATTACTCAAAAAAGCATGTGTTTTAATGTTTGTAGTTTCATTTTAACATTTATGTTGTTCTTTTCAAAATTGAAATGTAGAAGTGAATTTACAGATCAACATTTTGTTTTCTTGTAGAAAAGTGCTTTTTACCTGTGCTGTTTCATTGATGTGAAATCATGTTTAAACATTACTCAAAAAAGCATGTATTTTAATATTTGTAGTTTCATTTTAACATTTATGTAGTTGTTTTCAAAATTGAAATGTAGGTGAATTTACAGATTTACATTTTGCTTTCTTGTGGAAAAGTACTTTTTACAAGTGCTGTTTCATAGATGTGAAACCATGTTTAAACATTTCTCAAAAAAGCATGTATTTTAATGTTTGTAGTTTCATTTTAACATTTATGTTGTTCTTTTCAAAATTGAAATGTAGAAGTGAATTTACAGATCTACATTTTGTTTTCTTGTAGAAAAGTGCTTTTTACCTGTGCTGTTTCATTGATGCCAAATCATGTTTAAACATTACTCAAAAAAGCATGTATTTTATTGTTTGTAGTTTCATTTTAACATTTATGTTATTCTTTTCAAATTTGTAATGTAGAAGTGAATTTACAGATTTACATTTTGCTTTCTTGTGGAAAAGTACTTTTTACAAGTGCTGTTTCATAGATGTGAAACCATGTTTAAACATTTTTTCAAAAAAGCATGTATTTTAATGTTTGTAGTTTCATTTTAACATTTATGTTATTCTTTTCAAAATTGAAATGTTAGAAGTGAATTTACGCATCCTCATTTTGCTTTCTTTTAGAAAAGTACTTTTCACAGGTGCTGTTTCATTGATGTGAAATCATGTTTAAATATATCACAAAAAAGCATGTATTTTATTGTTTGTAGTTTCATTTTAACATTTATGTTATTATTTTCAAATTTGAAATGTAGAACTGAATTTACAGATTTACATTTTGCTTTCATGTGGAAAAGTACTTTTTACAAGTGCTGTTTCATAGATGTGAAACCATGTTTAAACATTTCTCAAAAAAGCATGTATTTTAACATTTGTAGTTTCATTTTAACATTTATGTTGTTCTTTTCAAAATTGAAATGTAGAAGTGAATTTACAGATCTACATTTTGTTTTCTTGTAGAAAAGTGCTTTTTACCTGTGCTGTTTCATTGATGTCAAATCATGTTTAAACATTACTCAAAAAAGCATGTATTTTATTGTTTGTAGTTTCATTTTAACATTTATGTTATTCTTTTCAAATTTGTAATGTAGAAGTGAATTTACAGATTTACATTTTGCTTTCTTGTGGAAAAGTACTTTTTACAAGTGCTGTTTCATAGATGTGAAACCATGTTTAAACATTTCTCAAAAAAGCATGTATTTTAACATTTGTAGTTTCATTTTAACATTTATGTTATTCTTTTCAAATTTGAAATGTAGAAGTGAATTTACAGATTTACATTTTGCTTTCTTGTGGAAAAGTACTTTTTACAAGTGCTGTTTCATAGATGTGAAACCATGTTTAAACATTTCTCAAAAAAGCATGTATTTTAATGTTTGTAGTTTCATTTTAACATTAATGTTATTCTTTTCAAAATTGAATATGTGGAAGTGAATTTATGCATCCTCATTTTGCTTTCTTTTAGAAAAGTACTTTTTACAAGTGCTGTTTCATAGATGTGAAATCATCTTTAAATATTTCACAAAAAAGCATGTATTTTATTGTTTGTAGTTTCATTTTAACATTTATGTTATTATTTTCAAATTTGAAATGTAGAAGTGAATTTACAGATTTACATTTTGCTTTCTTGTGGAAAAGTACTTTTTACAAGTGCTGTTTCATAGATGTGAAAACATGTTTAAACATTTCTCAAAAAAGCATGTATTTTAATGTTTGTAGTTTCATTTTAACATTTATGTTGTTCTTTTCAAAATTGAAATGTAGAAGTGAATTTACAGATCAACATTTTGTTTTCTTGTAGAAAAGTGCTTTTTACCTGTGCTGTTTCATTGATGTGAAATCAGGTTTAAACATTACTCAAAAAAGCATGTATTTTAATGTTTGTAGTTTCATTTTAACATTTATGTTATTCTTTTCAAAATTGAAATGTAGAAGTGAATTTACAGATCAACATTTTGTTTTCTTGTAGAAAAGTGCTTTTTACCTGTGCTGTTTCATTGATGTGAAATCATGTTTAAACATTACTCAAAAAAGCATGTATTTTAATATTTGTAGTTTCATTTTAACATTTATGTAGTTGTTTTCAAAATTGAAATGTAGGTGAATTTACAGATTTACATTTTGCTTTCTTGTGGAAAAGTACTTTTTACAAGTGCTGTTTCATAGATGTGAAACCATGTTTAAACATTTCTCAAAAAAGCATGTATTTTAATGTTTGTAGTTTCATTTTAACATTTATGTTGTTCTTTTCAAAATGAAATGAGAAGTGAATTTACAGATCTACATTTTGTTTTCTTGTAGAAAAGTGCTTTTTACATGTGCTGTTTCATTGATGTGAAATCATGTTTAAATATTTCACAAAAAAGCATGTATTTTATTGTTTGTAGTTTCATTTTAACATTAATGTTATTCTTTTTTAAATTGAATATGTAGAAGTGAATTTATGCATCCTCATTTTGCTTTCTTTTAGAAAAGTACTTTTTACAAGTGCTGTTTCATAGATGTGAAATCATGTTTAAACATTTCTCAAAAAAGCATGTATTTTAATGTTTGTAGTTTCATTTTAACATTTATGTTATTCTTTTCAAATTTGAAATGTAGAAGTGAATTTACAGATTTACATTTTGCTTTCTTGTGGAAAAGTACTTTTTACGTGCTGTTTCATAGATGTGAAACCATGTTTAAACATTTCTCAAAAAAGCATGTATTTTAATGTTTGTAGTTACATTTTAACATTTATGTTGTTCTTTTCAAAATTGAAATGTAGAAGTGAATTTACAGATCTACATTTTGTTTTCTTGTAGAAAAGTGCTTTTTACCTGTGCTGTTTCATTGATGTGAAATCATGTTTAAACATTTCACAAAAAAGCATGTATTTTATTGTTTGTAGTTTCATTTTAACATTTATGTTATTATTTTCAAATTTGAAATGTAGAAGTGAATATACAGATTTACATTTTGCTTTCTTGTGGAAAAGTACTTTTTGCAAGTGCTGTTTCATAGATGTGAAAACATGTTTAAACATTTCTCAAAAAAGCATGTATTTTAATGTTTGTAGTTTCATTTTAACATTTATGTTATTCTTTTCAAATTTGTAATGTAGAAGTGAATTTACAGATCTACATTTTGTTTTCTTGTAGAAAAGTGCTTTTTACCTGTGCTGTTTCATTGATGTGAAATCAGGTTTAAACATTACTCAAAAAAGCATGTATTTTAATGTTTGTAGTTTCATTTTAACATTTATGTTGTTCTTTTCAAAATTGAAATGTAGAAGTGAATTTACAGATCAACATTTTGTTTTCTTGTAGAAAAGTGCTTTTTACCTGTGCTGTTTCATTGATGTGAAATCATGTTTAAACATTACTCAAAAAAGCATGTATTTTAATGTTTGTAGTTTCATTTTAACATTAATGTTATTCTTTTCAAAATTGAATATGTGGAAGTGAATTTATGCATCCTCATTTTGCTTTCTTTTAGAAAAGTACTTTTTACAAGTGCTGTTTCATAGATGTGAAATCATCTTTAAATATTTCACAAAAAAGCATGTATTTTATTGTTTGTAGTTTCATTTTAACATTTATGTTATTATTTTCAAATTTGAAATGTAGAAGTGAATTTACAGATTTACATTTTGCTTTCTTGTGGAAAAGTACTTTTTACAAGTGCTGTTTCATAGATGTGAAAACATGTTTAAACATTTCTCAAAAAAGCATGTATTTTAATGTTTGTAGTTTCATTTTAACATTTATGTTGTTCTTTTCAAAATTGAATATGTGGAAGTGAATTTATGCATCCTCATTTTGCTTTCTTTTAGAAAAGTACTTTTTACAAGTGCTGTTTCATAGATGTGAAATCATCTTTAAATATTTCACAAAAAAGCATGTATTTTATTGTTTGTAGTTTCATTTTAACATTTATGTTATTATTTTCAAATTTGAAATGTAGAAGTGAATTTACAGATTTACATTTTGCTTTCTTGTGGAAAAGTACTTTTTACAAGTGCTGTTTCATAGATGTGAAAACATGTTTAAACATTTCTCAAAAAAGCATGTATTTTAATGTTTGTAGTTTCATTTTAACATTTATGTTGTTCTTTTCAAAATTGAAATGTAGAAGTGAATTTACAGATCAACATTTTGTTTTCTTGTAGAAAAGTGCTTTTTACCTGTGCTGTTTCATTGATGTGAAATCAGGTTTAAACATTACTCAAAAAAGCATGTATTTTAATGTTTGTAGTTTCATTTTAACATTTATGTTATTCTTTTCAAAATTGAAATGTAGAAGTGAATTTACAGATCAACATTTTGTTTTCTTGTAGAAAAGTGCTTTTTACCTGTGCTGTTTCATTGATGTGAAATCATGTTTAAACATTACTCAAAAAAGCATGTATTTTAATATTTGTAGTTTCATTTTAACATTTATGTAGTTGTTTTCAAAATTGAAATGTAGGTGAATTTACAGATTTACATTTTGCTTTCTTGTGGAAAAGTACTTTTTACAAGTGCTGTTTCATAGATGTGAAACCATGTTTAAACATTTCTCAAAAAAGCATGTATTTTAATGTTTGTAGTTTCATTTTAACATTTATGTTGTTCTTTTCAAAATGAAATGAGAAGTGAATTTACAGATCTACATTTTGTTTTCTTGTAGAAAAGTGCTTTTTACATGTGCTGTTTCATTGATGTGAAATCATGTTTAAATATTTCACAAAAAAGCATGTATTTTATTGTTTGTAGTTTCATTTTAACATTAATGTTATTCTTTTTTAAATTGAATATGTAGAAGTGAATTTATGCATCCTCATTTTGCTTTCTTTTAGAAAAGTACTTTTTACAAGTGCTGTTTCATAGATGTGAAATCATGTTTAAACATTTCTCAAAAAAGCATGTATTTTAATGTTTGTAGTTTCATTTTAACATTTATGTTATTCTTTTCAAATTTGAAATGTAGAAGTGAATTTACAGATTTACATTTTGCTTTCTTGTGGAAAAGTACTTTTTACGTGCTGTTTCATAGATGTGAAACCATGTTTAAACATTTCTCAAAAAAGCATGTATTTTAATGTTTGTAGTTACATTTTAACATTTATGTTGTTCTTTTCAAAATTGAAATGTAGAAGTGAATTTACAGATCTACATTTTGTTTTCTTGTAGAAAAGTGCTTTTTACCTGTGCTGTTTCATTGATGTGAAATCATGTTTAAACATTTCACAAAAAAGCATGTATTTTATTGTTTGTAGTTTCATTTTAACATTTATGTTATTATTTTCAAATTTGAAATGTAGAAGTGAATATACAGATTTACATTTTGCTTTCTTGTGGAAAAGTACTTTTTGCAAGTGCTGTTTCATAGATGTGAAAACATGTTTAAACATTTCTCAAAAAAGCATGTATTTTAATGTTTGTAGTTTCATTTTAACATTTATGTTATTCTTTTCAAATTTGTAATGTAGAAGTGAATTTACAGATCTACATTTTGTTTTCTTGTAGAAAAGTGCTTTTTACCTGTGCTGTTTCATTGATGTGAAATCAGGTTTAAACATTACTCAAAAAAGCATGTATTTTAATGTTTGTAGTTTCATTTTAACATTTATGTTGTTCTTTTCAAAATTGAAATGTAGAAGTGAATTTACAGATCAACATTTTGTTTTCTTGTAGAAAAGTGCTTTTTACCTGTGCTGTTTCATTGATGTGAAATCATGTTTAAACATTACTCAAAAAAGCATGTATTTTAATGTTTGTAGTTTCATTTTAACATTAATGTTATTCTTTTCAAAATTGAATATGTGGAAGTGAATTTATGCATCCTCATTTTGCTTTCTTTTAGAAAAGTACTTTTTACAAGTGCTGTTTCATAGATGTGAAATCATCTTTAAATATTTCACAAAAAAGCATGTATTTTATTGTTTGTAGTTTCATTTTAACATTTATGTTATTATTTTCAAATTTGAAATGTAGAAGTGAATTTACAGATTTACATTTTGCTTTCTTGTGGAAAAGTACTTTTTACAAGTGCTGTTTCATAGATGTGAAAACATGTTTAAACATTTCTCAAAAAAGCATGTATTTTAATGTTTGTAGTTTCATTTTAACATTTATGTTGTTCTTTTCAAAATTGAAATGTAGAAGTGAATTTACAGATCTACATTTTGTTTTCTTGTAGAAAAGTGCTTTTTACCTGTGCTGTTTCATTGATGTCAAATCATGTTTAAACATTACTCAAAAAAGCATGTATTTTATGTTTGTAGTTTCATTTTAACATTTATGTTATTCTTTTCAAATTTGAAATGTAGAAGTGAATTTACAGATTTACATTTTGCTTTCTTGTGGAAAAGTACTTTTTACAAGTGCTGTTTCATAGATGTGAAACCATGTTTAAACATTTCTCAAAAAAGCATTTATTTTAATGTTTGTAGTTTCATTTTAACATTTATGTTGTTCTTTTCAAAATTGAAATGTAGAAGTGAATTTACAGATCTACATTTTGTTTTCTTGTAGAAAAGTGCTTTTTACCTGTGCTGTTTCATTGATGTGAAATCAGGTTTAAACATTACTCAAAAAAGCATGTATTTTAATGTTTGTAGTTTCATTTTAACATTTATGTTGTTCTTTTCAAAATTGAAATGTAGAAGTGAATTTACAGATCAACATTTTGTTTTCTTGTAGAAAAGTGCTTTTTACCTGTGCTGTTTCATTGATGTGAAATCATGTTTAAACATTACTCAAAAAAGCATGTATTTTAATATTTGTAGTTTCATTTTAACATTTATGTAGTTGTTTTCAAAATTGAAATGTAGGTGAATTTACAGATTTACATTTTGCTTTCTTGTGGAAAAGTACTTTTTACAAGTGCTGTTTCATAGATGTGAAACCATGTTTAAACATTTCTCAAAAAAGCATGTATTTTAATGTTTGTAGTTTCATTTTAACATTTATGTTGTTCTTTTCAAAATGAAATGAGAAGTGAATTTACAGATCTACATTTTGTTTTCTTGTAGAAAAGTGCTTTTTACATGTGCTGTTTCATTGATGTGAAATCATGTTTAAATATTTCACAAAAAAGCATGTATTTTATTGTTTGTAGTTTCATTTTAACATTAATGTTATTATTTTCAAATTTGAAATGTAGAAGTGAATTTACAGATTTACATTTTGCTTTCTTGTGGAAAAGTACTTTTTAGAAGTGCTGTTTCATAGATGTGAAACCATGTTTAAACATTTCTCAAAAAAGCATGTATTTTAATGTTTGTAGTTTCATTTTAACATTAATGTTATTCTTTTTTAAATTGAAATGTAGAAGTGAATTTACAGATCTACATTTTGTTTTCTTGTAGAAAAGTGCTTTTTACCTGTGCTGTTTCATTGATGTGAAATCAGGTTTAAACATTACTCAAAAAAGCATGTATTTTAATGTTTGTAGTTTCATTTTAACATTTATGTTGTTCTTTTCAAAATTGAAATGTAGAAGTGAATTTACAGATCAACATTTTGTTTTCTTGTAGAAAAGTGCTTTTTACCTGTGCTGTTTCATTGATGTGAAATCATGTTTAAACATTACTCAAAAAAGCATGTATTTTAATATTTGTAGTTTCATTTTAACATTTATGTAGTTGTTTTCAAAATTGAAATGTAGAAGTGAATTTACAGATTTACATTTTGCTTTCTTGTGGAAAAGTACTTTTTACAAGTGCTGTTTCATATATGTGAAACCATGTTTAAACATTTCTCAAAAAAGCATGTATTTTAATGTTTGTAGTTTCATTTTAACATTAATGTTATTCTTTTCAAAATTGAATATGTAGAAGTGAATTTATGCATCCTCATTTTGCTTTCTTTTAGAAAAGTACTTTTTACAAGTGCTGTTTCATAGATGTGAAATCATGTTTAAACATTTCTCAAAAAAGCATGTATTTTAATGTTTGTAGTTTCATTTTAACATTAATGTTATTCTTTTCAAAATTGAATATGTAGAAGTGAATTTATGCATCCTCATTTTGCTTTCTTTTAGAAAAGTACTTTTTACAAGTGCTGTTTCATAGATGTGAAATCATGTTTAAACATTTCTCAAAAAAGCATGTATTTTAATGTTTGTAGTTTCATTTTAACATTTATGTTATTCTTTTCAAATTTGAAATGTAGAAGTGAATTTACAGATTTACATTTTGCTTTCTTGTGGAAAAGTACTTTTTACGTGCTGTTTCATAGATGTGAAACCATGTTTAAACATTTCTCAAAAAAGCATGTATTTTAATGTTTGTAGTTACATTTTAACATTTATGTTGTTCTTTTCAAAATTGAAATGTAGAAGTGAATTTACAGATCTACATTTTGTTTTCTTGTAGAAAAGTGCTTTTTACCTGTGCTGTTTCATTGATGTGAAATCAGGTTTAAACATTACTCAAAAAAGCATGTGTTTTAATGTTTGTAGTTTCATTTTAACATTTATGTTGTTCTTTTCAAAATTGAAATGTAGAAGTGAATTTACAGATCAACATTTTGTTTTCTTGTAGAAAAGTGCTTTTTACCTGTGCTGTTTCATTGATGTGAAATCATGTTTAAACATTACTCAAAAAAGCATGTATTTTAATATTTGTAGTTTCATTTTAACATTTATGTAGTTGTTTTCAAAATTGAAATGTAGGTGAATTTACAGATTTACATTTTGCTTTCTTGTGGAAAAGTACTTTTTACAAGTGCTGTTTCATAGATGTGAAACCATGTTTAAACATTTCTCAAAAAAGCATGTATTTTAATGTTTGTAGTTTCATTTTAACATTTATGTTGTTCTTTTCAAAATGAAATGAGAAGTGAATTTACAGATCTACATTTTGTTTTCTTGTAGAAAAGTGCTTTTTACATGTGCTGTTTCATTGATGTGAAATCATGTTTAAATATTTCACAAAAAAGCATGTATTTTATTGTTTGTAGTTTCATTTTAACATTAATGTTATTATTTTCAAATTTGAAATGTAGAAGTGAATTTACAGATTTACATTTTGCTTTCTTGTGGAAAAGTACTTTTTACAAGTGCTGTTTCATAGATGTGAAACCATGTTTAAACATTTCTCAAAAAAGCATGTATTTTAATGTTTGTAGTTTCATTTTAACATTTATGTTGTTCTTTTCAAAATTGAAATGTAGAAGTGAATTTACAGATCTACATTTTGTTTTCTTGTAGAAAAGTGCTTTTTACCTGTGCTGTTTAATTGATGCCAAATCATGTTTAAACATTACTCAAAAAAGCATGTATTTTATTGTTTGTAGTTTCATTTTAACATTTATGTTATTCTTTTCAAATTTGTAATGTAGAAGTGAATTTACAGATTTACATTTTGCTTTCTTGTGGAAAAGTACTTTTTACAAGTGCTGTTTCAGAGATGTGAAACCATGTTTAAACATTTCTCAAAAAAGAATGTATTTTAATGTTTGTAGTTTCATTTTAACATTTATGTTATTCTTTTCAAATTTGAAATGTAGAAGTGAATTTACAGATTTACATTTTGCTTTCTTGTGGAAAAGTACTTTTTACAATTGCTGTTTCATAGATGTGAAACTATGTTTAAACATTTTTTCAAAAAAGCATGTATTTTAATGTTTGTAGTTTCATTTTAACATTTATGTTATTCTTTTCAAAATTGAAATGTTAGAAGTGAATTTACGCATCCTCATTTTGCTTTCTTTTAGAAAAGTACTTTTCACAAGTGCTGTTTCATTGATGTGAAATCATGTTTAAATATATCACAAAAAAGCATGTATTTTATTGTTTGTAGTTTCATTTTAACATTTATGTTATTATTTTCAAATTTGAAATGTAGAACTGAATTTACAGATTTACATTTTGCTTTCATGTGGAAAAGTACTTTTTACAAGTGCTGTTTCATAGATGTGAAACCATGTTTAAACATTTCTCAAAAAAGCATGTATTTTAACGTTTGTAGTTTCATTTTAACATTTATGTTGTTCTTTTCAAAATTGAAATGTAGAAGTGAATTTACAGATCTACATTTTGTTTTCTTGTAGAAAAGTGCTTTTTACCTGTGCTGTTTCATTGATGTCAAATCATGTTTAAACATTACTCAAAAAAGCATGTATTTTATTGTTTGTAGTTTCATTTTAACATTTATGTTATTCTTTTCAAATTTGAAATGTAGAAGTGAATTTACAGATTTACATTTTGCTTTCTTGTGGAAAAGTACTTTTTACAAGTGCTGTTTCATAGATGTGAAACCATGTTTAAACATTTCTCAAAAAAGCATGTATTTTAATGTTTGTAGTTTCATTTTAACATTAATGTTATTCTTTTCAAAATTGAATATGTGGAAGTGAATTTATGCATCCTCATTTTGCTTTCTTTTAGAAAAGTACTTTTTACAAGTGCTGTTTCATAGATGTGAAATCATCTTTAAATATTTCACAAAAAAGCATGTATTTTATGTTTGTAGTTTCATTTTAACATTTATGTTATTATTTTCAAATTTGAAATGTAGAACTGAATTTACAGATTTACATTTTGCTTTCATGTGGAAAAGTACTTTTTACAAGTGCTGTTTCATAGATGTGAAATCATCTTTAAATATTTCACAAAAAAGCATGTATTTTATGTTTGTAGTTTCATTTTAACATTAATGTTATTCTTTTCAAAATTGAATATGTAGAAGTGAATTTATGCATCCTCATTTTGCTTTCTTTTAGAAAAGTACTTTTTACAAGTGCTGTTTCATAGATGTGAAATCATGTTTAAACATTTCTCAAAAAAGCATGTATTTTAATGTTTGTAGTTTCATTTTAACATTTATGTTATTCTTTTCAAATTTGAAATGTAGAAGTGAATTTACAGATTTACATTTTGCTTTCTTGTGGAAAAGTACTTTTTACGTGCTGTTTCATAGATGTGAAACCATGTTTAAACATTTCTCAAAAAAGCATGTATTTTAATGTTTGTAGTTACATTTTAACATTTATGTTGTTCTTTTCAAAATTGAAATGTAGAAGTGAATTTACAGATCTACATTTTGTTTTCTTGTAGAAAAGTGCTTTTTACCTGTGCTGTTTCATTGATGTGAAATCATGTTTAAACATTTCACAAAAAAGCATGTATTTTATTGTTTGTAGTTTCATTTTAACATTTATGTTATTCTTTTCAAATTTGAAATGTAGAAGTGAATATACAGATTTACATTTTTGCTTTCTTGTGGAAAAGTACTTTTTGCAAGTGCTGTTTCATAGATGTGAAAACATGTTTAAACATTTCTCAAAAAAGCATGTATTTTAATGTTTGTAGTTTCATTTTAACATTTATGTTGTTCTTTTCAAAATTGAAATGTAGAAGTGAATTTACAGATCTACATTTTGTTTTCTTGTAGAAAAGTGCTTTTTACCTGTGCTGTTTCATTGATGTGAAATCAGGTTTAAACATTACTCAAAAAAGCATGTGTTTTAATGTTTGTAGTTTCATTTTAACATTTATGTTGTTCTTTTCAAAATTGAAATGTAGAAGTGAATTTACAGATCAACATTTTGTTTTCTTGTAGAAAAGTGCTTTTTACCTGTGCTGTTTCATTGATGTGAAATCATGTTTAAATATTACTCAAAAAAGCATGTATTTTAATATTTGTAGTTTCATTTTAACATTTATGTAGTTGTTTTCAAAATTGAAATGTAGGTGAATTTACAGATTTACATTTTGCTTTCTTGTGGAAAAGTACTTTTTACAAGTGCTGTTTCATAGATGTGAAACCATGTTTAAACATTTCTCAAAAAAGCATGTATTTTAATGTTTGTAGTTTCATTTTAACATTTATGTTGTTCTTTTCAAAATGAAATGAGAAGTGAATTTACAGATCTACATTTTGTTTTCTTGTAGAAAAGTGCTTTTTACATGTGCTGTTTCATTGATGTGAAATCATGTTTAAATATTTCACAAAAAAGCATGTATTTTATTGTTTGTAGTTTCATTTTAACATTAATGTTATTATTTTCAAATTTGAAATGTAGAAGTGAATTTACAGATTTACATTTTGCTTTCTTGTGGAAAAGTACTTTTTACAAGTGCTGTTTCATAGATGTGAAACCATGTTTAAACATTTCTCAAAAAAGCATGTATTTTAATGTTTGTAGTTTCATTTTAACATTTATGTTGTTCTTTTCAAAATTGAAATGTAGAAGTGAATTTACAGATCTACATTTTGTTTTCTTGTAGAAAAGTGCTTTTTACCTGTGCTGTTTCATTGATGCCAAATCATGTTTAAACATTACTCAAAAAAGCATGTATTTTATTGTTTGTAGTTTCATTTTAACATTTATGTTATTCTTTTCAAATTTGTAATGTAGAAGTGAATTTACAGATTTACATTTTGCTTTCTTGTGGAAAAGTACTTTTTACAAGTGCTGTTTCAGAGATGTGAAACCATGTTTAAACATTTCTCAAAAAAGAATGTATTTTAATGTTTGTAGTTTCATTTTAACATTTATGTTATTCTTTTCAAATTTGAAATGTAGAAGTGAATTTACAGATTTACATTTTGCTTTCTTGTGGAAAAGTACTTTTTACAAGTGCTGTTTCATAGATGTGAAACCATGTTTAAACATTTCTCAAAAAAGCATGTATTTTAATGTTTGTAGTTTCATTTTAACATTTATGTTGTTCTTTTCAAAATTGAAATGTAGAAGTGAATTTACAGATCTACATTTTGTTTTCTTGTAGAAAAGTGCTTTTTACCTGTGCTGTTTCATTGATGCAAAATCATGTTTAAACATTTCACAAAAAAGCATGTATTTTATTGTTTGTAGTTTCATTTTAACATTTATGTTATTCTTTTCAAATTTGAAATGTAGAAGTGAATATACAGATTTACATTTTGCTTTCATGTGGAAAAGTACTTTTTACAAGTGCTGTTTCATAGATGTGAAACCATGTTTAAACATTTCTCAAAAAAGCATGTATTTTAACGTTTGTAGTTTCATTTTAACATTTATGTTGTTCTTTTCAAAATTGAAATGTAGAAGTGAATTTACAGATCTACATTTTGTTTTCTTGTAGAAAAGTGCTTTTTACCTGTGCTGTTTCATTGATGTCAAATCATGTTTAAACATTACTCAAAAAAGCATGTATTTTATTGTTTGTAGTTTCATTTTAACATTTATGTTATTCTTTTCAAATTTGAAATGTAGAAGTGAATTTACAGATTTACATTTTGCTTTCTTGTGGAAAAGTACTTTTTACAAGTGCTGTTTCATAGATGTGAAACCATGTTTAAACATTTCTCAAAAAAGCATGTATTTTAATGTTTGTAGTTTCATTTTAACATTAATGTTATTCTTTTCAAAATTGAATATGTGGAAGTGAATTTATGCATCCTCATTTTGCTTTCTTTTAGAAAAGTACTTTTTACAAGTGCTGTTTCATAGATGTGAAATCATCTTTAAATATTTCACAAAAAAGCATGTATTTTATTGTTTGTAGTTTCATTTTAACATTTATGTTATTATTTTCAAATTTGAAATGTAGAAGTGAATTTACAGATTTACATTTTGCTTTCTTGTGGAAAAGTACTTTTTACAAGTGCTGTTTCATAGATGTGAAAACATGTTTAAACATTTCTCAAAAAAGCATGTATTTTAATGTTTGTAGTTTCATTTTAACATTTATGTTGTTCTTTTCAAAATTGAAATGTAGAAGTGAATTTACAGATCAACATTTTGTTTTCTTGTAGAAAAGTGCTTTTTACCTGTGCTGTTTCATTGATGTGAAATCATGTTTAAACATTACTCAAAAAAGCATGTATTTTAATATTTGTAGTTTCATTTTAACATTTATGTAGTTGTTTTCAAAATTGAAATGTAGAAGTGAATTTACAGATTTACATTTTGCTTTCTTGTGGAAAAGTACTTTTTACAAGTGCTGTTTCATATATGTGAAACCATGTTTAAACATTTCTCAAAAAAGCATGTATTTTAATGTTTGTAGTTTCATTTTAACATTAATGTTATTCTTTTCAAAATTGAATATGTAGAAGTGAATTTATGCATCCTCATTTTGCTTTCTTTTAGAAAAGTACTTTTTACAAGTGCTGTTTCATAGATGTGAAATCATGTTTAAACATTTCTCAAAAAAGCATGTATTTTAATGTTTGTAGTTTCATTTTAACATTTATGTTATTCTTTTCAAATTTGAAATGTAGAAGTGAATTTACAGATTTACATTTTGCTTTCTTGTGGAAAAGTACCTTTTACGTGCTGTTTCATAGATGTGAAACCATGTTTAAACATTTCTCAAAAAAGCATGTATTTTAATGTTTGTAGTTACATTTTAACATTTATGTTGTTCTTTTCAAAATTGAAATGTAGAAGTGAATTTACAGATCTACATTTTGTTTTCTTGTAGAAAAGTGCTTTTTACCTGTGCTGTTTCATTGATGTGAAATCATGTTTAAACATTTCACAAAAAAGCATGTATTTTATTGTTTGTAGTTTCATTTTAACATTTATGTTATTATTTTCAAATTTGAAATGTAGAAGTGAATATACAGATTTACATTTTGCTTTCTTGTGGAAAAGTACTTTTTGCAAGTGCTGTTTCATAGATGTGAAAACATGTTTAAACATTTCTCAAAAAAGCATGTATTTTAATGTTTGTAGTTTCATTTTAACATTTATGTTGTTCTTTTCAAAATTGAAATGTAGAAGTGAATTTACAGATCAACATTTTGTTTTCTTGTAGAAAAGTGCTTTTTACCTGTGCTGTTTCATTGATGTGAAATCATGTTTAAACATTACTCAAAAAAGCATGTATTTTAATATTTGTAGTTTCATTTTAAAATTTATGTAGTTGTTTTCAAATTTGAAATGTAGAAGTGAATTTACAGATTTACATTTTGCTTTCTTGTGGAAAAGTACCTTTTACGTGCTGTTTCATAGATGTGAAACCATGTTTAAACATTTCTCAAAAAAGCATGTATTTTAATGTTTGTAGTTACATTTTAACATTTATGTTGTTCTTTTCAAAATGAAATGAGAAGTGAATTTACAGATCTACATTTTGTTTTCTTGTAGAAAAGTGCTTTTTACATGTGCTGTTTCATTGATGTGAAATCATGTTTAAATATTTCACAAAAAAGCATGTATTTTATTGTTTGTAGTTTCATTTTAACATTAATGTTATTATTTTCAAATTTGAAATGTAGAAGTGAATTTACAGATTTACATTTTGCTTTCTTGTGGAAAAGTACCTTTTACGTGCTGTTTCATAGATGTGAAACCATGTTTAAACATTTCTCAAAAAAGCATGTATTTTAATGTTTGTAGTTACATTTTAACATTTATGTTGTTCTTTTCAAAATTGAAATGTAGAAGTGAATTTACAGATCTACATTTTGTTTTCTTGTAGAAAAGTGCTTTTTACCTGTGCTGTTTCATTGATGCCAAATCATGTTTAAACATTACTCAAAAAACCATGTATTTTATTGTTTGTAGTTTCATTTTAACATTTATGTTATTCTTTTCAAATTTGAAATGTAGAAGTGAATTTACAGATCAACATTTTGTTTTCTTGTAGAAAAGTGCTTTTTACCTGTGCTGTTTCATTGATGTGAAATCATGTTTAAACATTACTCAAAAAAGCATGTATTTTAATATTTGTAGTTTCATTTTAACATTTATGTAGTTGTTTTCAAAATTGAAATGTAGAAGTGAATTTACAGATTTACATTTTGCTTTCTTGTGGAAAAGTACTTTTTACAAGTGCTGTTTCATAGATGTGAAACCATGTTTAAACATTTCTCAAAAAAGCATGTATTTTAATGTTTGTAGTTTCATTTTAACATTTATGTTGTTCTTTTCAAAATGAAATGAGAAGTGAATTTACAGATCTACATTTTGTTTTCTTGTAGAAAAGTGCTTTTTACATGTGCTGTTTCATTGATGTGAAATCATGTTTAAATATTTCACAAAAAAGCATGTATTTTATTGTTTGTAGTTTCATTTTAACATTAATGTTATTATTTTCAAATTTGAAATGTAGAAGTGAATTTACAGATTTACATTTTGCTTTCTTGTGGAAAAGTACTTTTTACAAGTGCTGTTTCATAGATGTGAAACCATGTTTAAACATTTCTCAAAAAAGCATGTATTTTAATGTTTGTAGTTTCATTTTAACATTTATGTTGTTCTTTTCAAAATTGAAATGTAGAAGTGAATTTACAGATCTACATTTTGTTTTCTTGTAGAAAAGTGCTTTTTACCTGTGCTGTTTCATTGATGCCAAATCATTTTGTTTTCTTGTAGAAAAGTGCTTTTTACCTGTGCTGTTTCATTGATGTGAAATCATGTTTAAACATTACTCAAAAAAGCATGTATTTTAATATTTGTAGTTTCATTTTAACATTTATGTAGTTGTTTTCAAAATTGAAATGTAGGTGAATTTACAGATTTACATTTTGCTTTCTTGTGGAAAAGTACTTTTTACAAGTGCTGTTTCATAGATGTGAAACCATGTTTAAACATTTCTCAAAAAAGCATGTATTTTAATGTTTGTAGTTTCATTTTAACATTTATGTTATTCTTTTCAAATTTGAAATGTAGAAGTGAATTTACAGATTTACATTTTGCTTTCTTGTGGAAAAGTACTTTTTACAATTGCTGTTTCATAGATGTGAAACTATGTTTAAACATTTTTTCAAAAAAGCATGTATTTTAATGTTTGTAGTTTCATTTTAACATTTATGTTATTCTTTTCAAAATTGAAATGTTAGAAGTGAATTTACGCATCCTCATTTTGCTTTCTTTTAGAAAAGTACTTTTCACAAGTGCTGTTTCATTGATGTGAAATCATGTTTAAATATATCACAAAAAAGCATGTATTTTATTGTTTGTAGTTTCATTTTAACATTTATGTTATTATTTTCAAATTTGAAATGTAGAACTGAATTTACAGATTTACATTTTGCTTTCATGTGGAAAAGTACTTTTTACAAGTGCTGTTTCATAGATGTGAAACCATGTTTAAACATTTCTCAAAAAAGCATGTATTTTAACGTTTGTAGTTTCATTTTAACATTTATGTTGTTCTTTTCAAAATTGAAATGTAGAAGTGAATTTACAGATCTACATTTTGTTTTCTTGTAGAAAAGTGCTTTTTACCTGTGCTGTTTCATTGATGTCAAATCATGTTTAAACATTACTCAAAAAAGCATGTATTTTATTGTTTGTAGTTTCATTTTAACATTTATGTTATTCTTTTCAAATTTGAAATGTAGAAGTGAATTTACAGATTTACATTTTGCTTTCTTGTGGAAAAGTACTTTTTACAAGTGCTGTTTCATAGATGTGAAACCATGTTTAAACATTTCTCAAAAAAGCATGTATTTTAATGTTTGTAGTTTCATTTTAACATTAATGTTATTCTTTTCAAAATTGAATATGTGGAAGTGAATTTATGCATCCTCATTTTGCTTTCTTTTAGAAAAGTACTTTTTACAAGTGCTGTTTCATAGATGTGAAATCATCTTTAAATATTTCACAAAAAAGCATGTATTTTATGTTTGTAGTTTCATTTTAACATTTATGTTATTATTTTCAAATTTGAAATGTAGAACTGAATTTACAGATTTACATTTTGCTTTCATGTGGAAAAGTACTTTTTACAAGTGCTGTTTCATAGATGTGAAATCATCTTTAAATATTTCACAAAAAAGCATGTATTTTATGTTTGTAGTTTCATTTTAACATTAATGTTATTCTTTTCAAAATTGAATATGTAGAAGTGAATTTATGCATCCTCATTTTGCTTTCTTTTAGAAAAGTACTTTTTACAAGTGCTGTTTCATAGATGTGAAATCATGTTTAAACATTTCTCAAAAAAGCATGTATTTTAATGTTTGTAGTTTCATTTTAACATTTATGTTATTCTTTTCAAATTTGAAATGTAGAAGTGAATTTACAGATTTACATTTTGCTTTCTTGTGGAAAAGTACTTTTTACGTGCTGTTTCATAGATGTGAAACCATGTTTAAACATTTCTCAAAAAAGCATGTATTTTAATGTTTGTAGTTACATTTTAACATTTATGTTGTTCTTTTCAAAATTGAAATGTAGAAGTGAATTTACAGATCTACATTTTGTTTTCTTGTAGAAAAGTGCTTTTTACCTGTGCTGTTTCATTGATGTGAAATCATGTTTAAACATTTCACAAAAAAGCATGTATTTTATTGTTTGTAGTTTCATTTTAACATTTATGTTATTCTTTTCAAATTTGAAATGTAGAAGTGAATATACAGATTTACATTTTTGCTTTCTTGTGGAAAAGTACTTTTTGCAAGTGCTGTTTCATAGATGTGAAAACATGTTTAAACATTTCTCAAAAAAGCATGTATTTTAATGTTTGTAGTTTCATTTTAACATTTATGTTGTTCTTTTCAAAATTGAAATGTAGAAGTGAATTTACAGATCTACATTTTGTTTTCTTGTAGAAAAGTGCTTTTTACCTGTGCTGTTTCATTGATGTGAAATCAGGTTTAAACATTACTCAAAAAAGCATGTGTTTTAATGTTTGTAGTTTCATTTTAACATTTATGTTGTTCTTTTCAAAATTGAAATGTAGAAGTGAATTTACAGATCAACATTTTGTTTTCTTGTAGAAAAGTGCTTTTTACCTGTGCTGTTTCATTGATGTGAAATCATGTTTAAACATTACTCAAAAAAGCATGTATTTTAATATTTGTAGTTTCATTTTAACATTTATGTAGTTGTTTTCAAAATTGAAATGTAGGTGAATTTACAGATTTACATTTTGCTTTCTTGTGGAAAAGTACTTTTTACAAGTGCTGTTTCATAGATGTGAAACCATGTTTAAACATTTCTCAAAAAAGCATGTATTTTAATGTTTGTAGTTTCATTTTAACATTTATGTTGTTCTTTTCAAAATGAAATGAGAAGTGAATTTACAGATCTACATTTTGTTTTCTTGTAGAAAAGTGCTTTTTACATGTGCTGTTTCATTGATGTGAAATCATGTTTAAATATTTCACAAAAAAGCATGTATTTTATTGTTTGTAGTTTCATTTTAACATTAATGTTATTATTTTCAAATTTGAAATGTAGAAGTGAATTTACAGATTTACATTTTGCTTTCTTGTGGAAAAGTACTTTTTACAAGTGCTGTTTCATAGATGTGAAACCATGTTTAAACATTTCTCAAAAAAGCATGTATTTTAATGTTTGTAGTTTCATTTTAACATTTATGTTGTTCTTTTCAAAATTGAAATGTAGAAGTGAATTTACAGATCTACATTTTGTTTTCTTGTAGAAAAGTGCTTTTTACCTGTGCTGTTTCATTGATGCCAAATCATGTTTAAACATTACTCAAAAAAGCATGTATTTTATTGTTTGTAGTTTCATTTTAACATTTATGTTATTCTTTTCAAATTTGTAATGTAGAAGTGAATTTACAGATTTACATTTTGCTTTCTTGTGGAAAAGTACTTTTTACAAGTGCTGTTTCAGAGATGTGAAACCATGTTTAAACATTTCTCAAAAAAGAATGTATTTTAATGTTTGTAGTTTCATTTTAACATTTATGTTATTCTTTTCAAATTTGAAATGTAGAAGTGAATTTACAGATTTACATTTTGCTTTCTTGTGGAAAAGTACTTTTTACAAGTGCTGTTTCATAGATGTGAAACCATGTTTAAACATTTCTCAAAAAAGCATGTATTTTAATGTTTGTAGTTTCATTTTAACATTTATGTTGTTCTTTTCAAAATTGAAATGTAGAAGTGAATTTACAGATCTACATTTTGTTTTCTTGTAGAAAAGTGCTTTTTACCTGTGCTGTTTCATTGATGCAAAATCATGTTTAAACATTTCACAAAAAAGCATGTATTTTATTGTTTGTAGTTTCATTTTAACATTTATGTTATTCTTTTCAAATTTGAAATGTAGAAGTGAATATACAGATTTACATTTTGCTTTCATGTGGAAAAGTACTTTTTACAAGTGCTGTTTCATAGATGTGAAACCATGTTTAAACATTTCTCAAAAAAGCATGTATTTTAACGTTTGTAGTTTCATTTTAACATTTATGTTGTTCTTTTCAAAATTGAAATGTAGAAGTGAATTTACAGATCTACATTTTGTTTTCTTGTAGAAAAGTGCTTTTTACCTGTGCTGTTTCATTGATGTCAAATCATGTTTAAACATTACTCAAAAAAGCATGTATTTTATTGTTTGTAGTTTCATTTTAACATTTATGTTATTCTTTTCAAATTTGAAATGTAGAAGTGAATTTACAGATTTACATTTTGCTTTCTTGTGGAAAAGTACTTTTTACAAGTGCTGTTTCATAGATGTGAAACCATGTTTAAACATTTCTCAAAAAAGCATGTATTTTAATGTTTGTAGTTTCATTTTAACATTAATGTTATTCTTTTCAAAATTGAATATGTGGAAGTGAATTTATGCATCCTCATTTTGCTTTCTTTTAGAAAAGTACTTTTTACAAGTGCTGTTTCATAGATGTGAAATCATCTTTAAATATTTCACAAAAAAGCATGTATTTTATTGTTTGTAGTTTCATTTTAACATTTATGTTATTATTTTCAAATTTGAAATGTAGAAGTGAATTTACAGATTTACATTTTGCTTTCTTGTGGAAAAGTACTTTTTACAAGTGCTGTTTCATAGATGTGAAAACATGTTTAAACATTTCTCAAAAAAGCATGTATTTTAATGTTTGTAGTTTCATTTTAACATTTATGTTGTTCTTTTCAAAATTGAAATGTAGAAGTGAATTTACAGATCAACATTTTGTTTTCTTGTAGAAAAGTGCTTTTTACCTGTGCTGTTTCATTGATGTGAAATCATGTTTAAACATTACTCAAAAAAGCATGTATTTTAATATTTGTAGTTTCATTTTAACATTTATGTAGTTGTTTTCAAAATTGAAATGTAGAAGTGAATTTACAGATTTACATTTTGCTTTCTTGTGGAAAAGTACTTTTTACAAGTGCTGTTTCATATATGTGAAACCATGTTTAAACATTTCTCAAAAAAGCATGTATTTTAATGTTTGTAGTTTCATTTTAACATTAATGTTATTCTTTTCAAAATTGAATATGTAGAAGTGAATTTATGCATCCTCATTTTGCTTTCTTTTAGAAAAGTACTTTTTACAAGTGCTGTTTCATAGATGTGAAATCATGTTTAAACATTTCTCAAAAAAGCATGTATTTTAATGTTTGTAGTTTCATTTTAACATTTATGTTATTCTTTTCAAATTTGAAATGTAGAAGTGAATTTACAGATTTACATTTTGCTTTCTTGTGGAAAAGTACCTTTTACGTGCTGTTTCATAGATGTGAAACCATGTTTAAACATTTCTCAAAAAAGCATGTATTTTAATGTTTGTAGTTACATTTTAACATTTATGTTGTTCTTTTCAAAATTGAAATGTAGAAGTGAATTTACAGATCTACATTTTGTTTTCTTGTAGAAAAGTGCTTTTTACCTGTGCTGTTTCATTGATGTGAAATCATGTTTAAACATTTCACAAAAAAGCATGTATTTTATTGTTTGTAGTTTCATTTTAACATTTATGTTATTATTTTCAAATTTGAAATGTAGAAGTGAATATACAGATTTACATTTTGCTTTCTTGTGGAAAAGTACTTTTTGCAAGTGCTGTTTCATAGATGTGAAAACATGTTTAAACATTTCTCAAAAAAGCATGTATTTTAATGTTTGTAGTTTCATTTTAACATTTATGTTGTTCTTTTCAAAATTGAAATGTAGAAGTGAATTTACAGATCAACATTTTGTTTTCTTGTAGAAAAGTGCTTTTTACCTGTGCTGTTTCATTGATGTGAAATCATGTTTAAACATTACTCAAAAAAGCATGTATTTTAATATTTGTAGTTTCATTTTAAAATTTATGTAGTTGTTTTCAAATTTGAAATGTAGAAGTGAATTTACAGATTTACATTTTGCTTTCTTGTGGAAAAGTACCTTTTACGTGCTGTTTCATAGATGTGAAACCATGTTTAAACATTTCTCAAAAAAGCATGTATTTTAATGTTTGTAGTTACATTTTAACATTTATGTTGTTCTTTTCAAAATGAAATGAGAAGTGAATTTACAGATCTACATTTTGTTTTCTTGTAGAAAAGTGCTTTTTACATGTGCTGTTTCATTGATGTGAAATCATGTTTAAATATTTCACAAAAAAGCATGTATTTTATTGTTTGTAGTTTCATTTTAACATTAATGTTATTATTTTCAAATTTGAAATGTAGAAGTGAATTTACAGATTTACATTTTGCTTTCTTGTGGAAAAGTACCTTTTACGTGCTGTTTCATAGATGTGAAACCATGTTTAAACATTTCTCAAAAAAGCATGTATTTTAATGTTTGTAGTTACATTTTAACATTTATGTTGTTCTTTTCAAAATTGAAATGTAGAAGTGAATTTACAGATCTACATTTTGTTTTCTTGTAGAAAAGTGCTTTTTACCTGTGCTGTTTCATTGATGCCAAATCATGTTTAAACATTACTCAAAAAAGCATGTATTTTATTGTTTGTAGTTTCATTTTAACATTTATGTTATTCTTTTCAAATTTGAAATGTAGAAGTGAATTTACAGATCAACATTTTGTTTTCTTGTAGAAAAGTGCTTTTTACCTGTGCTGTTTCATTGATGTGAAATCATGTTTAAACATTACTCAAAAAAGCATGTATTTTAATATTTGTAGTTTCATTTTAACATTTATGTAGTTGTTTTCAAAATTGAAATGTAGAAGTGAATTTACAGATTTACATTTTGCTTTCTTGTGGAAAAGTACTTTTTACAAGTGCTGTTTCATAGATGTGAAACCATGTTTAAACATTTCTCAAAAAAGCATGTATTTTAATGTTTGTAGTTTCATTTTAACATTTATGTTGTTCTTTTCAAAATGAAATGAGAAGTGAATTTACAGATCTACATTTTGTTTTCTTGTAGAAAAGTGCTTTTTACATGTGCTGTTTCATTGATGTGAAATCATGTTTAAATATTTCACAAAAAAGCATGTATTTTATTGTTTGTAGTTTCATTTTAACATTAATGTTATTATTTTCAAATTTGAAATGTAGAAGTGAATTTACAGATTTACATTTTGCTTTCTTGTGGAAAAGTACTTTTTACAAGTGCTGTTTCATAGATGTGAAACCATGTTTAAACATTTCTCAAAAAAGCATGTATTTTAATGTTTGTAGTTTCATTTTAACATTTATGTTGTTCTTTTCAAAATTGAAATGTAGAAGTGAATTTACAGATCTACATTTTGTTTTCTTGTAGAAAAGTGCTTTTTACCTGTGCTGTTTCATTGATGCCAAATCATTTTGTTTTCTTGTAGAAAAGTGCTTTTTACCTGTGCTGTTTCATTGATGTGAAATCATGTTTAAACATTACTCAAAAAAGCATGTATTTTAATATTTGTAGTTTCATTTTAACATTTATGTAGTTGTTTTCAAAATTGAAATGTAGGTGAATTTACAGATTTACATTTTGCTTTCTTGTGGAAAAGTACTTTTTACAAGTGCTGTTTCATAGATGTGAAACCATGTTTAAACATTTCTCAAAAAAGCATGTATTTTAATGTTTGTAGTTTCATTTTAACATTTATGTTATTCTTTTCAAATTTGTAATGTAGAAGTGAATTTACAGATTTACATTTTGCTTTCTTGTGGAAAAGTACTTTTTACAAGTGCTGTTTCATAGATGTGAAACCATGTTTAAACATTTTTTCAAAAAAGCATGTATTTTAATGTTTGTAGTTTCATTTTAACATTTATGTTATTCTTTTCAAAATTGAAATGTTAGAAGTGAATTTACGCATCCTCATTTTGCTTTCTTTTAGAAAAGTACTTTTCACAAGTGCTGTTTCATTGATGTGAAATCATGTTTAAATATATCACAAAAATGCATGTATTTTATTGTTTGTAGTTTCATTTTAACATTTATGTTATTATTTTCAAATTTGAAATGTAGAACTGAATTTACAGATTTACATTTTGCTTTCATGTGGAAAAGTACTTTTTACAAGTGCTGTTTCATAGATGTGAAACCATGTTTAAACATTTCTCAAAAAAGCATGTATTTTAACGTTTGTAGTTTCATTTTAACATTTATGTTGTTCTTTTCAAAATTGAAATGTAGAAGTGAATTTACAGATCTACATTTTGTTTTCTTGTAGAAAAGTGCTTTTTACCTGTGCTGTTTCATTGATGTCAAATCATGTTTAAACATTACTCAAAAAAGCATGTATTTTATTGTTTGTAGTTTCATTTTAACATTTATGTTATTCTTTTCAAATTTGAAATGTAGAAGTGAATTTACAGATTTACATTTTGCTTTCTTGTGGAAAAGTACTTTTTACAAGTGCTGTTTCATAGATGTGAAACCATGTTTAAACATTTCTCAAAAAAGCATGTATTTTAATGTTTGTAGTTTCATTTTAACATTAATGTTATTCTTTTCAAAATTGAATATGTGGAAGTGAATTTATGCATCCTCATTTTGCTTTCTTTTAGAAAAGTACTTTTTACAAGTGCTGTTTCATAGATGTGAAATCATCTTTAAATATTTCACAAAAAAGCATGTATTTTATTGTTTGTAGTTTCATTTTAACATTTATGTTATTATTTTCAAATTTGAAATGTAGAAGTGAATTTACAGATTTACATTTTCCTTTCTTGTGGAAAAGTACTTTTTACAAGTGCTGTTTCATAGATGTGAAAACATGTTTAAACATTTCTCAAAAAAGCATGTATTTTAATGTTTGTAGTTTCATTTTAACATTTATGTTGTTCTTTTCAAAATTGAAATGTAGAAGTGAATTTACAGATCTACATTTTGTTTTCTTGTAGAAAAGTGCTTTTTACCTGTGCTGTTCCATTGATGTCAAATCATGTTTAAACATTACTCAAAAAAGCATGTATTTTATGTTTGTAGTTTCATTTTAACATTTATGTTATTCTTTTCAAATTTGAAATGTAGAAGTGAATTTACAGATTTACATTTTGCTTTCTTGTGGAAAAGTACTTTTTACAAGTGCTGTTTCATAGATGTGAAACCATGTTTAAACATTTCTCAAAAAAGCATGTATTTTAATGTTTGTAGTTTCATTTTAACATTTATGTTGTTCTTTTCAAAATTGAAATGTAGAAGTGAATTTACAGATCTACATTTTGTTTTCTTGTAGAAAAGTGCTTTTTACCTGTGCTGTTTCATTGATGTGAAATCAGGTTTAAACATTACTCAAAAAAGCATGTATTTTAATGTTTGTAGTTTCATTTTAACATTTATGTTGTTCTTTTCAAAATTGAAATGTAGAAGTGAATTTACAGATCAACATTTTGTTTTCTTGTAGAAAAGTGCTTTTTACCTGTGCTGTTTCATTGATGTGAAATCATGTTTAAACATTACTCAAAAAAAAATGTATTTTAATATTTGTAGTTTCATTTTAACATTTATGTAGTTGTTTTCAAAATTGAAATGTAGAAGTGAATTTACAGATTTACATTTTGCTTTCTTGTGGAAAAGTACTTTTTACAAGTGCTGTTTCATATATGTGAAACCATGTTTAAACATTTCTCAAAAAAGCATGTATTTTAATGTTTGTAGTTTCATTTTAACATTAATGTTTTTCTTTTCAAAATTGAATATGTAGAAATGAATTTATGCATCCTCATTTTGCTTTCTTTTAGAAAAGTACTTTTTACAAGTGCTGTTTCATTGATGTGAAATCATGTTTAAACATTACTCAAAAAAGCATGTATTTTATGTTTGTAGTTTCATTTTAACATTTATGTTATTCTTTTCAAATTTGAAATGTAGAAGTGAATTTACAGATTTACATTTTGCTTTCTTGTGGAAAAGTACTTTTTACAAGTGCTGTTTCATAGATGTGAAACCATGTTTAAACATTTCTCAAAAAAGCATGTATTTTAATGTTTGTAGTTTCATTTTAACATTTATGTTGTTCTTTTCAAAATTGAAATGTAGAAGTGAATTTACAGATCTACATTTTGTTTTCTTGTAGAAAAGTGCTTTTTACCTGTGCTGTTTCATTGATGTGAAATCAGGTTTAAACATTACTCAAAAAAGCATGTGTTTTAATGTTTGTAGTTTCATTTTAACATTTATGTTGTTCTTTTCAAAATTGAAATGTAGAAGTGAATTTACAGATCAACATTTTGTTTTCTTGTAGAAAAGTGCTTTTTACCTGTGCTGTTTCATTGATGTGAAATCATGTTTAAACATTACTCAAAAAAGCATGTATTTTAATATTTGTAGTTTCATTTTAACATTTATGTAGTTGTTTTCAAAATTGAAATGTAGGTGAATTTACAGATTTACATTTTGCTTTCTTGTGGAAAAGTACTTTTTACAAGTGCTGTTTCATAGATGTGAAACCATGTTTAAACATTTCTCAAAAAAGCATGTATTTTAATGTTTGTAGTTTCATTTTAACATTTATGTTGTTCTTTTCAAAATGAAATGAGAAGTGAATTTACAGATCTACATTTTGTTTTCTTGTAGAAAAGTGCTTTTTACATGTGCTGTTTCATTGATGTGAAATCATGTTTAAATATTTCACAAAAAAGCATGTATTTTATTGTTTGTAGTTTCATTTTAACATTAATGTTATTATTTTCAAATTTGAAATGTAGAAGTGAATTTACAGATTTACATTTTGCTTTCTTGTGGAAAAGTACTTTTTACAAGTGATGTTTCATAGATGTGAAACCATGTTTAAACATTTCTCAAAAAAGCATGTATTTTAATGTTTGTAGTTTCATTTTAACATTAATGTTATTCTTTTCAAAATTGAATATGTGGAAGTGAATTTATGCATCCTCATTTTGCTTTCTTTTAGAAAAGTACTTTTTACAAGTGCTGTTTCATAGATGTGAAATCATCTTTAAATATTTCACAAAAAAGCATGTATTTTATTGTTTGTAGTTTCATTTTAACATTTATGTTATTATTTTCAAAATTGAAATGTAGAAGTGAATTTACAGATCTACATTTTGTTTTCTTGTAGAAAAGTGCTTTTTACCTGTGCTGTTTCATTGATGTCAAATCATGTTTAAACATTACTCAAAAAAGCATGTATTTTATGTTTGTAGTTTCATTTTAACATTTATGTTATTCTTTTCAAATTTGAAATGTAGAAGTGAATTTACAGATTTACATTTTGCTTTCTTGTGGAAAAGTACTTTTTACAAGTGCTGTTTCATAGATGTGAAACCATGTTTAAACATTTCTCAAAAAAGCATGTATTTTAATGTTTGTAGTTTCATTTTAACATTTATGTTGTTCTTTTCAAAATTGAAATGTAGAAGTGAATTTACAGATCTACATTTTGTTTTCTTGTAGAAAAGTGCTTTTTACCTGTGCTGTTTCATTGATGTGAAATCAGGTTTAAACATTACTCAAAAAAGCATGTATTTTAAAGTTTGTAGTTTCATTTTAACATTTATGTTGTTCTTTTCAAAATTGAAATGTAGAAGTGAATTTACAGATCAACATTTTGTTTTCTTGTAGAAAAGTGCTTTTTACCTGTGCTGTTTCATTGATGTGAAATCATGTTTAAACATTACTCAAAAAAGCATGTATTTTAATATTTGTAGTTTCATTTTAACATTTATGTAGTTGTTTTCAAAATTGAAATGTAGAAGTGAATTTACAGATTTACATTTTGCTTTCTTGTGGAAAAGTACTTTTTACAAGTGCTGTTTCATATATGTGAAACCATGTTTAAACATTTCTCAAAAAAGCATGTATTTTAATGTTTGTAGTTTCATTTTAACATTAATGTTATTCTTTTCAAAATTGAATATGTAGAAGTGAATTTATGCATCCTCATTTTGCTTTCTTTTAGAAAAGTACTTTTTTCAAGTGCTGTTTCATAGATGTGAAATCATGTTTAAACATTTCTCAAAAAAGAATGTATTTTAATGTTTGTAGTTTCATTTTAACATTAATGTTATTCTTTTCAAAATTGAATATGTAGAAGTGAATTTATGCATCCTCATTTTGCTTTCTTTTAGAAAAGTACTTTTTACAAGTGCTGTTTCATAGATGTGAAATCATGTTTAAACATTTCTCAAAAAAGCATGTATTTTAATGTTTGTAGTTTCATTTTAACATTTATGTTATTCTTTTCAAATTTGAAATGTAGAAGTGAATTTACAGATTTACATTTTGCTTTCTTGTGGAAAAGTACTTTTTACGTGCTGTTTCATAGATGTGAAACCATGTTTAAACATTTCTCAAAAAAGCATGTATTTTAATGTTTGTAGTTACATTTTAACATTTATGTTGTTCTTTTCAAAATTGAAATGTAGAAGTGAATTTACAGATCTACATTTTGTTTTCTTGTAGAAAAGTGCTTTTTACCTGTGCTGTTTCATTGATGTGAAATCATGTTTAAACATTTCACAAAAAAGCATGTATTTTATTGTTTGTAGTTTCATTTTAACATTTATGTTATTATTTTCAAATTTGAAATGTAGAAGTGAATATACAGATTTACATTTTGCTTTCTTGTGGAAAAGTACTTTTTGCAAGTGCTGTTTCATAGATGTGAAAACATGTTTAAACATTTCTCAAAAAAGCATGTATTTTAATGTTTGTAGTTTCATTTTAACATTTATGTTATTCTTTTCAAATTTGAAATGTAGAAGTGAATTTACAGATTTACATTTTGCTTTCTTGTGGAAAAGTACTTTTTACGTGCTGTTTCATAGATGTGAAACCATGTTTAAACATTTCTCAAAAAAGCATGTATTTTAATGTTTGTAGTTACATTTTAACATTTATGTTGTTCTTTTCAAAATTGAAATGTAGAAGTGAATTTACAGATCTACATTTTGTTTTCTTGTAGAAAAGTGCTTTTTACCTGTGCTGTTTCATTGATGTGAAATCATGTTTAAACATTTCACAAAAAAGCATGTATTTTATTGTTTGTAGTTTCATTTTAACATTTATGTTATTATTTTCAAATTTGAAATGTAGAAGTGAATATACAGATTTACATTTTGCTTTCTTGTGGAAAAGTACTTTTTGCAAGTGCTGTTTCATAGATGTGAAAACATGTTTAAACATTTCTCAAAAAAGCATGTATTTTAATGTTTGTAGTTTCATTTTAACATTTATGTTGTTCTTTTCAAAATTGAAATGTAGAAGTGAATTTACAGATCTACATTTTGTTTTCTTGTAGAAAAGTGCTTTTTACCTGTGCTGTTTCATTGATGTGAAATCAGGTTTAAACATTACTCAAAAAAGCATGTGTTTTAATGTTTGTAGTTTCATTTTAACATTTATGTTGTTCTTTTCAAAATTGAAATGTAGAAGTGAATTTACAGATCAACATTTTGTTTTCTTGTAGAAAAGTGCTTTTTACCTGTGCTGTTTCATTGATGTGAAATCATGTTTAAACATTACTCAAAAAAGCATGTATTTTAATATTTGTAGTTTCATTTTAACATTTATGTAGTTGTTTTCAAAATTGAAATGTAGGTGAATTTACAGATTTACATTTTGCTTTCTTGTGGAAAAGTACTTTTTACAAGTGCTGTTTCATATATGTGAAACCATGTTTAAACATTTCTCAAAAAAGCATGTATTTTAATGTTTGTAGTTTCATTTTAACATTTATGTTGTTCTTTTCAAAATGAAATGAGAAGTGAATTTACAGATCTACATTTTGTTTTCTTGTAGAAAAGTGCTTTTTACATGTGCTGTTTCATTGATGTGAAATCATGTTTAAATATTTCACAAAAAAGCATGTATTTTATTGTTTGTAGTTTCATTTTAACATTAATGTTATTATTTTCAAATTTGAAATGTAGAAGTGAATTTACAGATTTACATTTTGCTTTCTTGTGGAAAAGTACTTTTTACAAGTGCTGTTTCATAGATGTGAAACCATGTTTAAACATTTCTCAAAAAAGCATGTATTTTAATGTTTGTAGTTTCATTTTAACATTAATGTTATTCTTTTCAAAATTGAATATGTGGAAGTGAATTTATGCATCCTCATTTTGCTTTCTTTTAGAAAAGTACTTTTTACAAGTGCTGTTTCATAGATGTGAAATCATCTTTAAATATTTCACAAAAAAGCATGTATTTTATTGTTTGTAGTTTCATTTTAACATTTATGTTATTATTTTCAAATTTGAAATGTAGAAGTGAATTTACAGATTTACATTTTGCTTTCTTGTGGAAAAGTACTTTTTACAAGTGCTGTTTCATAGATGTGAAAACATGTTTAAACATTTCTCAAAAAAGCATGTATTTTAATGTTTGTAGTTTCATTTTAACATTTATGTTGTTCTTTTCAAAATTGAAATGTAGAAGTGAATTTACAGATCTACATTTTGTTTTCTTGTAGAAAAGTGCTTTTTACCTGTGCTGTTTCATTGATGTCAAATCATGTTTAAACATTACTCAAAAAAGCATGTATTTTATGTTTGTAGTTTCATTTTAACATTTATGTTATTCTTTTCAAATTTGAAATGTAGAAGTGAATTTACAGATTTACATTTTGCTTTCTTGTGGAAAAGTACTTTTTACAAGTGCTGTTTCATAGATGTGAAACCATGTTTAAACATTTCTCAAAAAAGCATGTATTTTAATGTTTGTAGTTTCATTTTAACATTTATGTTGTTCTTTTCAAAATTGAAATGTAGAAGTGAATTTACAGATCTACATTTTGTTTTCTTGTAGAAAAGTGCTTTTTACCTGTGCTGTTTCATTGATGTGAAATCAGGTTTAAACATTACTCAAAAAAGCATGTATTTTAATGTTTGTAGTTTCATTTTAACATTTATGTTGTTCTTTTCAAAATTGAAATGTAGAAGTGAATTTACAGATCAACATTTTGTTTTCTTGTAGAAAAGTGCTTTTTACCTGTGCTGTTTCATTGATGTGAAATCATGTTTAAACATTACTCAAAAAAGCATGTATTTTAATATTTGTAGTTTCATTTTAACATTTATGTAGTTGTTTTCAAAATTGAAATGTAGAAGTGAATTTACAGATTTACATTTTGCTTTCTTGTGGAAAAGTACTTTTTACAAGTGCTGTTTCATATATGTGAAACCATGTTTAAACATTTCTCAAAAAAGCATGTATTTTAATGTTTGTAGTTTCATTTTAACATTAATATTATTCTTTTCAAAATTGAATATGTAGAAGTGAATTTATGCATCCTCATTTTGCTTTCTTTTAGAAAAGTACTTTTTACAAGTGCTGTTTCATAGATGTGAAATCATGTTTAAACATTTCTCAAAAAAGCATGTATTTTAATGTTTGTAGTTTCATTTTAACATTAATGTTATTCTTTTCAAAATTGAATATGTAGAAGTGAATTTATGCATCCTCATTTTGCTTTCTTTTAGAAAAGTACTTTTTACAAGTGCTGTTTCATAGATGTGAAATCATGTTTAAACATTTCTCAAAAAAGCATGTATTTTAATGTTTGTAGTTTCATTTTAACATTTATGTTATTCTTTTCAAATTTGAAATGTAGAAGTGAATTTACAGATTTACATTTTGCTTTCTTGTGGAAAAGTACTTTTTACGTGCTGTTTCATAGATGTGAAACCATGTTTAAACATTTCTCAAAAAAGCATGTATTTTAATGTTTGTAGTTACATTTTAACATTTATGTTGTTCTTTTCAAAATTGAAATGTAGAAGTGAATTTACAGATCTACATTTTGTTTTCTTGTAGAAAAGTGCTTTTTACCTGTGCTGTTTCATTGATGTGAAATCATGTTTAAACATTTCACAAAAAAGCATGTATTTTATTGTTTGTAGTTTCATTTTAACATTTATGTTATTATTTTCAAATTTGAAATGTAGAAGTGAATATACAGATTTACATTTTGCTTTCTTGTGGAAAAGTACTTTTTGCAAGTGCTGTTTCATAGATGTGAAAACATGTTTAAACATTTCTCAAAAAAGCATGTATTTTAATGTTTGTAGTTTCATTTTAACATTTATGTTGTTCTTTTCAAAATTGAAATGTAGAAGTGAATTTACAGATCTACATTTTGTTTTCTTGTAGAAAAGTGCTTTTTACTTGTGCTGTTTCATTGATGTGAAATCAGGTTTAAACATTACTCAAAAAAGCATGTGTTTTAATGTTTGTAGTTTCATTTTAACATTTATGTTGTTCTTTTCAAAATTGAAATGTAGAAGTGAATTTACAGATCAACATTTTGTTTTCTTGTAGAAAAGTGCTTTTTACCTGTGCTGTTTCATTGATGTGAAATCATGTTTAAACATTACTCAAAAAAGCATGTATTTTAATATTTGTAGTTTCATTTTAACATTTATGTAGTTGTTTTCAAAATTGAAATGTAGGTGAATTTACAGATTTACATTTTGCTTTCTTGTGGAAAAGTACTTTTTGCAAGTGCTGTTTCATAGATGTGAAAACATGTTTAAACATTTCTCAAAAAAGCATGTATTTTAATGTTTGTAGTTTCATTTTAACATTTATGTTGTTCTTTTCAAAATTGAAATGTAGAAGTGAATTTACAGATCTACATTTTGTTTTCTTGTAGAAAAGTGCTTTTTACCTGTGCTGTTTCATTGATGTGAAATCAGGTTTAAACATTACTCAAAAAAGCATGTGTTTTAATGTTTGTAGTTTCATTTTAACATTTATGTTGTTCTTTTCAAAATTGAAATGTAGAAGTGAATTTACAGATCAACATTTTGTTTTCTTGTAGAAAAGTGCTTTTTACCTGTGCTGTTTCATTGATGTGAAATCATGTTTAAACATTACTCAAAAAAGCATGTATTTTAATATTTGTAGTTTCATTTTAACATTTATGTAGTTGTTTTCAAAATTGAAATGTAGGTGAATTTACAGATTTACATTTTGCTTTCTTGTGGAAAAGTACTTTTTACAAGTGCTGTTTCATAGATGTGAAACCATGTTTAAACATTTCTCAAAAAAGCATGTATTTTAATGTTTGTAGTTTCATTTTAACATTTATGTTGTTCTTTTCAAAATGAAATGAGAAGTGAATTTACAGATCTACATTTTGTTTTCTTGTAGAAAAGTGCTTTTTACATGTGCTGTTTCATTGATGTGAAATCATGTTTAAATATTTCACAAAAAAGCATGTATTTTATTGTTTGTAGTTTCATTTTAACATTAATGTTATTATTTTCAAATTTGAAATGTAGAAGTGAATTTACAGATTTACATTTTGCTTTCTTGTGGAAAAGTACTTTTTACAAGTGATGTTTCATAGATGTGAAACCATGTTTAAACATTTCTCAAAAAAGCATGTATTTTAATGTTTGTAGTTTCATTTTAACATTAATGTTATTCTTTTCAAAATTGAATATGTGGAAGTGAATTTATGCATCCTCATTTTGCTTTCTTTTAGAAAAGTACTTTTTACAAGTGCTGTTTCATAGATGTGAAATCATCTTTAAATATTTCACAAAAAAGCATGTATTTTATTGTTTGTAGTTTCATTTTAACATTTATGTTATTATTTTCAAAATTGAAATGTAGAAGTGAATTTACAGATCTACATTTTGTTTTCTTGTAGAAAAGTGCTTTTTACCTGTGCTGTTTCATTGATGTCAAATCATGTTTAAACATTACTCAAAAAAGCATGTATTTTATGTTTGTAGTTTCATTTTAACATTTATGTTATTCTTTTCAAATTTGAAATGTAGAAGTGAATTTACAGATTTACATTTTGCTTTCTTGTGGAAAAGTACTTTTTACAAGTGCTGTTTCATATATGTGAAACCATGTTTAAACATTTCTCAAAAAAGCATGTATTTTAATGTTTGTAGTTTCATTTTAACATTAATGTTATTCTTTTCAAAATTGAATATGTAGAAGTGAATTTATGCATCCTCATTTTGCTTTCTTTTAGAAAAGTACTTTTTACAAGTGCTGTTTCATAGATGTGAAATCATGTTTAAACATTTCTCAAAAAAGCATGTATTTTAATGTTTGTAGTTTCATTTTAACATTAATGTTATTCTTTTCAAATTTGAAATGTAGAAGTGAATTTACAGATTTACATTTTGCTTTCTTGTGGAAAAGTACTTTTTACAAGTGCTGTTTCATAGATGTGAAACCATGTTTAAACATTTCTCAAAAAAGCATGTATTTTAATGTTTGTAGTTTCATTTTAACATTTATGTTGTTCTTTTCAAAATTGAAATGTAGAAGTGAATTTACAGATCTACATTTTGTTTTCTTGTAGAAAAGTGCTTTTTACCTGTGCTGTTTCATTGATGTGAAATCAGGTTTAAACATTACTCAAAAAAGCATGTATTTTAAAGTTTGTAGTTTCATTTTAACATTTATGTTGTTCTTTTCAAAATTGAAATGTAGAAGTGAATTTACAGATCAACATTTTGTTTTCTTGTAGAAAAGTGCTTTTTACCTGTGCTGTTTCATTGATGTGAAATCATGTTTAAACATTACTCAAAAAAGCATGTATTTTAATATTTGTAGTTTCATTTTAACATTTATGTAGTTGTTTTCAAAATTGAAATGTAGAAGTGAATTTACAGATTTACATTTTGCTTTCTTGTGGAAAAGTACTTTTTACAAGTGCTGTTTCATATATGTGAAACCATGTTTAAACATTTCTCAAAAAAGCATGTATTTTAATGTTTGTAGTTTCATTTTAACATTAATGTTATTCTTTTCAAAATTGAATATGTAGAAGTGAATTTATGCATCCTCATTTTGCTTTCTTTTAGAAAAGTACTTTTTACAAGTGCTGTTTCATAGATGTGAAATCATGTTTAAACATTTCTCAAAAAAGCATGTATTTTAATGTTTGTAGTTTCATTTTAACATTAATGTTATTCTTTTCAAAATTGAATATGTAGAAGTGAATTTATGCATCCTCATTTTGCTTTCTTTTAGAAAAGTACTTTTTACAAGTGCTGTTTCATAGATGTGAAATCATGTTTAAACATTTCTCAAAAAAGCATGTATTTTAATGTTTGTAGTTTCATTTTAACATTTATGTTATTCTTTTCAAATTTGAAATGTAGAAGTGAATTTACAGATTTACATTTTGCTTTCTTGTGGAAAAGTACTTTTTACGTGCTGTTTCATAGATGTGAAACCATGTTTAAACATTTCTCAAAAAAGCATGTATTTTAATGTTTGTAGTTACATTTTAACATTTATGTTGTTCTTTTCAAAATTGAAATGTAGAAGTGAATTTACAGATCTACATTTTGTTTTCTTGTAGAAAAGTGCTTTTTACCTGTGCTGTTTCATTGATGTGAAATCATGTTTAAACATTTCACAAAAAAGCATGTATTTTATTGTTTGTAGTTTCATTTTAACATTTATGTTATTATTTTCAAATTTGAAATGTAGAAGTGAATATACAGATTTACATTTTGCTTTCTTGTGGAAAAGTACTTTTTGCAAGTGCTGTTTCATAGATGTGAAAACATGTTTAAACATTTCTCAAAAAAGCATGTATTTTAATGTTTGTAGTTTCATTTTAACATTTATGTTATTCTTTTCAAATTTGAAATGTAGAAGTGAATTTACAGATTTACATTTTGCTTTCTTGTGGAAAAGTACTTTTTACGTGCTGTTTCATAGATGTGAAACCATGTTTAAACATTTCTCAAAAAAGCATGTATTTTAATGTTTGTAGTTACATTTTAACATTTATGTTGTTCTTTTCAAAATTGAAATGTAGAAGTGAATTTACAGATCTACATTTTGTTTTCTTGTAGAAAAGTGCTTTTTACCTGTGCTGTTTCATTGATGTGAAATCATGTTTAAACATTTCACAAAAAAGCATGTATTTTATTGTTTGTAGTTTCATTTTAACATTTATGTTATTATTTTCAAATTTGAAATGTAGAAGTGAATATACAGATTTACATTTTGCTTTCTTGTGGAAAAGTACTTTTTGCAAGTGCTGTTTCATAGATGTGAAAACATGTTTAAACATTTCTCAAAAAAGCATGTATTTTAATGTTTGTAGTTTCATTTTAACATTTATGTTGTTCTTTTCAAAATTGAAATGTAGAAGTGAATTTACAGATCTACATTTTGTTTTCTTGTAGAAAAGTGCTTTTTACCTGTGCTGTTTCATTGATGTGAAATCAGGTTTAAACATTACTCAAAAAAGCATGTGTTTTAATGTTTGTAGTTTCATTTTAACATTTATGTTGTTCTTTTCAAAATTGAAATGTAGAAGTGAATTTACAGATCAACATTTTGTTTTCTTGTAGAAAAGTGCTTTTTACCTGTGCTGTTTCATTGATGTGAAATCATGTTTAAACATTACTCAAAAAAGCATGTATTTTAATATTTGTAGTTTCATTTTAACATTTATGTAGTTGTTTTCAAAATTGAAATGTAGGTGAATTTACAGATTTACATTTTGCTTTCTTGTGGAAAAGTACTTTTTACAAGTGCTGTTTCATATATGTGAAACCATGTTTAAACATTTCTCAAAAAAGCATGTATTTTAATGTTTGTAGTTTCATTTTAACATTTATGTTGTTCTTTTCAAAATGAAATGAGAAGTGAATTTACAGATCTACATTTTGTTTTCTTGTAGAAAAGTGCTTTTTACATGTGCTGTTTCATTGATGTGAAATCATGTTTAAATATTTCACAAAAAAGCATGTATTTTATTGTTTGTAGTTTCATTTTAACATTAATGTTATTATTTTCAAATTTGAAATGTAGAAGTGAATTTACAGATTTACATTTTGCTTTCTTGTGGAAAAGTACTTTTTACAAGTGCTGTTTCATAGATGTGAAACCATGTTTAAACATTTCTCAAAAAAGCATGTATTTTAATGTTTGTAGTTTCATTTTAACATTAATGTTATTCTTTTCAAAATTGAATATGTGGAAGTGAATTTATGCATCCTCATTTTGCTTTCTTTTAGAAAAGTACTTTTTACAAGTGCTGTTTCATAGATGTGAAATCATCTTTAAATATTTCACAAAAAAGCATGTATTTTATTGTTTGTAGTTTCATTTTAACATTTATGTTATTATTTTCAAATTTGAAATGTAGAAGTGAATTTACAGATTTACATTTTGCTTTCTTGTGGAAAAGTACTTTTTACAAGTGCTGTTTCATAGATGTGAAAACATGTTTAAACATTTCTCAAAAAAGCATGTATTTTAATGTTTGTAGTTTCATTTTAACATTTATGTTGTTCTTTTCAAAATTGAAATGTAGAAGTGAATTTACAGATCTACATTTTGTTTTCTTGTAGAAAAGTGCTTTTTACCTGTGCTGTTTCATTGATGTCAAATCATGTTTAAACATTACTCAAAAAAGCATGTATTTTATGTTTGTAGTTTCATTTTAACATTTATGTTATTCTTTTCAAATTTGAAATGTAGAAGTGAATTTACAGATTTACATTTTGCTTTCTTGTGGAAAAGTACTTTTTACAAGTGCTGTTTCATAGATGTGAAACCATGTTTAAACATTTCTCAAAAAAGCATGTATTTTAATGTTTGTAGTTTCATTTTAACATTTATGTTGTTCTTTTCAAAATTGAAATGTAGAAGTGAATTTACAGATCTACATTTTGTTTTCTTGTAGAAAAGTGCTTTTTACCTGTGCTGTTTCATTGATGTGAAATCAGGTTTAAACATTACTCAAAAAAGCATGTATTTTAATGTTTGTAGTTTCATTTTAACATTTATGTTGTTCTTTTCAAAATTGAAATGTAGAAGTGAATTTACAGATCAACATTTTGTTTTCTTGTAGAAAAGTGCTTTTTACCTGTGCTGTTTCATTGATGTGAAATCATGTTTAAACATTACTCAAAAAAGCATGTATTTTAATATTTGTAGTTTCATTTTAACATTTATGTAGTTGTTTTCAAAATTGAAATGTAGAAGTGAATTTACAGATTTACATTTTGCTTTCTTGTGGAAAAGTACTTTTTACAAGTGCTGTTTCATATATGTGAAACCATGTTTAAACATTTCTCAAAAAAGCATGTATTTTAATGTTTGTAGTTTCATTTTAACATTAATATTATTCTTTTCAAAATTGAATATGTAGAAGTGAATTTATGCATCCTCATTTTGCTTTCTTTTAGAAAAGTACTTTTTACAAGTGCTGTTTCATAGATGTGAAATCATGTTTAAACATTTCTCAAAAAAGCATGTATTTTAATGTTTGTAGTTTCATTTTAACATTAATGTTATTCTTTTCAAAATTGAATATGTAGAAGTGAATTTATGCATCCTCATTTTGCTTTCTTTTAGAAAAGTACTTTTTACAAGTGCTGTTTCATAGATGTGAAATCATGTTTAAACATTTCTCAAAAAAGCATGTATTTTAATGTTTGTAGTTTCATTTTAACATTTATGTTATTCTTTTCAAATTTGAAATGTAGAAGTGAATTTACAGATTTACATTTTGCTTTCTTGTGGAAAAGTACTTTTTACGTGCTGTTTCATAGATGTGAAACCATGTTTAAACATTTCTCAAAAAAGCATGTATTTTAATGTTTGTAGTTACATTTTAACATTTATGTTGTTCTTTTCAAAATTGAAATGTAGAAGTGAATTTACAGATCTACATTTTGTTTTCTTGTAGAAAAGTGCTTTTTACCTGTGCTGTTTCATTGATGTGAAATCATGTTTAAACATTTCACAAAAAAGCATGTATTTTATTGTTTGTAGTTTCATTTTAACATTTATGTTATTATTTTCAAATTTGAAATGTAGAAGTGAATATACAGATTTACATTTTGCTTTCTTGTGGAAAAGTACTTTTTGCAAGTGCTGTTTCATAGATGTGAAAACATGTTTAAACATTTCTCAAAAAAGCATGTATTTTAATGTTTGTAGTTTCATTTTAACATTTATGTTGTTCTTTTCAAAATTGAAATGTAGAAGTGAATTTACAGATCTACATTTTGTTTTCTTGTAGAAAAGTGCTTTTTACCTGTGCTGTTTCATTGATGTGAAATCAGGTTTAAACATTACTCAAAAAAGCATGTGTTTTAATGTTTGTAGTTTCATTTTAACATTTATGTTGTTCTTTTCAAAATTGAAATGTAGAAGTGAATTTACAGATCAACATTTTGTTTTCTTGTAGAAAAGTGCTTTTTACCTGTGCTGTTTCATTGATGTGAAATCATGTTTAAACATTACTCAAAAAAGCATGTATTTTAATATTTGTAGTTTCATTTTAACATTTATGTAGTTGTTTTCAAAATTGAAATGTAGGTGAATTTACAGATTTACATTTTGCTTTCTTGTGGAAAAGTACTTTTTACAAGTGCTGTTTCATAGATGTGAAACCATGTTTAAACATTTCTCAAAAAAGCATGTATTTTAATGTTTGTAGTTTCATTTTAACATTTATGTTGTTCTTTTCAAAATGAAATGAGAAGTGAATTTACAGATCTACATTTTGTTTTCTTGTAGAAAAGTGCTTTTTACATGTGCTGTTTCATTGATGTGAAATCATGTTTAAATATTTCACAAAAAAGCATGTATTTTATTGTTTGTAGTTTCATTTTAACATTAATGTTATTATTTTCAAATTTGAAATGTAGAAGTGAATTTACAGATTTACATTTTGCTTTCTTGTGGAAAAGTACTTTTTACAAGTGCTGTTTCATAGATGTGAAACCATGTTTAAACATTTCTCAAAAAAGCATGTATTTTAATGTTTGTAGTTTCATTTTAACATTTATGTTGTTCTTTTCAAAATTGAAATGTAGAAGTGAATTTACAGATCTACATTTTGTTTTCTTGTAGAAAAGTGCTTTTTACCTGTGCTGTTTCATTGATGCCAAATCATGTTTAAACATTACTCAAAAAAGCATGTATTTTATTGTTTGTAGTTTCATTTTAACATTTATGTTATTCTTTTCAAATTTGTAATGTAGAAGTGAATTTACAGATTTACATTTTGCTTTCTTGTGGAAAAGTACTTTTTACAAGTGCTGTTTCATAGATGTGAAACCATGTTTAAACATTTTTTCAAAAAAGGTTGTATTTTAATGTTTGTAGTTTCATTTTAACATTTATGTTATTCTTTTCAAAATTGAAATGTTAGAAGTGAATTTACGCATCCTCATTTTGCTTTCTTTTAGAAAAGTACTTTTCACAAGTGCTGTTTGATTGATGTGAAATCATGTTTAAATATATCACAAAAAAGCATGTATTTTATTGTTTGTAGTTTCATTTTAACATTTATGTTATTATTTTCAAATTTGAAATGTAGAACTGAATTTACAGATTTACATTTTGCTTTCATGTGGAAAAGTACTTTTTACAAGTGCTGTTTCATAGATGTGAAAACATGTTTAAACATTTCTCAAAAAAGCATGTATTTTAATGTTTGTAGTTTCATTTTAACATTTATGTTGTTCTTTTCAAAATTGAAATGTAGAAGTGAATTTACAGATCTACATTTTGTTTTCTTGTAGAAAAGTGCTTTTTACCTGTGCTGTTTCATTGATGTCAAATCATGTTTAAACATTACTCAAAAAAGCATGTATTTTATGTTTGTAGTTTCATTTTAACATTTATGTTATTCTTTTCAAATTTGAAATGTAGAAGTGAATTTACAGATTTACATTTTGCTTTCTTGTGGAAAAGTACTTTTTACAAGTGCTGTTTCATAGATGTGAAACCATGTTTAAACATTTCTCAAAAAAGCATGTATTTTAATGTTTGTAGTTTCATTTTAACATTTATGTTGTTCTTTTCAAAATTGAAATGTAGAAGTGAATTTACAGATCTACATTTTGTTTTCTTGTAGAAAAGTGCTTTTTACCTGTGCTGTTTCATTGATGTGAAATCAGGTTTAAACATTACTCAAAAAAGCATGTATTTTAATGTTTGTAGTTTCATTTTAACATTTATGTTGTTCTTTTCAAAATTGAAATGTAGAAGTGAATTTACAGATCAACATTTTGTTTTCTTGTAGAAAAGTGCTTTTTACCTGTGCTGTTTCATTGATGTGAAATCATGTTTAAACATTACTCAAAAAAGCATGTATTTTAATATTTGTAGTTTCATTTTAACATTTATGTAGTTGTTTTCAAAATTGAAATGTAGAAGTGAATTTACAGATTTACATTTTGCTTTCTTGTGGAAAAGTACTTTTTACAAGTGCTGTTTCATATATGTGAAACCATGTTTAAACATTTCTCAAAAAAGCATGTATTTTAATGTTTGTAGTTTCATTTTAACATTAATGTTATTCTTTTCAAAATTGAATATGTAGAAGTGAATTTATGCATCCTCATTTTGCTTTCTTTTAGAAAAGTACTTTTTACAAGTGCTGTTTCATTGATGTGAAATCATGTTTAAACATTTCTCAAAAAAGCATGTATTTTAATGTTTGTAGTTTCATTTTAACATTAATGTTATTCTTTTCAAAATTGAATATGTAGAAGTGAATTTATGCATCCTCATTTTGCTTTCTTTTAGAAAAGTACTTTTTACAAGTGCTGTTTCATAGATGTGAAATCATGTTTAAACATTTCTCAAAAAAGCATGTATTTTAATGTTTGTAGTTACATTTTAACATTTATGTTGTTCTTTTCAAAATTGAAATGTAGAAGTGAATTTACAGATCTACATTTTGCTTTCTTGTGGAAAAGTACTTTTTACGTGCTGTTTCATAGATGTGAAACCATGTTTAAACATTTCTCAAAAAAGCATGTATTTTAATGTTTGTAGTTACATTTTAACATTTATGTTGTTCTTTTCAAAATTGAAATGTAGAAGTGAATTTACAGATCTACATTTTGTTTTCTTGTAGAAAAGTGCTTTTTACCTGTGCTGTTTCATTGATGTGAAATCATGTTTAAACATTTCACAAAAAAGCATGTATTTTATTGTTTGTAGTTTCATTTTAACATTTATGTTATTATTTTCAAATTTGAAATGTAGAAGTGAATATACAGATTTACATTTTGCTTTCTTGTGGAAAAGTACTTTTTGCAAGTGCTGTTTCATAGATGTGAAAACATGTTTAAACATTTCTCAAAAAAGCATGTATTTTAATGTTTGTAGTTTCATTTTAACATTTATGTTGTTCTTTTCAAAATTGAAATGTAGAAGTGAATTTACAGATCTACATTTTGTTTTCTTGTAGAAAAGTGCTTTTTACCTGTGCTGTTTCATTGATGTGAAATCAGGTTTAAACATTACTCAAAAAAGCATGTGTTTTAATGTTTGTAGTTTCATTTTAACATTTATGTTGTTCTTTTCAAAATTGAAATGTAGAAGTGAATTTACAGATCAACATTTTGTTTTCTTGTAGAAAAGTGCTTTTTACCTGTGCTGTTTCATTGATGTGAAATCATGTTTAAACATTACTCAAAAAAGCATGTATTTTAATATTTGTAGTTTCATTTTAACATTTATGTAGTTGTTTTCAAAATTGAAATGTAGGTGAATTTACAGATTTACATTTTGCTTTCTTGTGGAAAAGTACTTTTTACAAGTGCTGTTTCATAGATGTGAAACCATGTTTAAACATTTCTCAAAAAAGCATGTATTTTAATGTTTGTAGTTTCATTTTAACATTTATGTTGTTCTTTTCAAAATGAAATGAGAAGTGAATTTACAGATCTACATTTTGTTTTCTTGTAGAAAAGTGCTTTTTACATGTGCTGTTTCATTGATGTGAAATCATGTTTAAATATTTCACAAAAAAGCATGTATTTTATTGTTTGTAGTTTCATTTTAACATTAATGTTATTATTTTCAAATTTGAAATGTAGAAGTGAATTTACAGATTTACATTTTGCTTTCTTGTGGAAAAGTACTTTTTACAAGTGATGTTTCATAGATGTGAAACCATGTTTAAACATTTCTCAAAAAAGCATGTATTTTAATGTTTGTAGTTTCATTTTAACATTAATGTTATTCTTTTCAAAATTGAATATGTGGAAGTGAATTTATGCATCCTCATTTTGCTTTCTTTTAGAAAAGTACTTTTTACAAGTGCTGTTTCATAGATGTGAAATCATCTTTAAATATTTCACAAAAAAGCATGTATTTTATTGTTTGTAGTTTCATTTTAACATTTATGTTATTATTTTCAAATTTGAAATGTAGAAGTGAATTTACAGATTTACATTTTGCTTTCTTGTGGAAAAGTACTTTTTACAAGTGCTGTTTCATAGATGTGAAAACATGTTTAAACATTTCTCAAAAAAGCATGTATTTTAATGTTTGTAGTTTCATTTTAACATTTATGTTGTTCTTTTCAAAATTGAAATGTAGAAGTGAATTTACAGATCTACATTTTGTTTTCTTGTAGAAAAGTGCTTTTTACCTGTGCTGTTTCATTGATGTCAAATCATGTTTAAACATTACTCAAAAAAGCATGTATTTTATGTTTGTAGTTTCATTTTAACATTTATGTTATTCTTTTCAAATTTGAAATGTAGAAGTGAATTTACAGATTTACATTTTGCTTTCTTGTGGAAAAGTACTTTTTACAAGTGCTGTTTCATAGATGTGAAACCATGTTTAAACATTTCTCAAAAAAGCATGTATTTTAATGTTTGTAGTTTCATTTTAACATTTATGTTGTTCTTTTCAAAATTGAAATGTAGAAGTGAATTTACAGATCTACATTTTGTTTTCATGTAGAAAAGTGCTTTTTACCTGTGCTGTTTCATTGATGTGAAATCAGGTTTAAACATTACTCAAAAAAGCATGTATTTTAATGTTTGTAGTTTCATTTTAACATTTATGTTGTTCTTTTCAAAATTGAAATGTAGAAGTGAATTTACAGATCAACATTTTGTTTTCTTGTAGAAAAGTGCTTTTTACCTGTGCTGTTTCATTGATGTGAAATCATGTTTAAACATTACTCAAAAAAGCATGTATTTTAATATTTGTAGTTTCATTTTAACATTTATGTAGTTGTTTTCAAAATTGAAATGTAGAAGTGAATTTACAGATTTACATTTTGCTTTCTTGTGGAAAAGTACTTTTTACAAGTGCTGTTTCATATATGTGAAACCATGTTTAAACATTTCTCAAAAAAGCATGTATTTTAATGTTTGTAGTTTCATTTTAACATTAATGTTATTCTTTTCATAATTGAATATGTAGAAGTGAATTTATGCATCCTCATTTTGCTTTCTTTTAGAAAAGTACTTTTTACAAGTGCTGTTTCATAGATGTGAAATCATGTTTAAACATTTCTCAAAAAAGCATGTATTTTAATGTTTGTAGTTTCATTTTAACATTAATGTTATTCTTTTCAAAATTGAATATGTAGAAGTGAATTTATGCATCCTCATTTTGCTTTCTTTTAGAAAAGTACTTTTTACAAGTGCTGTTTCATAGATGTGAAATCATGTTTAAACATTTCTCAAAAAAGCATGTATTTTAATGTTTGTAGTTTCATTTTAACATTTATGTTATTCTTTTCAAATTTGAAATGTAGAAGTGAATTTACAGATTTACATTTTGCTTTCTTGTGGAAAAGTACTTTTTACGTGCTGTTTCATAGATGTGAAACCATGTTTAAACATTTCTCAAAAAAGCATGTATTTTAATGTTTGTAGTTACATTTTAACATTTATGTTGTTCTTTTCAAAATTGAAATGTAGAAGTGAATTTACAGATCTACATTTTGTTTTCTTGTAGAAAAGTGCTTTTTACCTGTGCTGTTTCATTGATGTGAAATCATGTTTAAACATTTCACAAAAAAGCATGTATTTTATTGTTTGTAGTTTCATTTTAACATTTATGTTATTATTTTCAAATTTGAAATGTAGAAGTGAATATACAGATTTACATTTTGCTTTCTTGTGGAAAAGTACTTTTTGCAAGTGCTGTTTCATAGATGTGAAAACATGTTTAAACATTTCTCAAAAAAGCATGTATTTTAATGTTTGTAGTTTCATTTTAACATTTATGTTGTTCTTTTCAAAATTGAAATGTAGAAGTGAATTTACAGATCTACATTTTGTTTTCTTGTAGAAAAGTGCTTTTTACCTGTGCTGTTTCATTGATGTGAAATCAGGTTTAAACATTACTCAAAAAAGCATGTGTTTTAATGTTTGTAGTTTCATTTTAACATTTATGTTGTTCTTTTCAAAATTGAAATGTAGAAGTGAATTTACAGATCAACATTTTGTTTTCTTGTAGAAAAGTGCTTTTTACCTGTGCTGTTTCATTGATGTGAAATCATGTTTAAACATTACTCAAAAAAGCATGTATTTTAATATTTGTAGTTTCATTTTAACATTTATGTAGTTGTTTTCAAAATTGAAATGTAGGTGAATTTATAGATTTACATTTTGCTTTCTTGTGGAAAAGTACTTTTTACAAGTGCTGTTTCATAGATGTGAAACCATGTTTAAACATTTCTCAAAAAAGCATGTATTTTAATGTTTGTAGTTTCATTTTAACATTTATGTTGTTCTTTTCAAAATGAAATGAGAAGTGCATTTACAGATCTACATTTTGTTTTCTTGTAGAAAAGTGCTTTTTACATGTGCTGTTTCATTGATGTGAAATCATGTTTAAATATTTCACAAAAAAGCATGTATTTTATTGTTTGTAGTTTCATTTTAACATTAATGTTATTATTTTCAAATTTGAAATGTAGAAGTGAATTTACAGATTTACATTTTGCTTTCTTGTGGAAAAGTACTTTTTACAAGTGCTGTTTCATAGATGTGAAACCATGTTTAAACATTTCTCAAAAAAGCATGTATTTTAATGTTTGTAGTTTCATTTTAACATTTATGTTGTTCTTTTCAAAATTGAAATGTAGAAGTGAATTTACAGATCTACATTTTGTTTTCTTGTAGAAAAGTGCTTTTTACCTGTGCTGTTTCATTGATGCCAAATCATGTTTAAACATTACTCAAAAAAGCATGTATTTTATTGTTTGTAGTTTCATTTTAACATTTATGTTATTCTTTTCAAATTTGTAATGTAGAAGTGAATTTACAGATTTACATTTTGCTTTCTTGTGGAAAAGTACTTTTTACAAGTGCTGTTTCATAGATGTGAAACCATGTTTAAACATTTTTTCAAAAAAGCATGTATTTTAATGTTTGTAGTTTCATTTTAACATTTATGTTATTCTTTTCAAAATTGAAATGTTAGAAGTGAATTTACGCATCCTCATTTTGCTTTCTTTTAGAAAAGTACTTTTCACAAGTGCTGTTTGATTGATGTGAAATCATGTTTAAATATATCACAAAAAAGCATGTATTTTATTGTTTGTAGTTTCATTTTAACATTTATGTTATTATTTTCAAATTTGAAATGTAGAACTGAATTTACAGATTTACATTTTGCTTTCATGTGGAAAAGTACTTTTTACAAGTGCTGTTTCATAGATGTGAAACCATGTTTAAACATTTCTCAAAAAAGCATGTATTTTAACGTTTGTAGTTTCATTTTAACATTTATGTTGTTCTTTTCAAAATTGAAATGTAGAAGTGAATTTACAGATCTACATTTTGTTTTCTTGTAGAAAAGTGCTTTTTACCTGTGCTGTTTCATTGATGTCAAATCATGTTTAAACATTACTCAAAAAAGCATTTATTTTATTGTTTGTAGTTTCATTTTAACATTTATGTTATTCTTTTCAAATTTGAAATGTAGAAGTGAATTTACAGATTTACATTTTGCTTTCTTGTGGAAAAGTACTTTTTACAAGTGCTGTTTCATAGATGTGAAAACATGTTTAAACATTTCTCAAAAAAGCATGTATTTTAATGTTTGTAGTTTCATTTTAACATTTATGTTGTTCTTTTCAAAATTGAAATGTAGAAGTGAATTTACAGATCTACATTTTGTTTTCTTGTAGAAAAGTGCTTTTTACCTGTGCTGTTTCATTGATGTGAAATCATGTTTAAACATTACTCAAAAAAGCATGTATTTTATTGTTTGTAGTTTCATTTTAACATTTATGTTATTATTTTCAAATTTGAAATGTAGAAGTGAATATACAGATTTACATTTTGCTTTCTTGTGGAAAAGTACTTTTTGCAAGTGCTGTTTCATAGATGTGAAAACATGTTTAAACATTTCTCAAAAAAGCATGTATTTTAATGTTTGTAGTTTCATTTTAACATTTATGTTGTTCTTTTCAAAATTGAAATGTAGAAGTGAATTTACAGATCTACATTTTGTTTTCTTGTAGAAAAGTGCTTTTTACCTGTGCTGTTTCATTGATGTGAAATCAGGTTTAAACATTACTCAAAAAAGCATGTGTTTTAATGTTTGTAGTTTCATTTTAACATTTATGTTGTTCTTTTCAAAATTGAAATGTAGCAGTGAATTTACAGATCAACATTTTGTTTTCTTGTAGAAAAGTGCTTTTTACCTGTGCTGTTTCATTGATGTGAAATCATGTTTAAACATTACTCAAAAAAGCATGTATTTTAATATTTGTAGTTTCATTTTAACATTTATGTAGTTGTTTTCAAAATTGAAATGTAGGTGAATTTATAGATTTACATTTTGCTTTCTTGTGGAAAAGTACTTTTTACAAGTGCTGTTTCATAGATGTGAAACCATGTTTAAACATTTCTCAAAAAAGCATGTATTTTAATGTTTGTAGTTTCATTTTAACATTTATGTTGTTCTTTTCAAAATGAAATGAGAAGTGCATTTACAGATCTACATTTTGTTTTCTTGTAGAAAAGTGCTTTTTACATGTGCTGTTTCATTGATGTGAAATCATGTTTAAATATTTCACAAAAAAGCATGTATTTTATTGTTTGTAGTTTCATTTTAACATTAATGTTATTATTTTCAAATTTGAAATGTAGAAGTGAATTTACAGATTTACATTTTGCTTTCTTGTGGAAAAGTACTTTTTACAAGTGCTGTTTCATAGATGTGAAACCATGTTTAAACATTTCTCAAAAAAGCATGTATTTTAATGTTTGTAGTTTCATTTTAACATTTATGTTGTTCTTTTCAAAATTGAAATGTAGAAGTGAATTTACAGATCTACATTTTGTTTTCTTGTAGAAAAGTGCTTTTTACCTGTGCTGTTTCATTGATGCCAAATCATGTTTAAACATTACTCAAAAAAGCATGTATTTTATTGTTTGTAGTTTCATTTTAACATTTATGTTATTCTTTTCAAATTTGTAATGTAGAAGTGAATTTACAGATTTACATTTTGCTTTCTTGTGGAAAAGTACTTTTTACAAGTGCTGTTTCATAGATGTGAAACCATGTTTAAACATTTTTTCAAAAAAGCATGTATTTTAATGTTTGTAGTTTCATTTTAACATTTATGTTATTCTTTTCAAAATTGAAATGTTAGAAGTGAATTTACGCATCCTCATTTTGCTTTCTTTTAGAAAAGTACTTTTCACAAGTGCTGTTTGATTGATGTGAAATCATGTTTAAATATATCACAAAAAAGCATGTATTTTATTGTTTGTAGTTTCATTTTAACATTTATGTTATTATTTTCAAATTTGAAATGTAGAACTGAATTTACAGATTTACATTTTGCTTTCATGTGGAAAAGTACTTTTTACAAGTGCTGTTTCATAGATGTGAAACCATGTTTAAACATTTCTCAAAAAAGCATGTATTTTAACGTTTGTAGTTTCATTTTAACATTTATGTTGTTCTTTTCAAAATTGAAATGTAGAAGTGAATTTACAGATCTACATTTTGTTTTCTTGTAGAAAAGTGCTTTTTACCTGTGCTGTTTCATTGATGTCAAATCATGTTTAAACATTACTCAAAAAAGCATTTATTTTATTGTTTGTAGTTTCATTTTAACATTTATGTTATTCTTTTCAAATTTGAAATGTAGAAGTGAATTTACAGATTTACATTTTGCTTTCTTGTGGAAAAGTACTTTTTACAAGTGCTGTTTCATAGATGTGAAAACATGTTTAAACATTTCTCAAAAAAGCATGTATTTTAATGTTTGTAGTTTCATTTTAACATTTATGTTGTTCTTTTCAAAATTGAAATGTAGAAGTGAATTTACAGATCTACATTTTGTTTTCTTGTAGAAAAGTGCTTTTTACCTGTGCTGTTTCATTGATGTGAAATCATGTTTAAACATTACTCAAAAAAGCATGTATTTTAATATTTGTAGTTTCATTTTAACATTTATGTAGTTGTTTTCAAAATTGAAATGTAGGTGAATTTACAGATTTACATTTTGCTTTCTTGTGGAAAAGTACTTTTTACAAGTGCTGTTTCATAGATGTGAAACCATGTTTAAACATTTCTCAAAAAAGCATGTATTTTAATGTTTGTAGTTTCATTTTAACATTTATGTTGTTCTTTTCAAAATGAAATGAGAAGTGAATTTACAGATCTACATTTTGTTTTCTTGTAGAAAAGTGCTTTTTACATGTGCTGTTTCATTGATGTGAAATCATGTTTAAATATTTCACAAAAAAGCATGTATTTTATTGTTTGTAGTTTCATTTTAACATTAATGTTATTATTTTCAAATTTGAAATGTAGAAGTGAATTTACAGATTTACATTTTGCTTTCTTGTGGAAAAGTACTTTTTACAAGTGCTGTTTCATAGATGTGAAACAATGTTTAAACATTTCTCAAAAAAGCATGTATTTTAATGTTTGTAGTTTCATTTTAACATTTATGTTGTTCTTTTCAAAATTGAAATGTAGAAGTGAATTTACAGATCTACATTTTTTTTTCTTGTAGAAAAGTGCTTTTTACCTGTGCTGTTTCATTGATGCCAAATCATGTTTAAACATTACTCAAAAAAGCATGTATTTTATTGTTTGTAGTTTCATTTTAACATTTATGTTATTCTATTCAAATTTGTAATGTAGAAGTGAATTTACAGATTTACATTTTGCTTTCTTGTTGAAAAGTACTTTTTACAAGTGCTGTTTCAGAGATGTGAAACCATGTTTAAACATTTCTCAAAAAAGAATGTATTTTAATGTTTGTAGTTTCATTTTAACATTTATGTTATTCTTTTCAAATTTGAAATGTAGAAGTGAATTTACAGATTTACATTTTGCTTTCTTGTGGAAAAGTACTTTTTACAAGTGCTGTTTCATAGATGTGAAACCATGTTTAAACATTTCTCAAAAAAGCATGTATTTTAATGTTTGTAGTTTCATTTTAACATTTATGTTGTTCTTTTCAAAATTGAAATGTAGAAGTGAATTTACAGATCTACATTTTGTTTTCTTGTAGAAAAGTGCTTTTTACCTGTGCTGTTTCATTGATGCGAAATCATGTTTAAACATTTCACAAAAAAGCATGTATTTTATTGTTTGTAGTTTCATTTTAACATTTATGTTATTCTTTTCAAATTTGAAATGTAGAAGTGAATATACAGATTTACATTTTGCTTTCATGTGGAAAAGTACTTTTTACAAGTGCTGTTTCATAGATGTGAAACCATGTTTAAACATTTCTCAAAAAAGCATGTATTTTAACGTTTGTAGTTTCATTTTAACATTTATGTTGTTCTTTTCAAAATTGAAATGTAGAAGTGAATCTACAGATCTACATTTTGTTTTCTTGTAGAAAAGTGCTTTTTACCTGTGCTGTTTCATTGATGTCAAATCATGTTTAAACATTACTCAAAAAAGCATGTATTTTATTGTTTGTAGTTTCATTTTAACATTTATGTTATTCTTTTCAAATTTGAAATGTAGAAGTGAATTTACAGATTTACATTTTGCTTTCTTGTGGAAAAGTACTTTTTACAAGTGCTGTTTCATAGATGTGAAACCATGTTTAAACATTTCTCAAAAAAGCATGTATTTTAATGTTTGTAGTTTCATTTTAACATTAATGTTATTCTTTTCAAAATTGAATATGTGGAAGTGAATTTATGCATCCTCATTTTGCTTTCTTTTAGAAAAGTACTTTTTACAAGTGCTGTTTCATAGATGTGAAATCATCTTTAAATATTTCACAAAAAAGCATGTATTTTATTGTTTGTAGTTTCATTTTAACATTTATGTTATTATTTTCAAATTTGAAATGTAGAAGTGAATTTACAGATCTACATTTTGTTTTCTTGTAGAAAAGTGCTTTTTCCCTGTGCTGTTTCATTGATGTCAAATCATGTTTAAACATTACTCAAAAAAGCATGTATTTTATTGTTTGTAGTTTCATTTTAACATTTATGTTATTCTTTTCAAATTTGAAATGTAGAAGTGAATTTACAGATTTACATTTTGCTTTCTTGTGGAAAAGTACTTTTTACAAGTGCTGTTTCATAGATGTGAAACCATGTTTAAACATTTCTCAAAAAAGCATGTATTTTAATGTTTGTAGTTTCATTTTAACATTTATGTTGTTCTTTTCAAAATTGAAATGTAGAAGTGAATTTACAGATCTACATTTTGTTTTCTTGTAGAAAAGTGCTTTTTACCTGTGCTGTTTCATTGATGTCAAATCATGTTTAAACATTACTCAAAAAAGCATGTATTTTATGTTTGTAGTTTCATTTTAACATTTATGTTATTCTTTTCAAATTTGAAATGTAGAAGTGAATTTACAGATTTACATTTTGCTTTCTTGTGGAAAAGTACTTTTTACAAGTGCTGTTTCATAGATGTGAAACCATGTTTAAACATTTCTCAAAAAAGCATGTATTTTAATGTTTGTAGTTTCATTTTAACATTTATGTTGTTCTTTTCAAAATTGAAATGTAGAAGTGAATTTACAGATCTACATTTTGTTTTCTTGTAGAAAAGTGCTTTTTACCTGTGCTGTTTCATTGATGTGAAATCAGGTTTAAACATTACTCAAAAAAGCATGTATTTTAATGTTTGTAGTTTCATTTTAACATTTATGTTGTTCTTTTCAAAATTGAAATGTAGAAGTGAATTTACAGATTTACATTTTGCTTTCTTGTGGAAAAGTACTTTTTACAAGTGCTGTTTCATATATGTGAAACCATGTTTAAACATTTCTCAAAAAAGCATGTATTTTAATGTTTGTAGTTTCATTTTAACATTAATGTTATTCTTTTCAAAATTGAATATGTAGAAGTGAATTTATGCATCCTCATTTTGCTTTCTTTTAGAAAAGTACTTTTTACAAGTGCTGTTTCATAGATGTGAAATCATGTTTAAACATTTCTCAAAAAAGCATGTATTTTAATGTTTGTAGTTTCATTTTAACATTAATGTTATTCTTTTCAAAATTGAATATGTAGAAGTGAATTTATACATCCTCATTTTGCTTTCTTTTAGAAAAGTACTTTTTACAAGTGCTGTTTCATAGATGTGAAATCATGTTTAAACATTTCTCAAAAAAGCATGTATTTTAATGTTTGTAGTTTCATTTTAACATTTATGTTATTCTTTTCAAATTTGAAATGTAGAAGTGAATTTACAGATTTACATTTTGCTTTCTTGTGGAAAAGTACTTTTTACGTGCTGTTTCATAGATGTGAAACCATGTTTAAACATTTCTCAAAAAAGCATGTATTTTAATGTTTGTAGTTACATTTTAACATTTATGTTGTTCTTTTCAAAATTGAAATGTAGAAGTGAATTTACAGATCTACATTTTGTTTTCTTGTAGAAAAGTGCTTTTTACCTGTGCTGTTTCATTGATGTGAAATCATGTTTAAACATTTCACAAAAAAGCATGTATTTTATTGTTTGTAGTTTCATTTTAACATTTATGTTATTATTTTCAAATTTGAAATGTAGAAGTGAATATACAGATTTACATTTTGCTTTCTTGTGGAAAAGTACTTTTTGCAAGTGCTGTTTCATAGATGTGAAAACATGTTTAAACATTTCTCAAAAAAGCATGTATTTTAATGTTTGTAGTTTCATTTTAACATTTATGTTGTTCTTTTCAAAATTGAAATGTAGAAGTGAATTTACAGATCTACATTTTGTTTTCTTGTAGAAAAGTGCTTTTTACCTGTGCTGTTTCATTGATGTGAAATCAGGTTTAAACATTACTCAAAAAAGCATGTGTTTTAATGTTTGTAGTTTCATTTTAACATTTATGTTGTTCTTTTCAAAATTGAAATGTAGAAGTGAATTTACAGATCAACATTTTGTTTTCTTGTAGAAAAGTGCTTTTTACCTGTGCTGTTTCATTGATGTGAAATCATGTTTAAGCATTACTCAAAAAAGCATGTATTTTAATATTTGTAGTTTCATTTTAACATTTATGTAGTTGTTTTCAAAATTGAAATGTAGGTGAATTTACAGATTTACATCTTGCTTTCTTGTGGAAAAGTACTTTTTACAAGTGCTGTTTCATAGATGTGAAACCATGTTTAAACATTTCTCAAAAAAGCATGTATTTTAATGTTTGTAGTTTCATTTTAACATTTATGTTGTTCTTTTCAAAATTGAAATGTAGAAGTGAATTTACAGATCTACATTTTTTTTTCTTGTAGAAAAGTGCTTTTTACCTGTGCTGTTTCATTGATGCCAAATCATGTTTAAACATTACTCAAAAAAGCATGTATTTTATTGTTTGTAGTTTCATTTTAACATTTATGTTATTCTATTCAAATTTGTAATGTAGAAGTGAATTTACAGATTTACATTTTGCTTTCTTGTTGAAAAGTACTTTTTACAAGTGCTGTTTCAGAGATGTGAAACCATGTTTAAACATTTCTCAAAAAAGAATGTATTTTAATGTTTGTAGTTTCATTTTAACATTAATGTTATTCTTTTCAAAATTGAATATGTGGAAGTGAATTTATGCATCCTCATTTTGCTTTCTTTTAGAAAAGTACTTTTTACAAGTGCTGTTTCATAGATGTGAAATCATCTTTAAATATTTCACAAAAAAGCATGTATTTTATTGTTTGTAGTTTCATTTTAACATTTATGTTATTATTTTCAAATTTGAAATGTAGAAGTGAATTTACAGATCTACATTTTGTTTTCTTGTAGAAAAGTGCTTTTTCCCTGTGCTGTTTCATTGATGTCAAATCATGTTTAAACATTACTCAAAAAAGCATGTATTTTATTGTTTGTAGTTTCATTTTAACATTTATGTTATTCTTTTCAAATTTGAAATGTAGAAGTGAATTTACAGATTTACATTTTGCTTTCTTGTGGAAAAGTACTTTTTACAAGTGCTGTTTCATAGATGTGAAACCATGTTTAAACATTTCTCAAAAAAGCATGTATTTTAATGTTTGTAGTTTCATTTTAACATTAATGTTATTCTTTTCAAAATTGAATATGTGGAAGTGAATTTATGCATCCTCATTTTGCTTTCTTTTAGAAAAGTACTTTTTACAAGTGCTGTTTCATAGATGTGAAATCATCTTTAAATATTTCACAAAAAAGCATGTATTTTATTGTTTGTAGTTTCATTTTAACATTTATGTTATTATTTTCAAATTTGAAATGTAGAAGTGAATTTACAGATCTACATTTTGTTTTCTTGTAGAAAAGTGCTTTTTACCTGTGCTGTTTCATTGATGTCAAATCATGTTTAAACATTACTCAAAAAAGCATGTATTTTATGTTTGTAGTTTCATTTTAACATTTATGTTATTCTTTTCAAATTTGAAATGTAGAAGTGAATTTACAGATTTACATTTTGCTTTCTTGTGGAAAAGTACTTTTTACAAGTGCTGTTTCATAGATGTGAAACCATGTTTAAACATTTCTCAAAAAAGCATGTATTTTAATGTTTGTAGTTTCATTTTAACATTTATGTTGTTCTTTTCAAAATTGAAATGTAGAAGTGAATTTACAGATCTACATTTTGTTTTCTTGTAGAAAAGTGCTTTTTACCTGTGCTGTTTCATTGATGTGAAATCAGGTTTAAACATTACTCAAAAAAGCATGTATTTTAATATTTGTAGTTTCATTTTAACATTTATGTAGTTGTTTTCAAAATTGAAATGTAGAAGTGAATTTACAGATTTACATTTTGCTTTCTTGTGGAAAAGTACTTTTTACAAGTGCTGTTTCATATATGTGAAACCATGTTTAAACATTTCTCAAAAAAGCATGTATTTTAATGTTTGTAGTTTCATTTTAACATTAATGTTATTCTTTTCAAAATTGAATATGTAGAAGTGAATTTATGCATCCTCATTTTGCTTTCTTTTAGAAAAGTACTTTTTACAAGTGCTGTTTCATAGATGTGAAATCATCTTTAAATATTTCACAAAAAAGCATGTATTTTATTGTTTGTAGTTTCATTTTAACATTTATGTTATTATTTTCAAATTTGAAATGTAGAAGTGAATTTACAGATTTACATTTTGCTTTCTTGTGGAAAAGTACTTTTTACAAGTGCTGTTTCATAGATGTGAAAACATGTTTAAACATTTCTCAAAAAAGCATGTATTTTAATGTTTGTAGTTTCATTTTAACATTTATGTTGTTCTTTTCAAAATTGAAATGTAGAAGTGAATTTACAGATCTACATTTTGTTTTCTTGTAGAAAAGTGCTTTTTACCTGTGCTGTTTCATTGATGTCAAATCATGTTTAAACATTACTCAAAAAAGCATGTATTTTATGTTTGTAGTTTCATTTTAACATTTATGTTATTCTTTTCAAATTTGAAATGTAGAAGTGAATTTACAGATTTACATTTTGCTTTCTTGTGGAAAAGTACTTTTTACAAGTGCTGTTTCATAGATGTGAAACCATGTTTAAACATTTCTCAAAAAAGCATGTATTTTAATGTTTGTAGTTTCATTTTAACATTTATGTTGTTCTTTTCAAAATTGAAATGTAGAAGTGAATTTACAGATCTACATTTTGTTTTCTTGTAGAAAAGTGCTTTTTACCTGTGCTGTTTCATTGATGTGAAATCAGGTTTAAACATTACTCAAAAAAGCATGTATTTTAATGTTTGTAGTTTCATTTTAACATTTATGTTGTTCTTTTCAAAATTGAAATGTAGAAGTGAATTTACAGATCAACATTTTGTTTTCTTGTAGAAAAGTGCTTTTTACCTGTGCTGTTTCATTGATGTGAAATCATGTTTAAACATTACTCAAAAAAGCATGTATTTTAATATTTGTAGTTTCATTTTAACATTTATGTAGTTGTTTTCAAAATTGAAATGTAGAAGTGAATTTACAGATTTACATTTTGCTTTCTTGTGGAAAAGTACTTTTTACAAGTGCTGTTTCATATATGTGAAACCATGTTTAAACATTTCTCAAAAAAGCATGTATTTTAATGTTTGTAGTTTCATTTTAACATTAATGTTATTCTTTTCAAAATTGAATATGTAGAAGTGAATTTATGCATCCTCATTTTGCTTTCTTTTAGAAAAGTACTTTTTACAAGTGCTGTTTCATAGATGTGAAATCATGTTTAAACATTTCTCAAAAAAGCATGTATTTTAATGTTTGTAGTTTCATTTTAACATTTATGTTATTCTTTTCAAATTTGAAATGTAGAAGTGAATTTACAGATTTACATTTTGCTTTCTTGTGGAAAAGTACCTTTTACGTGCTGTTTCATAGATGTGAAACCATGTTTAAACATTTCTCAAAAAAGCATGTATTTTAATGTTTGTAGTTACATTTTAACATTTATGTTGTTCTTTTCAAAATTGAATATGTGGAAGTGAATTTATGCATCCTCATTTTGCTTTCTTTTAGAAAAGTACTTTTTACAAGTGCTGTTTCATAGATGTGAAATCATCTTTAAATATTTCACAAAAAAGCATGTATTTTATTGTTTGTAGTTTCATTTTAACATTTATGTTATTATTTTCAAATTTGAAATGTAGAAGTGAATTTACAGATTTACATTTTGCTTTCTTGTGGAAAAGTACTTTTTACAAGTGCTGTTTCATAGATGTGAAAACATGTTTAAACATTTCTCAAAAAAGCATGTATTTTAATGTTTGTAGTTTCATTTTAACATTTATGTTGTTCTTTTCAAAATTGAAATGTAGAAGTGAATTTACAGATCAACATTTTGTTTTCTTGTAGAAAAGTGCTTTTTACCTGTGCTGTTTCATTGATGTGAAATCAGGTTTAAACATTACTCAAAAAAGCATGTATTTTAATGTTTGTAGTTTCATTTTAACATTTATGTTGTTCTTTTCAAAATTGAAATGTAGAAGTGAATTTACAGATCAACATTTTGTTTTCTTGTAGAAAAGTGCTTTTTACCTGTGCTGTTTCATTGATGTGAAATCATGTTTAAACATTACTCAAAAAAGCATGTATTTTAATATTTGTAGTTTCATTTTAACATTTATGTAGTTGTTTTCAAAATTGAAATGTAGGTGAATTTACAGATTTACATTTTGCTTTCTTGTGGAAAAGTACTTTTTACAAGTGCTGTTTCATAGATGTGAAACCATGTTTAAACATTTCTCAAAAAAGCATGTATTTTAATGTTTGTAGTTTCATTTTAACATTTATGTTGTTCTTTTCAAAATTGAAATGTAGAAGTGAATTTACAGATCTACATTTTTTTTTCTTGTAGAAAAGTGCTTTTTACCTGTGCTGTTTCATTGATGCCAAATCATGTTTAAACATTACTCAAAAAAGCATGTATTTTATTGTTTGTAGTTTCATTTTAACATTTATGTTATTCTATTCAAATTTGTAATGTAGAAGTGAATTTACAGATTTACATTTTGCTTTCTTGTTGAAAAGTACTTTTTACAAGTGCTGTTTCAGAGATGTGAAACCATGTTTAAACATTTCTCAAAAAAGAATGTATTTTAATGTTTGTAGTTTCATTTTAACATTTATGTTATTCTTTTCAAATTTGAAATGTAGAAGTGAATTTACAGATTTACATTTTGCTTTCTTGTGGAAAAGTACTTTTTACAAGTGCTGTTTCATAGATGTGAAACCATGTTTAAACATTTCTCAAAAAAGCATGTATTTTAATGTTTGTAGTTTCATTTTAACATTTATGTTGTTCTTTTCAAAATTGAAATGTAGAAGTGAATTTACAGATCTACATTTTGTTTTCTTGTAGAAAAGTGCTTTTTACCTGTGCTGTTTCATTGATGCGAAATCATGTTTAAACATTTCACAAAAAAGCATGTATTTTATTGTTTGTAGTTTCATTTTAACATTTATGTTATTCTTTTCAAATTTGAAATGTAGAAGTGAATATACAGATTTACATTTTGCTTTCATGTGGAAAAGTACTTTTTACAAGTGCTGTTTCATAGATGTGAAACCATGTTTAAACATTTCTCAAAAAAGCATGTATTTTAACGTTTGTAGTTTCATTTTAACATTTATGTTGTTCTTTTCAAAATTGAAATGTAGAAGTGAATTTACAGATCTACATTTTGTTTTCTTGTAGAAAAGTGCTTTTTACCTGTGCTGTTTCATTGATGTCAAATCATGTTTAAACATTACTCAAAAAAGCATGTATTTTATTGTTTGTAGTTTCATTTTAACATTTATGTTATTCTTTTCAAATTTGAAATGTAGAAGTGAATTTACAGATTTACATTTTGCTTTCTTGTGGAAAAGTACTTTTTACAAGTGCTGTTTCATAGATGTGAAACCATGTTTAAACATTTCTCAAAAAAGCATGTATTTTAATGTTTGTAGTTTCATTTTAACATTAATGTTATTCTTTTCAAAATTGAATATGTGGAAGTGAATTTATGCATCCTCATTTTGCTTTCTTTTAGAAAAGTACTTTTTACAAGTGCTGTTTCATAGATGTGAAATCATCTTTAAATATTTCACAAAAAAGCATGTATTTTATTGTTTGTAGTTTCATTTTAACATTTATGTTATTATTTTCAAATTTGAAATGTAGAAGTGAATTTACAGATCTACATTTTGTTTTCTTGTAGAAAAGTGCTTTTTCCCTGTGCTGTTTCATTGATGTCAAATCATGTTTAAACATTACTCAAAAAAGCATGTATTTTATTGTTTGTAGTTTCATTTTAACATTTATGTTATTCTTTTCAAATTTGAAATGTAGAAGTGAATTTACAGATTTACATTTTGCTTTCTTGTGGAAAAGTACTTTTTACAAGTGCTGTTTCATAGATGTGAAACCATGTTTAAACATTTCTCAAAAAAGCATGTATTTTAATGTTTGTAGTTTCATTTTAACATTAATGTTATTCTTTTCAAAATTGAATATGTGGAAGTGAATTTATGCATCCTCATTTTGCTTTCTTTTAGAAAAGTACTTTTTACAAGTGCTGTTTCATAGATGTGAAATCATCTTTAAATATTTCACAAAAAAGCATGTATTTTATTGTTTGTAGTTTCATTTTAACATTTATGTTATTATTTTCAAATTTGAAATGTAGAAGTGAATTTACAGATCTACATTTTGTTTTCTTGTAGAAAAGTGCTTTTTACCTGTGCTGTTTCATTGATGTCAAATCATGTTTAAACATTACTCAAAAAAGCATGTATTTTATGTTTGTAGTTTCATTTTAACATTTATGTTATTCTTTTCAAATTTGAAATGTAGAAGTGAATTTACAGATTTACATTTTGCTTTCTTGTGGAAAAGTACTTTTTACAAGTGCTGTTTCATAGATGTGAAACCATGTTTAAACATTTCTCAAAAAAGCATGTATTTTAATGTTTGTAGTTTCATTTTAACATTTATGTTGTTCTTTTCAAAATTGAAATGTAGAAGTGAATTTACAGATCTACATTTTGTTTTCTTGTAGAAAAGTGCTTTTTACCTGTGCTGTTTCATTGATGTGAAATCAGGTTTAAACATTACTCAAAAAAGCATGTATTTTAATATTTGTAGTTTCATTTTAACATTTATGTAGTTGTTTTCAAAATTGAAATGTAGAAGTGAATTTACAGATTTACATTTTGCTTTCTTGTGGAAAAGTACTTTTTACAAGTGCTGTTTCATATATGTGAAACCATGTTTAAACATTTCTCAAAAAAGCATGTATTTTAATGTTTGTAGTTTCATTTTAACATTAATGTTATTCTTTTCAAAATTGAATATGTAGAAGTGAATTTATGCATCCTCATTTTGCTTTCTTTTAGAAAAGTACTTTTTACAAGTGCTGTTTCATAGATGTGAAATCATCTTTAAATATTTCACAAAAAAGCATGTATTTTATTGTTTGTAGTTTCATTTTAACATTTATGTTATTATTTTCAAATTTGAAATGTAGAAGTGAATTTACAGATTTACATTTTGCTTTCTTGTGGAAAAGTACTTTTTACAAGTGCTGTTTCATAGATGTGAAAACATGTTTAAACATTTCTCAAAAAAGCATGTATTTTAATGTTTGTAGTTTCATTTTAACATTTATGTTGTTCTTTTCAAAATTGAAATGTAGAAGTGAATTTACAGATCTACATTTTGTTTTCTTGTAGAAAAGTGCTTTTTACCTGTGCTGTTTCATTGATGTCAAATCATGTTTAAACATTACTCAAAAAAGCATGTATTTTATGTTTGTAGTTTCATTTTAACATTTATGTTATTCTTTTCAAATTTGAAATGTAGAAGTGAATTTACAGATCTACATTTTGTTTTCTTGTAGAAAAGTGCTTTTTACCTGTGCTGTTTCATTGATGTGAAATCAGGTTTAAACATTACTCAAAAAAGCATGTATTTTAATGTTTGTAGTTTCATTTTAACATTTATGTTGTTCTTTTCAAAATTGAAATGTAGAAGTGAATTTACAGATCAACATTTTGTTTTCTTGTAGAAAAGTGCTTTTTACCTGTGCTGTTTCATTGATGTGAAATCATGTTTAAACATTACTCAAAAAAGCATGTATTTTAATATTTGTAGTTTCATTTTAACATTTATGTAGTTGTTTTCAAAATTGAAATGTAGGTGAATTTACAGATTTACATTTTGCTTTCTTGTGGAAAAGTACTTTTTACAAGTGCTGTTTCATAGATGTGAAACCATGTTTAAACATTTCTCAAAAAAGCATGTATTTTAATGTTTGTAGTTTCATTTTAACATTTATGTTGTTCTTTTCAAAATTGAAATGTAGAAGTGAATTTACAGATCTACATTTTTTTTTCTTGTAGAAAAGTGCTTTTTACCTGTGCTGTTTCATTGATGCCAAATCATGTTTAAACATTACTCAAAAAAGCATGTATTTTATTGTTTGTAGTTTCATTTTAACATTTATGTTATTCTATTCAAATTTGTAATGTAGAAGTGAATTTACAGATTTACATTTTGCTTTCTTGTTGAAAAGTACTTTTTACAAGTGCTGTTTCAGAGATGTGAAACCATGTTTAAACATTTCTCAAAAAAGAATGTATTTTAATGTTTGTAGTTTCATTTTAACATTTATGTTATTCTTTTCAAATTTGAAATGTAGAAGTGAATTTACAGATTTACATTTTGCTTTCTTGTGGAAAAGTACTTTTTACAAGTGCTGTTTCATAGATGTGAAACCATGTTTAAACATTTCTCAAAAAAGCATGTATTTTAATGTTTGTAGTTTCATTTTAACATTTATGTTGTTCTTTTCAAAATTGAAATGTAGAAGTGAATTTACAGATCTACATTTTGTTTTCTTGTAGAAAAGTGCTTTTTACCTGTGCTGTTTCATTGATGCGAAATCATGTTTAAACATTTCACAAAAAAGCATGTATTTTATTGTTTGTAGTTTCATTTTAACATTTATGTTATTCTTTTCAAATTTGAAATGTAGAAGTGAATATACAGATTTACATTTTGCTTTCATGTGGAAAAGTACTTTTTACAAGTGCTGTTTCATAGATGTGAAACCATGTTTAAACATTTCTCAAAAAAGCATGTATTTTAACGTTTGTAGTTTCATTTTAACATTTATGTTGTTCTTTTCAAAATTGAAATGTAGAAGTGAATTTACAGATCTACATTTTGTTTTCTTGTAGAAAAGTGCTTTTTACCTGTGCTGTTTCATTGATGTCAAATCATGTTTAAACATTACTCAAAAAAGCATGTATTTTATTGTTTGTAGTTTCATTTTAACATTTATGTTATTCTTTTCAAATTTGAAATGTAGAAGTGAATTTACAGATTTACATTTTGCTTTCTTGTGGAAAAGTACTTTTTACAAGTGCTGTTTCATAGATGTGAAACCATGTTTAAACATTTCTCAAAAAAGCATGTATTTTAATGTTTGTAGTTTCATTTTAACATTAATGTTATTCTTTTCAAAATTGAATATGTGGAAGTGAATTTATGCATCCTCATTTTGCTTTCTTTTAGAAAAGTACTTTTTACAAGTGCTGTTTCATAGATGTGAAATCATCTTTAAATATTTCACAAAAAAGCATGTATTTTATTGTTTGTAGTTTCATTTTAACATTTATGTTATTATTTTCAAATTTGAAATGTAGAAGTGAATTTACAGATCTACATTTTGTTTTCTTGTAGAAAAGTGCTTTTTCCCTGTGCTGTTTCATTGATGTCAAATCATGTTTAAACATTACTCAAAAAAGCATGTATTTTATTGTTTGTAGTTTCATTTTAACATTTATGTTATTCTTTTCAAATTTGAAATGTAGAAGTGAATTTACAGATTTACATTTTGCTTTCTTGTGGAAAAGTACTTTTTACAAGTGCTGTTTCATAGATGTGAAACCATGTTTAAACATTTCTCAAAAAAGCATGTATTTTAATGTTTGTAGTTTCATTTTAACATTAATGTTATTCTTTTCAAAATTGAATATGTGGAAGTGAATTTATGCATCCTCATTTTGCTTTCTTTTAGAAAAGTACTTTTTACAAGTGCTGTTTCATAGATGTGAAATCATCTTTAAATATTTCACAAAAAAGCATGTATTTTATTGTTTGTAGTTTCATTTTAACATTTATGTTATTATTTTCAAATTTGAAATGTAGAAGTGAATTTACAGATCTACATTTTGTTTTCTTGTAGAAAAGTGCTTTTTACCTGTGCTGTTTCATTGATGTCAAATCATGTTTAAACATTACTCAAAAAAGCATGTATTTTATGTTTGTAGTTTCATTTTAACATTTATGTTATTCTTTTCAAATTTGAAATGTAGAAGTGAATTTACAGATTTACATTTTGCTTTCTTGTGGAAAAGTACTTTTTACAAGTGCTGTTTCATAGATGTGAAACCATGTTTAAACATTTCTCAAAAAAGCATGTATTTTAATGTTTGTAGTTTCATTTTAACATTTATGTTGTTCTTTTCAAAATTGAAATGTAGAAGTGAATTTACAGATCTACATTTTGTTTTCTTGTAGAAAAGTGCTTTTTACCTGTGCTGTTTCATTGATGTGAAATCAGGTTTAAACATTACTCAAAAAAGCATGTATTTTAATATTTGTAGTTTCATTTTAACATTTATGTAGTTGTTTTCAAAATTGAAATGTAGAAGTGAATTTACAGATTTACATTTTGCTTTCTTGTGGAAAAGTACTTTTTACAAGTGCTGTTTCATATATGTGAAACCATGTTTAAACATTTCTCAAAAAAGCATGTATTTTAATGTTTGTAGTTTCATTTTAACATTAATGTTATTCTTTTCAAAATTGAATATGTAGAAGTGAATTTATGCATCCTCATTTTGCTTTCTTTTAGAAAAGTACTTTTTACAAGTGCTGTTTCATAGATGTGAAATCATCTTTAAATATTTCACAAAAAAGCATGTATTTTATTGTTTGTAGTTTCATTTTAACATTTATGTTATTATTTTCAAATTTGAAATGTAGAAGTGAATTTACAGATTTACATTTTGCTTTCTTGTGGAAAAGTACTTTTTACAAGTGCTGTTTCATAGATGTGAAAACATGTTTAAACATTTCTCAAAAAAGCATGTATTTTAATGTTTGTAGTTTCATTTTAACATTTATGTTGTTCTTTTCAAAATTGAAATGTAGAAGTGAATTTACAGATCTACATTTTGTTTTCTTGTAGAAAAGTGCTTTTTACCTGTGCTGTTTCATTGATGTCAAATCATGTTTAAACATTACTCAAAAAAGCATGTATTTTATGTTTGTAGTTTCATTTTAACATTTATGTTATTCTTTTCAAATTTGAAATGTAGAAGTGAATTTACAGATCTACATTTTGTTTTCTTGTAGAAAAGTGCTTTTTACCTGTGCTGTTTCATTGATGTGAAATCAGGTTTAAACATTACTCAAAAAAGCATGTATTTTAATGTTTGTAGTTTCATTTTAACATTTATGTTGTTCTTTTCAAAATTGAAATGTAGAAGTGAATTTACAGATCAACATTTTGTTTTCTTGTAGAAAAGTGCTTTTTACCTGTGCTGTTTCATTGATGTGAAATCATGTTTAAACATTACTCAAAAAAGCATGTATTTTAATATTTGTAGTTTCATTTTAACATTTATGTAGTTGTTTTCAAAATTGAAATGTAGAAGTGAATTTACAGATTTACATTTTGCTTTCTTGTGGAAAAGTACTTTTTACAAGTGCTGTTTCATATATGTGAAACCATGTTTAAACATTTCTCAAAAAAGCATGTATTTTAATGTTTGTAGTTTCATTTTAACATTAATGTTATTCTTTTCAAAATTGAATATGTAGAAGTGAATTTATGCATCCTCATTTTGCTTTCTTTTAGAAAAGTACTTTTTACAAGTGCTGTTTCATAGATGTGAAATCATGTTTAAACATTTCTCAAAAAAGCATGTATTTTAATGTTTGTAGTTTCATTTTAACATTTATGTTATTCTTTTCAAATTTGAAATGTAGAAGTGAATTTACAGATTTACATTTTGCTTTCTTGTGGAAAAGTACCTTTTACGTGCTGTTTCATAGATGTGAAACCATGTTTAAACATTTCTCAAAAAAGCATGTATTTTAATGTTTGTAGTTACATTTTAACATTTATGTTGTTCTTTTCAAAATTGAATATGTGGAAGTGAATTTATGCATCCTCATTTTGCTTTCTTTTAGAAAAGTACTTTTTACAAGTGCTGTTTCATAGATGTGAAATCATCTTTAAATATTTCACAAAAAAGCATGTATTTTATTGTTTGTAGTTTCATTTTAACATTTATGTTATTATTTTCAAATTTGAAATGTAGAAGTGAATTTACAGATTTACATTTTGCTTTCTTGTGGAAAAGTACTTTTTACAAGTGCTGTTTCATAGATGTGAAAACATGTTTAAACATTTCTCAAAAAAGCATGTATTTTAATGTTTGTAGTTTCATTTTAACATTTATGTTGTTCTTTTCAAAATTGAAATGTAGAAGTGAATTTACAGATCAACATTTTGTTTTCTTGTAGAAAAGTGCTTTTTACCTGTGCTGTTTCATTGATGTGAAATCAGGTTTAAACATTACTCAAAAAAGCATGTATTTTAATGTTTGTAGTTTCATTTTAACATTTATGTTGTTCTTTTCAAAATTGAAATGTAGAAGTGAATTTACAGATCAACATTTTGTTTTCTTGTAGAAAAGTGCTTTTTACCTGTGCTGTTTCATTGATGTGAAATCATGTTTAAACATTACTCAAAAAAGCATGTATTTTAATATTTGTAGTTTCATTTTAACATTTATGTAGTTGTTTTCAAAATTGAAATGTAGGTGAATTTACAGATTTACATTTTGCTTTCTTGTGGAAAAGTACTTTTTACAAGTGCTGTTTCATAGATGTGAAACCATGTTTAAACATTTCTCAAAAAAGCATGTATTTTAATGTTTGTAGTTTCATTTTAACATTTATGTTATTCTTTTCAAATTTGTAATGTAGAAGTGAATTTACAGATTTACATTTTGCTTTCTTGTGGAAAAGTACTTTTTACAAGTGCTGTTTCATAGATGTGAAACCATGTTTAAACATTTTTTCAAAAAAGCATGTATTTTAATGTTTGTAGTTTCATTTTAACATTTATGTTATTCTTTTCAAAATTGAAATGTTAGAAGTGAATTTACGCATCCTCATTTTGCTTTCTTTTAGAAAAGTAATTTTCACAAGTGCTGTTTCATTGATGTGAAATCATGTTTAAATATATCACAAAAAAGCATGTATTTTATTGTTTGTAGTTTCATTTTAACATTTATGTTATTATTTTCAAATTTGAAATGTAGAACTGAATTTACAGATTTACATTTTGCTTTCATGTGGAAAAGTACTTTTTACAAGTGCTGTTTCATAGATGTGAAACCATGTTTAAACATTTCTCAAAAAAGCATGTATTTTAACGTTTGTAGTTTCATTTTAACATTTATGTTGTTCTTTTCAAAATTGAAATGTAGAAGTGAATTTACAGATCTACATTTTGTTTTCTTGTAGAAAAGTGCTTTTTACCTGTGCTGTTTCATTGATGTCAAATCATGTTTAAACATTACTCAAAAAAGCATGTATTTTATTGTTTGTAGTTTCATTTTAACATTTATGTTATTCTTTTCAAATTTGAAATGTAGAAGTGAATTTACAGATTTACATTTTGCTTTCTTGTGGAAAAGTACTTTTTACAAGTGCTGTTTCATAGATGTGAAACCATGTTTAAACATTTCTCAAAAAAGCATGTATTTTAATGTTTGTAGTTTCATTTTAACATTAATGTTATTCTTTTCAAAATTGAATATGTGGAAGTGAATTTATGCATCCTCATTTTGCTTTCTTTTAGAAAAGTACTTTTTACAAGTGCTGTTTCATAGATGTGAAATCATCTTTAAATATTTCACAAAAAAGCATGTATTTTATTGTTTGTAGTTTCATTTTAACATTTATGTTATTATTTTCAAATTTGAAATGTAGAAGTGAATTTACAGATTTACATTTTGCTTTCTTGTGGAAAAGTACTTTTTACAAGTGCTGTTTCATAGATGTGAAACCATGTTTAAACATTTCTCAAAAAAGCATGTATTTTAATGTTTGTAGTTTCATTTTAACATTTATGTTGTTCTTTTCAAAATTGAAATGTAGAAGTGAATTTACAGATCTACATTTTGTTTTCTTGTAGAAAAGTGCTTTTTACCTGTGCTGTTTCATTGATGTGAAATCAGGTTTAAACATTACTCAAAAAAGCATGTATTTTAATATTTGTAGTTTCATTTTAACATTTATGTAGTTGTTTTCAAAATTGAAATGTAGAAGTGAATTTACAGATTTACATTTTGCTTTCTTGTGGAAAAGTACTTTTTACAAGTGCTGTTTCATATATGTGAAACCATGTTTAAACATTTCTCAAAAAAGCATGTATTTTAATGTTTGTAGTTTCATTTTAACATTAATGTTATTCTTTTCAAAATTGAATATGTAGAAGTGAATTTATGCATCCTCATTTTGCTTTCTTTTAGAAAAGTACTTTTTACAAGTGCTGTTTCATAGATGTGAAATCATCTTTAAATATTTCACAAAAAAGCATGTATTTTATTGTTTGTAGTTTCATTTTAACATTTATGTTATTATTTTCAAATTTGAAATGTAGAAGTGAATTTACAGATTTACATTTTGCTTTCTTGTGGAAAAGTACTTTTTACAAGTGCTGTTTCATAGATGTGAAAACATGTTTAAACATTTCTCAAAAAAGCATGTATTTTAATGTTTGTAGTTTCATTTTAACATTTATGTTGTTCTTTTCAAAATTGAAATGTAGAAGTGAATTTACAGATCTACATTTTGTTTTCTTGTAGAAAAGTGCTTTTTACCTGTGCTGTTTCATTGATGTCAAATCATGTTTAAACATTACTCAAAAAAGCATGTATTTTATGTTTGTAGTTTCATTTTAACATTTATGTTATTCTTTTCAAATTTGAAATGTAGAAGTGAATTTACAGATCTACATTTTGTTTTCTTGTAGAAAAGTGCTTTTTACCTGTGCTGTTTCATTGATGTGAAATCAGGTTTAAACATTACTCAAAAAAGCATGTATTTTAATGTTTGTAGTTTCATTTTAACATTTATGTTGTTCTTTTCAAAATTGAAATGTAGAAGTGAATTTACAGATCAACATTTTGTTTTCTTGTAGAAAAGTGCTTTTTACCTGTGCTGTTTCATTGATGTGAAATCATGTTTAAACATTACTCAAAAAAGCATGTATTTTAATATTTGTAGTTTCATTTTAACATTTATGTAGTTGTTTTCAAAATTGAAATGTAGGTGAATTTACAGATTTACATTTTGCTTTCTTGTGGAAAAGTACTTTTTACAAGTGCTGTTTCATAGATGTGAAACCATGTTTAAACATTTCTCAAAAAAGCATGTATTTTAATGTTTGTAGTTTCATTTTAACATTTATGTTGTTCTTTTCAAAATTGAAATGTAGAAGTGAATTTACAGATCTACATTTTTTTTTCTTGTAGAAAAGTGCTTTTTACCTGTGCTGTTTCATTGATGCCAAATCATGTTTAAACATTACTCAAAAAAGCATGTATTTTATTGTTTGTAGTTTCATTTTAACATTTATGTTATTCTATTCAAATTTGTAATGTAGAAGTGAATTTACAGATTTACATTTTGCTTTCTTGTTGAAAAGTACTTTTTACAAGTGCTGTTTCAGAGATGTGAAACCATGTTTAAACATTTCTCAAAAAAGAATGTATTTTAATGTTTGTAGTTTCATTTTAACATTTATGTTATTCTTTTCAAATTTGAAATGTAGAAGTGAATTTACAGATTTACATTTTGCTTTCTTGTGGAAAAGTACTTTTTACAAGTGCTGTTTCATAGATGTGAAACCATGTTTAAACATTTCTCAAAAAAGCATGTATTTTAATGTTTGTAGTTTCATTTTAACATTTATGTTGTTCTTTTCAAAATTGAAATGTAGAAGTGAATTTACAGATCTACATTTTGTTTTCTTGTAGAAAAGTGCTTTTTACCTGTGCTGTTTCATTGATGCGAAATCATGTTTAAACATTTCACAAAAAAGCATGTATTTTATTGTTTGTAGTTTCATTTTAACATTTATGTTATTCTTTTCAAATTTGAAATGTAGAAGTGAATATACAGATTTACATTTTGCTTTCATGTGGAAAAGTACTTTTTACAAGTGCTGTTTCATAGATGTGAAACCATGTTTAAACATTTCTCAAAAAAGCATGTATTTTAACGTTTGTAGTTTCATTTTAACATTTATGTTGTTCTTTTCAAAATTGAAATGTAGAAGTGAATTTACAGATCTACATTTTGTTTTCTTGTAGAAAAGTGCTTTTTACCTGTGCTGTTTCATTGATGTCAAATCATGTTTAAACATTACTCAAAAAAGCATGTATTTTATTGTTTGTAGTTTCATTTTAACATTTATGTTATTCTTTTCAAATTTGAAATGTAGAAGTGAATTTACAGATTTACATTTTGCTTTCTTGTGGAAAAGTACTTTTTACAAGTGCTGTTTCATAGATGTGAAACCATGTTTAAACATTTCTCAAAAAAGCATGTATTTTAATGTTTGTAGTTTCATTTTAACATTAATGTTATTCTTTTCAAAATTGAATATGTGGAAGTGAATTTATGCATCCTCATTTTGCTTTCTTTTAGAAAAGTACTTTTTACAAGTGCTGTTTCATAGATGTGAAATCATCTTTAAATATTTCACAAAAAAGCATGTATTTTATTGTTTGTAGTTTCATTTTAACATTTATGTTATTATTTTCAAATTTGAAATGTAGAAGTGAATTTACAGATCTACATTTTGTTTTCTTGTAGAAAAGTGCTTTTTCCCTGTGCTGTTTCATTGATGTCAAATCATGTTTAAACATTACTCAAAAAAGCATGTATTTTATTGTTTGTAGTTTCATTTTAACATTTATGTTATTCTTTTCAAATTTGAAATGTAGAAGTGAATTTACAGATTTACATTTTGCTTTCTTGTGGAAAAGTACTTTTTACAAGTGCTGTTTCATAGATGTGAAACCATGTTTAAACATTTCTCAAAAAAGCATGTATTTTAATGTTTGTAGTTTCATTTTAACATTAATGTTATTCTTTTCAAAATTGAATATGTGGAAGTGAATTTATGCATCCTCATTTTGCTTTCTTTTAGAAAAGTACTTTTTACAAGTGCTGTTTCATAGATGTGAAATCATCTTTAAATATTTCACAAAAAAGCATGTATTTTATTGTTTGTAGTTTCATTTTAACATTTATGTTATTATTTTCAAATTTGAAATGTAGAAGTGAATTTACAGATCTACATTTTGTTTTCTTGTAGAAAAGTGCTTTTTACCTGTGCTGTTTCATTGATGTCAAATCATGTTTAAACATTACTCAAAAAAGCATGTATTTTATGTTTGTAGTTTCATTTTAACATTTATGTTATTCTTTTCAAATTTGAAATGTAGAAGTGAATTTACAGATTTACATTTTGCTTTCTTGTGGAAAAGTACTTTTTACAAGTGCTGTTTCATAGATGTGAAACCATGTTTAAACATTTCTCAAAAAAGCATGTATTTTAATGTTTGTAGTTTCATTTTAACATTTATGTTGTTCTTTTCAAAATTGAAATGTAGAAGTGAATTTACAGATCTACATTTTGTTTTCTTGTAGAAAAGTGCTTTTTACCTGTGCTGTTTCATTGATGTGAAATCAGGTTTAAACATTACTCAAAAAAGCATGTATTTTAATATTTGTAGTTTCATTTTAACATTTATGTAGTTGTTTTCAAAATTGAAATGTAGAAGTGAATTTACAGATTTACATTTTGCTTTCTTGTGGAAAAGTACTTTTTACAAGTGCTGTTTCATATATGTGAAACCATGTTTAAACATTTCTCAAAAAAGCATGTATTTTAATGTTTGTAGTTTCATTTTAACATTAATGTTATTCTTTTCAAAATTGAATATGTAGAAGTGAATTTATGCATCCTCATTTTGCTTTCTTTTAGAAAAGTACTTTTTACAAGTGCTGTTTCATAGATGTGAAATCATCTTTAAATATTTCACAAAAAAGCATGTATTTTATTGTTTGTAGTTTCATTTTAACATTTATGTTATTATTTTCAAATTTGAAATGTAGAACTGAATTTACAGATTTACATTTTGCTTTCATGTGGAAAAGTACTTTTTACAAGTGCTGTTTCATAGATGTGAAACCATGTTTAAACATTTCTCAAAAAAGCATGTATTTTAACGTTTGTAGTTTCATTTTAACATTTATGTTGTTCTTTTCAAAATTGAAATGTAGAAGTGAATTTACAGATCTACATTTTGTTTTCTTGTAGAAAAGTGCTTTTTACCTGTGCTGTTTCATTGATGTCAAATCATGTTTAAACATTACTCAAAAAAGCATGTATTTTATTGTTTGTAGTTTCATTTTAACATTTATGTTATTCTTTTCAAATTTGAAATGTAGAAGTGAATTTACAGATTTACATTTTGCTTTCTTGTGGAAAAGTACTTTTTACAAGTGCTGTTTCATAGATGTGAAACCATGTTTAAACATTTCTCAAAAAAGCATGTATTTTAATGTTTGTAGTTTCATTTTAACATTAATGTTATTCTTTTCAAAATTGAATATGTGGAAGTGAATTTATGCATCCTCATTTTGCTTTCTTTTAGAAAAGTACTTTTTACAAGTGCTGTTTCATAGATGTGAAATCATCTTTAAATATTTCACAAAAAAGCATGTATTTTATTGTTTGTAGTTTCATTTTAACATTTATGTTATTATTTTCAAATTTGAAATGTAGAAGTGAATTTACAGATTTACATTTTGCTTTCTTGTGGAAAAGTACTTTTTACAAGTGCTGTTTCATAGATGTGAAACCATGTTTAAACATTTCTCAAAAAAGCATGTATTTTAATGTTTGTAGTTTCATTTTAACATTTATGTTGTTCTTTTCAAAATTGAAATGTAGAAGTGAATTTACAGATCTACATTTTGTTTTCTTGTAGAAAAGTGCTTTTTACCTGTGCTGTTTCATTGATGTGAAATCAGGTTTAAACATTACTCAAAAAAGCATGTATTTTAATATTTGTAGTTTCATTTTAACATTTATGTAGTTGTTTTCAAAATTGAAATGTAGAAGTGAATTTACAGATTTACATTTTGCTTTCTTGTGGAAAAGTACTTTTTACAAGTGCTGTTTCATATATGTGAAACCATGTTTAAACATTTCTCAAAAAAGCATGTATTTTAATGTTTGTAGTTTCATTTTAACATTAATGTTATTCTTTTCAAAATTGAATATGTAGAAGTGAATTTATGCATCCTCATTTTGCTTTCTTTTAGAAAAGTACTTTTTACAAGTGCTGTTTCATAGATGTGAAATCATCTTTAAATATTTCACAAAAAAGCATGTATTTTATTGTTTGTAGTTTCATTTTAACATTTATGTTATTATTTTCAAATTTGAAATGTAGAAGTGAATTTACAGATTTACATTTTGCTTTCTTGTGGAAAAGTACTTTTTACAAGTGCTGTTTCATAGATGTGAAAACATGTTTAAACATTTCTCAAAAAAGCATGTATTTTAATGTTTGTAGTTTCATTTTAACATTTATGTTGTTCTTTTCAAAATTGAAATGTAGAAGTGAATTTACAGATCTACATTTTGTTTTCTTGTAGAAAAGTGCTTTTTACCTGTGCTGTTTCATTGATGTCAAATCATGTTTAAACATTACTCAAAAAAGCATGTATTTTATGTTTGTAGTTTCATTTTAACATTTATGTTATTCTTTTCAAATTTGAAATGTAGAAGTGAATTTACAGATCTACATTTTGTTTTCTTGTAGAAAAGTGCTTTTTACCTGTGCTGTTTCATTGATGTGAAATCAGGTTTAAACATTACTCAAAAAAGCATGTATTTTAATGTTTGTAGTTTCATTTTAACATTTATGTTGTTCTTTTCAAAATTGAAATGTAGAAGTGAATTTACAGATCAACATTTTGTTTTCTTGTAGAAAAGTGCTTTTTACCTGTGCTGTTTCATTGATGTGAAATCATGTTTAAACATTACTCAAAAAAGCATGTATTTTAATATTTGTAGTTTCATTTTAACATTTATGTAGTTGTTTTCAAAATTGAAATGTAGGTGAATTTACAGATTTACATTTTGCTTTCTTGTGGAAAAGTACTTTTTACAAGTGCTGTTTCATAGATGTGAAACCATGTTTAAACATTTCTCAAAAAAGCATGTATTTTAATGTTTGTAGTTTCATTTTAACATTTATGTTGTTCTTTTCAAAATTGAAATGTAGAAGTGAATTTACAGATCTACATTTTTTTTTCTTGTAGAAAAGTGCTTTTTACCTGTGCTGTTTCATTGATGCCAAATCATGTTTAAACATTACTCAAAAAAGCATGTATTTTATTGTTTGTAGTTTCATTTTAACATTTATGTTATTCTATTCAAATTTGTAATGTAGAAGTGAATTTACAGATTTACATTTTGCTTTCTTGTTGAAAAGTACTTTTTACAAGTGCTGTTTCAGAGATGTGAAACCATGTTTAAACATTTCTCAAAAAAGAATGTATTTTAATGTTTGTAGTTTCATTTTAACATTTATGTTATTCTTTTCAAATTTGAAATGTAGAAGTGAATTTACAGATTTACATTTTGCTTTCTTGTGGAAAAGTACTTTTTACAAGTGCTGTTTCATAGATGTGAAACCATGTTTAAACATTTCTCAAAAAAGCATGTATTTTAATGTTTGTAGTTTCATTTTAACATTTATGTTGTTCTTTTCAAAATTGAAATGTAGAAGTGAATTTACAGATCTACATTTTGTTTTCTTGTAGAAAAGTGCTTTTTACCTGTGCTGTTTCATTGATGCGAAATCATGTTTAAACATTTCACAAAAAAGCATGTATTTTATTGTTTGTAGTTTCATTTTAACATTTATGTTATTCTTTTCAAATTTGAAATGTAGAAGTGAATATACAGATTTACATTTTGCTTTCATGTGGAAAAGTACTTTTTACAAGTGCTGTTTCATAGATGTGAAACCATGTTTAAACATTTCTCAAAAAAGCATGTATTTTAACGTTTGTAGTTTCATTTTAACATTTATGTTGTTCTTTTCAAAATTGAAATGTAGAAGTGAATTTACAGATCTACATTTTGTTTTCTTGTAGAAAAGTGCTTTTTACCTGTGCTGTTTCATTGATGTCAAATCATGTTTAAACATTACTCAAAAAAGCATGTATTTTATTGTTTGTAGTTTCATTTTAACATTTATGTTATTCTTTTCAAATTTGAAATGTAGAAGTGAATTTACAGATTTACATTTTGCTTTCTTGTGGAAAAGTACTTTTTACAAGTGCTGTTTCATAGATGTGAAACCATGTTTAAACATTTCTCAAAAAAGCATGTATTTTAATGTTTGTAGTTTCATTTTAACATTAATGTTATTCTTTTCAAAATTGAATATGTGGAAGTGAATTTATGCATCCTCATTTTGCTTTCTTTTAGAAAAGTACTTTTTACAAGTGCTGTTTCATAGATGTGAAATCATCTTTAAATATTTCACAAAAAAGCATGTATTTTATTGTTTGTAGTTTCATTTTAACATTTATGTTATTATTTTCAAATTTGAAATGTAGAAGTGAATTTACAGATCTACATTTTGTTTTCTTGTAGAAAAGTGCTTTTTCCCTGTGCTGTTTCATTGATGTCAAATCATGTTTAAACATTACTCAAAAAAGCATGTATTTTATTGTTTGTAGTTTCATTTTAACATTTATGTTATTCTTTTCAAATTTGAAATGTAGAAGTGAATTTACAGATTTACATTTTGCTTTCTTGTGGAAAAGTACTTTTTACAAGTGCTGTTTCATAGATGTGAAACCATGTTTAAACATTTCTCAAAAAAGCATGTATTTTAATGTTTGTAGTTTCATTTTAACATTAATGTTATTCTTTTCAAAATTGAATATGTGGAAGTGAATTTATGCATCCTCATTTTGCTTTCTTTTAGAAAAGTACTTTTTACAAGTGCTGTTTCATAGATGTGAAATCATCTTTAAATATTTCACAAAAAAGCATGTATTTTATTGTTTGTAGTTTCATTTTAACATTTATGTTATTATTTTCAAATTTGAAATGTAGAAGTGAATTTACAGATCTACATTTTGTTTTCTTGTAGAAAAGTGCTTTTTACCTGTGCTGTTTCATTGATGTCAAATCATGTTTAAACATTACTCAAAAAAGCATGTATTTTATGTTTGTAGTTTCATTTTAACATTTATGTTATTCTTTTCAAATTTGAAATGTAGAAGTGAATTTACAGATTTACATTTTGCTTTCTTGTGGAAAAGTACTTTTTACAAGTGCTGTTTCATAGATGTGAAACCATGTTTAAACATTTCTCAAAAAAGCATGTATTTTAATGTTTGTAGTTTCATTTTAACATTTATGTTGTTCTTTTCAAAATTGAAATGTAGAAGTGAATTTACAGATCTACATTTTGTTTTCTTGTAGAAAAGTGCTTTTTACCTGTGCTGTTTCATTGATGTGAAATCAGGTTTAAACATTACTCAAAAAAGCATGTATTTTAATATTTGTAGTTTCATTTTAACATTTATGTAGTTGTTTTCAAAATTGAAATGTAGAAGTGAATTTACAGATTTACATTTTGCTTTCTTGTGGAAAAGTACTTTTTACAAGTGCTGTTTCATATATGTGAAACCATGTTTAAACATTTCTCAAAAAAGCATGTATTTTAATGTTTGTAGTTTCATTTTAACATTAATGTTATTCTTTTCAAAATTGAATATGTAGAAGTGAATTTATGCATCCTCATTTTGCTTTCTTTTAGAAAAGTACTTTTTACAAGTGCTGTTTCATAGATGTGAAATCATCTTTAAATATTTCACAAAAAAGCATGTATTTTATTGTTTGTAGTTTCATTTTAACATTTATGTTATTATTTTCAAATTTGAAATGTAGAAGTGAATTTACAGATTTACATTTTGCTTTCTTGTGGAAAAGTACTTTTTACAAGTGCTGTTTCATAGATGTGAAAACATGTTTAAACATTTCTCAAAAAAGCATGTATTTTAATGTTTGTAGTTTCATTTTAACATTTATGTTGTTCTTTTCAAAATTGAAATGTAGAAGTGAATTTACAGATCTACATTTTGTTTTCTTGTAGAAAAGTGCTTTTTACCTGTGCTGTTTCATTGATGTCAAATCATGTTTAAACATTACTCAAAAAAGCATGTATTTTATGTTTGTAGTTTCATTTTAACATTTATGTTATTCTTTTCAAATTTGAAATGTAGAAGTGAATTTACAGATCTACATTTTGTTTTCTTGTAGAAAAGTGCTTTTTACCTGTGCTGTTTCATTGATGTGAAATCAGGTTTAAACATTACTCAAAAAAGCATGTATTTTAATGTTTGTAGTTTCATTTTAACATTTATGTTGTTCTTTTCAAAATTGAAATGTAGAAGTGAATTTACAGATCAACATTTTGTTTTCTTGTAGAAAAGTGCTTTTTACCTGTGCTGTTTCATTGATGTGAAATCATGTTTAAACATTACTCAAAAAAGCATGTATTTTAATATTTGTAGTTTCATTTTAACATTTATGTAGTTGTTTTCAAAATTGAAATGTAGAAGTGAATTTACAGATTTACATTTTGCTTTCTTGTGGAAAAGTACTTTTTACAAGTGCTGTTTCATATATGTGAAACCATGTTTAAACATTTCTCAAAAAAGCATGTATTTTAATGTTTGTAGTTTCATTTTAACATTAATGTTATTCTTTTCAAAATTGAATATGTAGAAGTGAATTTATGCATCCTCATTTTGCTTTCTTTTAGAAAAGTACTTTTTACAAGTGCTGTTTCATAGATGTGAAATCATGTTTAAACATTTCTCAAAAAAGCATGTATTTTAATGTTTGTAGTTTCATTTTAACATTTATGTTATTCTTTTCAAATTTGAAATGTAGAAGTGAATTTACAGATTTACATTTTGCTTTCTTGTGGAAAAGTACCTTTTACGTGCTGTTTCATAGATGTGAAACCATGTTTAAACATTTCTCAAAAAAGCATGTATTTTAAAGTTTGTAGTTACATTTTAACATTTATGTTGTTCTTTTCAAAATTGAATATGTGGAAGTGAATTTATGCATCCTCATTTTGCTTTCTTTTAGAAAAGTACTTTTTACAAGTGCTGTTTCATAGATGTGAAATCATCTTTAAATATTTCACAAAAAAGCATGTATTTTATTGTTTGTAGTTTCATTTTAACATTTATGTTATTATTTTCAAATTTGAAATGTAGAAGTGAATTTACAGATTTACATTTTGCTTTCTTGTGGAAAAGTACTTTTTACAAGTGCTGTTTCATAGATGTGAAAACATGTTTAAACATTTCTCAAAAAAGCATGTATTTTAATGTTTGTAGTTTCATTTTAACATTTATGTTGTTCTTTTCAAAATTGAAATGTAGAAGTGAATTTACAGATCAACATTTTGTTTTCTTGTAGAAAAGTGCTTTTTACCTGTGCTGTTTCATTGATGTGAAATCAGGTTTAAACATTACTCAAAAAAGCATGTATTTTAATGTTTGTAGTTTCATTTTAACATTTATGTTGTTCTTTTCAAAATTGAAATGTAGAAGTGAATTTACAGATCAACATTTTGTTTTCTTGTAGAAAAGTGCTTTTTACCTGTGCTGTTTCATTGATGTGAAATCATGTTTAAACATTACTCAAAAAAGCATGTATTTTAATATTTGTAGTTTCATTTTAACATTTATGTAGTTGTTTTCAAAATTGAAATGTAGGTGAATTTACAGATTTACATTTTGCTTTCTTGTGGAAAAGTACTTTTTACAAGTGCTGTTTCATAGATGTGAAACCATGTTTAAACATTTCTCAAAAAAGCATGTATTTTAATGTTTGTAGTTTCATTTTAACATTTATGTTATTCTTTTCAAATTTGTAATGTAGAAGTGAATTTACAGATTTACATTTTGCTTTCTTGTGGAAAAGTACTTTTTACAAGTGCTGTTTCATAGATGTGAAACCATGTTTAAACATTTTTTCAAAAAAGCATGTATTTTAATGTTTGTAGTTTCATTTTAACATTTATGTTATTCTTTTCAAAATTGAAATGTTAGAAGTGAATTTACGCATCCTCATTTTGCTTTCTTTTAGAAAAGTAATTTTCACAAGTGCTGTTTCATTGATGTGAAATCATGTTTAAATATATCACAAAAAAGCATGTATTTTATTGTTTGTAGTTTCATTTTAACATTTATGTTATTATTTTCAAATTTGAAATGTAGAACTGAATTTACAGATTTACATTTTGCTTTCATGTGGAAAAGTACTTTTTACAAGTGCTGTTTCATAGATGTGAAACCATGTTTAAACATTTCTCAAAAAAGCATGTATTTTAACGTTTGTAGTTTCATTTTAACATTTATGTTGTTCTTTTCAAAATTGAAATGTAGAAGTGAATTTACAGATCTACATTTTGTTTTCTTGTAGAAAAGTGCTTTTTACCTGTGCTGTTTCATTGATGTCAAATCATGTTTAAACATTACTCAAAAAAGCATGTATTTTATTGTTTGTAGTTTCATTTTAACATTTATGTTATTCTTTTCAAATTTGAAATGTAGAAGTGAATTTACAGATTTACATTTTGCTTTCTTGTGGAAAAGTACTTTTTACAAGTGCTGTTTCATAGATGTGAAACCATGTTTAAACATTTCTCAAAAAAGCATGTATTTTAATGTTTGTAGTTTCATTTTAACATTAATGTTATTCTTTTCAAAATTGAATATGTGGAAGTGAATTTATGCATCCTCATTTTGCTTTCTTTTAGAAAAGTACTTTTTACAAGTGCTGTTTCATAGATGTGAAATCATCTTTAAATATTTCACAAAAAAGCATGTATTTTATTGTTTGTAGTTTCATTTTAACATTTATGTTATTATTTTCAAATTTGAAATGTAGAAGTGAATTTACAGATTTACATTTTGCTTTCTTGTGGAAAAGTACTTTTTACAAGTGCTGTTTCATAGATGTGAAAACATGTTTAAACATTTCTCAAAAAAGCATGTATTTTAATGTTTGTAGTTTCATTTTAACATTTATGTTGTTCTTTTCAAAATTGAAATGTAGAAGTGAATTTACAGATCTACATTTTGTTTTCTTGTAGAAAAGTGCTTTTTACCTGTGCTGTTTCATTGATGTCAAATCATGTTTAAACATTACTCAAAAAAGCATGTATTTTATGTTTGTAGTTTCATTTTAACATTTATGTTATTCTTTTCAAATTTGAAATGTAGAAGTGAATTTACAGATTTACATTTTGCTTTCTTGTGGAAAAGTACTTTTTACAAGTGCTGTTTCATAGATGTGAAACCATGTTTAAACATTTCTCAAAAAAGCATGTATTTTAATGTTTGTAGTTTCATTTTAACATTTATGTTGTTCTTTTCAAAATTGAAATGTAGAAGTGAATTTACAGATCTACATTTTGTTTTCTTGTAGAAAAGTGCTTTTTACCTGTGCTGTTTCATTGATGTGAAATCATGTTTAAACATTACTCAAAAAAGCATGTATTTTAATATTTGTAGTTTCATTTTAACATTTATGTAGTTGTTTTCAAAATTGAAATGTAGAAGTGAATTTACAGATTTACATTTTGCTTTCTTGTGGAAAAGTACTTTTTACAAGTGCTGTTTCATATATGTGAAACCATGTTTAAACATTTCTCAAAAAAGCATGTATTTTAATGTTTGTAGTTTCATTTTAACATTAATGTTATTCTTTTCAAAATTGAATATGTAGAAGTGAATTTATGCATCCTCATTTTGCTTTCTTTTAGAAAAGTACTTTTTACAAATGCTGTTTCATAGATGTGAAATCATGTTTAAACATTTCTCAAAAAAGCATGTATTTTAATGTTTGTAGTTTCATTTTAACATTAATGTTATTCTTTTCAAAATTGAATATGTAGAAGTGAATTTATGCATCCTCATTTTGCTTTCTTTTAGAAAAGTACTTTTTACAAGTGCTGTTTCATAGATGTGAAATCATGTTTAAACATTTCTCAAAAAAGCATGTATTTTAATGTTTGTAGTTTCATTTTAACATTTATGTTATTCTTTTCAAATTTGAAATGTAGAAGTGAATTTACAGATTTACATTTTGCTTTCTTGTGGAAAAGTACTTTTTACGTGCTGTTTCATAGATGTGAAACCATGTTTAAACATTTCTCAAAAAAGCATGTATTTTAATGTTTGTAGTTACATTTTAACATTTATGTTGTTCTTTTCAAAATTGAAATGTAGAAGTGAATTTACAGATCTACATTTTGTTTTCTTGTAGAAAAGTGCTTTTTACCTGTGCTGTTTCATTGATGTGAAATCATGTTTAAACATTTCACAAAAAAGCATGTATTTTATTGTTTGTAGTTTCATTTTAACATTTATGTTATTATTTTCAAATTTGAAATGTAGAAGTGAATATACAGATTTACATTTTGCTTTCTTGTGGAAAAGTACTTTTTGCAAGTGCTGTTTCATAGATGTGAAAACATGTTTAAACATTTCTCAAAAAAGCATGTATTTTAATGTTTGTAGTTTCATTTTAACATTTATGTTGTTCTTTTCAAAATTGAAATGTAGAAGTGAATTTACAGATCTACATTTTGTTTTCTTGTAGAAAAGTGCTTTTTACCTGTGCTGTTTCATAGATGTGAAACCATGTTTAAACATTTCTCAAAAAAGCATGTATTTTAACGTTTGTAGTTTCATTTTAACATTTATGTTGTTCTTTTCAAAATTGAAATGTAGAAGTGAATTTACAGATCTACATTTTGTTTTCTTGTAGAAAAGTGCTTTTTACCTGTGCTGTTTCATTGATGTCAAATCATGTTTAAACATTACTCAAAAAAGCATGTATTTTATTGTTTGTAGTTTCATTTTAACATTTATGTTATTCTTTTCAAATTTGAAATGTAGAAGTGAATTTACAGATTTACATTTTGCTTTCTTGTGGAAAAGTACTTTTTACAAGTGCTGTTTCATAGATGTGAAACCATGTTTAAACATTTCTCAAAAAAGCATGTATTTTAATGTTTGTAGTTTCATTTTAACATTAATGTTATTCTTTTCAAAATTGAATATGTGGAAGTGAATTTATGCATCCTCATTTTGCTTTCTTTTAGAAAAGTACTTTTTACAAGTGCTGTTTCATAGATGTGAAATCATCTTTAAATATTTCACAAAAAAGCATGTATTTTATTGTTTGTAGTTTCATTTTAACATTTATGTTATTATTTTCAAATTTGAAATGTAGAACTGAATTTACAGATTTACATTTTGCTTTCATGTGGAAAAGTACTTTTTACAAGTGCTGTTTCATAGATGTGAAACCATGTTTAAACATTTCTCAAAAAAGCATGTATTTTAACGTTTGTAGTTTCATTTTAACATTTATGTTGTTCTTTTCAAAATTGAAATGTAGAAGTGAATTTACAGATCTACATTTTGTTTTCTTGTAGAAAAGTGCTTTTTACCTGTGCTGTTTCATTGATGTCAAATCATGTTTAAACATTACTCAAAAAAGCATGTATTTTATTGTTTGTAGTTTCATTTTAACATTTATGTTATTCTTTTCAAATTTGAAATGTAGAAGTGAATTTACAGATTTACATTTTGCTTTCTTGTGGAAAAGTACTTTTTACAAGTGCTGTTTCATAGATGTGAAACCATGTTTAAACATTTCTCAAAAAAGCATGTATTTTAATGTTTGTAGTTTCATTTTAACATTAATGTTATTCTTTTCAAAATTGAATATGTGGAAGTGAATTTATGCATCCTCATTTTGCTTTCTTTTAGAAAAGTACTTTTTACAAGTGCTGTTTCATAGATGTGAAATCATCTTTAAATATTTCACAAAAAAGCATGTATTTTATTGTTTGTAGTTTCATTTTAACATTTATGTTATTATTTTCAAATTTGAAATGTAGAAGTGAATTTACAGATTTACATTTTGCTTTCTTGTGGAAAAGTACTTTTTACAAGTGCTGTTTCATAGATGTGAAAACATGTTTAAACATTTCTCAAAAAAGCATGTATTTTAATGTTTGTAGTTTCATTTTAACATTTATGTTGTTCTTTTCAAAATTGAAATGTAGAAGTGAATTTACAGATCTACATTTTGTTTTCTTGTAGAAAAGTGCTTTTTACCTGTGCTGTTTCATTGATGTCAAATCATGTTTAAACATTACTCAAAAAAGCATGTATTTTATGTTTGTAGTTTCATTTTAACATTTATGTTATTCTTTTCAAATTTGAAATGTAGAAGTGAATTTACAGATTTACATTTTGCTTTCTTGTGGAAAAGTACTTTTTACAAGTGCTGTTTCATAGATGTGAAACCATGTTTAAACATTTCTCAAAAAAGCATGTATTTTAATGTTTGTAGTTTCATTTTAACATTTATGTTGTTCTTTTCAAAATTGAAATGTAGAAGTGAATTTACAGATCTACATTTTGTTTTCTTGTAGAAAAGTGCTTTTTACCTGTGCTGTTTCATTGATGTGAAATCATGTTTAAACATTACTCAAAAAAGCATGTATTTTAATATTTGTAGTTTCATTTTAACATTTATGTAGTTGTTTTCAAAATTGAAATGTAGAAGTGAATTTACAGATTTACATTTTGCTTTCTTGTGGAAAAGTACTTTTTACAAGTGCTGTTTCATATATGTGAAACCATGTTTAAACATTTCTCAAAAAAGCATGTATTTTAATGTTTGTAGTTTCATTTTAACATTAATGTTATTCTTTTCAAAATTGAATATGTAGAAGTGAATTTATGCATCCTCATTTTGCTTTCTTTTAGAAAAGTACTTTTTACAAATGCTGTTTCATAGATGTGAAATCATGTTTAAACATTTCTCAAAAAAGCATGTATTTTAATGTTTGTAGTTTCATTTTAACATTAATGTTATTCTTTTCAAAATTGAATATGTAGAAGTGAATTTATGCATCCTCATTTTGCTTTCTTTTAGAAAAGTACTTTTTACAAGTGCTGTTTCATAGATGTGAAATCATGTTTAAACATTTCTCAAAAAAGCATGTATTTTAATGTTTGTAGTTTCATTTTAACATTTATGTTATTCTTTTCAAATTTGAAATGTAGAAGTGAATTTACAGATTTACATTTTGCTTTCTTGTGGAAAAGTACTTTTTACGTGCTGTTTCATAGATGTGAAACCATGTTTAAACATTTCTCAAAAAAGCATGTATTTTAATGTTTGTAGTTACATTTTAACATTTATGTTGTTCTTTTCAAAATTGAAATGTAGAAGTGAATTTACAGATCTACATTTTGTTTTCTTGTAGAAAAGTGCTTTTTACCTGTGCTGTTTCATTGATGTGAAATCATGTTTAAACATTTCACAAAAAAGCATGTATTTTATTGTTTGTAGTTTCATTTTAACATTTATGTTATTATTTTCAAATTTGAAATGTAGAAGTGAATATACAGATTTACATTTTGCTTTCTTGTGGAAAAGTACTTTTTGCAAGTGCTGTTTCATAGATGTGAAAACATGTTTAAACATTTCTCAAAAAAGCATGTATTTTAATGTTTGTAGTTTCATTTTAACATTTATGTTGTTCTTTTCAAAATTGAAATGTAGAAGTGAATTTACAGATCTACATTTTGTTTTCTTGTAGAAAAGTGCTTTTTACCTGTGCTGTTTCATAGATGTGAAACCATGTTTAAACATTTCTCAAAAAAGCATGTATTTTAACGTTTGTAGTTTCATTTTAACATTTATGTTGTTCTTTTCAAAATTGAAATGTAGAAGTGAATTTACAGATCTACATTTTGTTTTCTTGTAGAAAAGTGCTTTTTACCTGTGCTGTTTCATTGATGTCAAATCATGTTTAAACATTACTCAAAAAAGCATGTATTTTATTGTTTGTAGTTTCATTTTAACATTTATGTTATTCTTTTCAAATTTGAAATGTAGAAGTGAATTTAGAGATTTACATTTTGCTTTCTTGTGGAAAAGTACTTTTTACAAGTGCTGTTTCATAGATGTGAAACCATGTTTAAACATTTCTCAAAAAAGCATGTATTTTAATGTTTGTAGTTTCATTTTAACATTAATGTTATTCTTTTCAAAATTGAATATGTGGAAGTGAATTTATGCATCCTCATTTTGCTTTCTTTTAGAAAAGTACTTTTTACAAGTGCTGTTTCATAGATGTGAAATCATCTTTAAATATTTCACAAAAAAGCATGTATTTTATTGTTTGTAGTTTCATTTTAACATTTATGTTATTATTTTCAAAATTGAAATGTAGAAGTGAATTTACAGATTTACATTTTGCTTTCTTGTGGAAAAGTACTTTTTACAAGTGCTGTTTCATATATGTGAAACCATGTTTAAACATTTCTCAAAAAAGCATGTATTTTAATGTTTGTAGTTTCATTTTAACATTAATGTTATTCTTTTCAAAATTGAATATGTAGAAGTGAATTTATGCATCCTCATTTTGCTTTCTTTTAGAAAAGTACTTTTTACAAATGCTGTTTCATAGATGTGAAATCATGTTTAAACATTTCTCAAAAAAGCATGTATTTTAATGTTTGTAGTTTCATTTTAACATTAATGTTATTCTTTTCAAAATTGAATATGTAGAAGTGAATTTATGCATCCTCATTTTGCTTTCTTTTAGAAAAGTACTTTTTACAAGTGCTGTTTCATAGATGTGAAATCATGTTTAAACATTTCTCAAAAAAGCATGTATTTTAATGTTTGTAGTTTCATTTTAACATTTATGTTATTCTTTTCAAATTTGAAATGTAGAAGTGAATTTACAGATTTACATTTTGCTTTCTTGTGGAAAAGTACTTTTTACGTTCTGTTTCATAGATGTGAAACCATGTTTAAACATTTCTCAAAAAAGCATGTATTTTAATGTTTGTAGTTACATTTTAACATTTATGTTGTTCTTTTCAAAATTGAAATGTAGAAGTGAATTTACAGATCTACATTTTGTTTTCTTGTAGAAAAGTGCTTTTTACCTGTGCTGTTTCATTGATGTGAAATCATGTTTAAACATTTCACAAAAAAGCATGTATTTTATTGTTTGTAGTTTCATTTTAACATTTATGTTATTATTTTCAAATTTGAAATGTAGAAGTGAATATACAGATTTACATTTTGCTTTCTTGTGGAAAAGTACTTTTTGCAAGTGCTGTTTCATAGATGTGAAAACATGTTTAAACATTTCTCAAAAAAGCATGTATTTTAATGTTTGTAGTTTCATTTTAACATTTATGTTGTTCTTTTCAAAATTGAAATGTAGAAGTGAATTTACAGATCTACATTTTGTTTTCTTGTAGAAAAGTGCTTTTTACCTGTGCTGTTTCATAGATGTGAAACCATGTTTAAACATTTCTCAAAAAAGCATGTATTTTAACGTTTGTAGTTTCATTTTAACATTTATGTTGTTCTTTTCAAAATTGAAATGTAGAAGTGAATTTACAGATCTACATTTTGTTTTCTTGTAGAAAAGTGCTTTTTACCTGTGCTGTTTCATTGATGTCAAATCATGTTTAAACATTACTCAAAAAAGCATGTATTTTATTGTTTGTAGTTTCATTTTAACATTTATGTTATTCTTTTCAAATTTGAAATGTAGAAGTGAATTTACAGATTTACATTTTGCTTTCTTGTGGAAAAGTACTTTTTACAAGTGCTGTTTCATAGATGTGAAACCATGTTTAAACATTTCTCAAAAAAGCATGTATTTTAATGTTTGTAGTTTCATTTTAACATTAATGTTATTCTTTTCAAAATTGAATATGTGGAAGTGAATTTATGCATCCTCATTTTGCTTTCTTTTAGAAAAGTACTTTTTACAAGTGCTGTTTCATAGATGTGAAATCATCTTTAAATATTTCACAAAAAAGCATGTATTTTATTGTTTGTAGTTTCATTTTAACATTTATGTTATTATTTTCAAATTTGAAATGTAGAACTGAATTTACAGATTTACATTTTGCTTTCATGTGGAAAAGTACTTTTTACAAGTGCTGTTTCATAGATGTGAAACCATGTTTAAATATTTCTCAAAAAAGCATGTATTTTAACGTTTGTAGTTTCATTTTAACATTTATGTTGTTCTTTTCAAAATTGAAATGTAGAAGTGAATTTACAGATCTACATTTTGTTTTCTTGTAGAAAAGTGCTTTTTACCTGTGCTGTTTCATTGATGTCAAATCATGTTTAAACATTACTCAAAAAAGCATGTATTTTATTGTTTGTAGTTTCATTTTAACATTTATGTTATTCTTTTCAAATTTGAAATGTAGAAGTGAATTTACAGATTTACATTTTGCTTTCTTGTGGAAAAGTACTTTTTACAAGTGCTGTTTCATAGATGTGAAACCATGTTTAAACATTTCTCAAAAAAGCATGTATTTTAATGTTTGTAGTTTCATTTTAACATTAATGTTATTCTTTTCAAAATTGAATATGTGGAAGTGAATTTATGCATCCTCATTTTGCTTTCTTTTAGAAAAGTACTTTTTACAAGTGCTGTTTCATAGATGTGAAATCATCTTTAAATATTTCACAAAAAAGCATGTATTTTATTGTTTGTAGTTTCATTTTAACATTTATGTTATTATTTTCAAATTTGAAATGTAGAAGTGAATTTACAGATTTACATTTTGCTTTCTTGTGGAAAAGTACTTTTTACAAGTGCTGTTTCATAGATGTGAAAACATGTTTAAACATTTCTCAAAAAAGCATGTATTTTAATGTTTGTAGTTTCATTTTAACATTTATGTTGTTCTTTTCAAAATTGAAATGTAGAAGTGAATTTACAGATCTACATTTTGTTTTCTTGTAGAAAAGTGCTTTTTACCTGTGCTGTTTCATTGATGTCAAATCATGTTTAAACATTACTCAAAAAAGCATGTATTTTATGTTTGTAGTTTCATTTTAACATTTATGTTATTCTTTTCAAATTTGAAATGTAGAAGTGAATTTACAGATTTACATTTTGCTTTCTTGTGGAAAAGTACTTTTTACAAGTGCTGTTTCATAGATGTGAAACCATGTTTAAACATTTCTCAAAAAAGCATGTATTTTAATGTTTGTAGTTTCATTTTAACATTTATGTTGTTCTTTTCAAAATTGAAATGTAGAAGTGAATTTACAGATCTACATTTTGTTTTCTTGTAGAAAAGTGCTTTTTACCTGTGCTGTTTCATTGATGTGAAATCATGTTTAAACATTACTCAAAAAAGCATGTATTTTAATATTTGTAGTTTCATTTTAACATTTATGTAGTTGTTTTCAAAATTGAAATGTAGAAGTGAATTTACAGATTTACATTTTGCTTTCTTGTGGAAAAGTACTTTTTACAAGTGCTGTTTCATATATGTGAAACCATGTTTAAACATTTCTCAAAAAAGCATGTATTTTAATGTTTGTAGTTTCATTTTAACATTAATGTTATTCTTTTCAAAATTGAATATGTAGAAGTGAATTTATGCATCCTCATTTTGCTTTCTTTTAGAAAAGTACTTTTTACAAATGCTGTTTCATAGATGTGAAATCATGTTTAAACATTTCTCAAAAAAGCATGTATTTTAATGTTTGTAGTTTCATTTTAACATTAATGTTATTCTTTTCAAAATTGAATATGTAGAAGTGAATTTATGCATCCTCATTTTGCTTTCTTTTAGAAAAGTACTTTTTACAAGTGCTGTTTCATAGATGTGAAATCATGTTTAAACATTTCTCAAAAAAGCATGTATTTTAATGTTTGTAGTTTCATTTTAACATTTATGTTATTCTTTTCAAATTTGAAATGTAGAAGTGAATTTACAGATTTACATTTTGCTTTCTTGTGGAAAAGTACTTTTTACGTGCTGTTTCATAGATGTGAAACCATGTTTAAACATTTCTCAAAAAAGCATGTATTTTAATGTTTGTAGTTACATTTTAACATTTATGTTGTTCTTTTCAAAATTGAAATGTAGAAGTGAATTTACAGATCTACATTTTGTTTTCTTGTAGAAAAGTGCTTTTTACCTGTGCTGTTTCATTGATGTGAAATCATGTTTAAACATTTCACAAAAAAGCATGTATTTTATTGTTTGTAGTTTCATTTTAACATTTATGTTATTATTTTCAAATTTGAAATGTAGAAGTGAATATACAGATTTACATTTTGCTTTCTTGTGGAAAAGTACTTTTTGCAAGTGCTGTTTCATAGATGTGAAAACATGTTAAAACATTTCTCAAAAAAGCATGTATTTTAATGTTTGTAGTTTCATTTTAACATTTATGTTGTTCTTTTCAAAATTGAAATGTAGAAGTGAATTTACAGATCTACATTTTGTTTTCTTGTAGAAAAGTGCTTTTTACCTGTGCTGTTTCATAGATGTGAAACCATGTTTAAACATTTCTCAAAAAAGCATGTATTTTAACGTTTGTAGTTTCATTTTAACATTTATGTTGTTCTTTTCAAAATTGAAATGTAGAAGTGAATTTACAGATCTACATTTTGTTTTCTTGTAGAAAAGTGCTTTTTACCTGTGCTGTTTCATTGATGTCAAATCATGTTTAAACATTACTCAAAAAAGCATGTATTTTATTGTTTGTAGTTTCATTTTAACATTTATGTTATTCTTTTCAAATTTGAAATGTAGAAGTGAATTTACAGATTTACATTTTGCTTTCTTGTGGAAAAGTACTTTTTACAAGTGCTGTTTCATAGATGTGAAACCATGTTTAAACATTTCTCAAAAAAGCATGTATTTTAATGTTTGTAGTTTCATTTTAACATTAATGTTATTCTTTTCAAAATTGAATATGTGGAAGTGAATTTATGCATCCTCATTTTGCTTTCTTTTAGAAAAGTACTTTTTACAAGTGCTGTTTCATAGATGTGAAATCATCTTTAAATATTTCACAAAAAAGCATGTATTTTATTGTTTGTAGTTTCATTTTAACATTTATGTTATTATTTTCAAATTTGAAATGTAGAAGTGAATTTACAGATTTACATTTTGCTTTCTTGTGGAAAAGTACTTTTTACAAGTGCTGTTTCATAGATGTGAAAACATGTTTAAACATTTCTCAAAAAAGCATGTATTTTAATGTTTGTAGTTTCATTTTAACATTTATGTTGTTCTTTTCAAAATTGAAATGTAGAAGTGAATTTACAGATCAACATTTTGTTTTCTTGTAGAAAAGTGCTTTTTACCTGTGCTGTTTCATTGATGTGAAATCAGGTTTAAACATTACTCAAAAAAGCATGTATTTTAATGTTTGTAGTTTCATTTTAACATTTATGTTGTTCTTTTCAAAATGGAAATGTAGAAGTGAATTTACAGATCAACATTTTCTTTTCTTGTAGAAAAGTGCTTTTTACCTGTGCTGTTTCATTGATGTGAAATCATGTTTAAACATTACTCAAAAAAGCATGTATTTTAATATTTGTAGTTTCATTTTAACATTTATGTAGTTGTTTTCAAAATTGAAATGTAGGTGAATTTACAGATTTACATTTTGCTTTCTTGTGGAAAAGTACTTTTTACAAGTGCTGTTTCATAGATGTGAAACCATGTTTAAACATTTCTCAAAAAAGCATGTATTTTAATGTTTGTAGTTTCATTTTAACATTTATGTTATTCTTTTCAAATTTGTAATGTAGAAGTGAATTTACAGATTTACATTTTGCTTTCTTGTGGAAAAGTACTTTTTACAAGTGCTGTTTCATAGATGTGAAACCATGTTTAAACATTTTTTCAAAAAAGCATGTATTTTAATGTTTGTAGTTTCATTTTAACATTTATGTTATTCTTTTCAAAATTGAAATGTTAGAAGTGAATTTACGCATCCTCATTTTGCTTTCTTTTAGAAAAGTACTTTTCACAAGTGCTGTTTCATTGATGTGAAATCATGTTTAAATATATCACAAAAAAGCATGTATTTTATTGTTTGTAGTTTCATTTTAACATTTATGTTATTATTTTCAAATTTGAAATGTAGAACTGAATTTACAGATTTACATTTTGCTTTCATGTGGAAAAGTACTTTTTACAAGTGCTGTTTCATAGATGTGAAACCATGTTTAAACATTTCTCAAAAAAGCATGTATTTTAACGTTTGTAGTTTCATTTTAACATTTATGTTGTTCTTTTCAAAATTGAAATGTAGAAGTGAATTTACAGATCTACATTTTGTTTTCTTGTAGAAAAGTGCTTTTTACCTGTGCTGTTTCATTGATGTCAAATCATGTTTAAACATTACTCAAAAAAGCATGTATTTTATTGTTTGTAGTTTCATTTTAACATTTATGTTATTCTTTTCAAATTTGAAATGTAGAAGTGAATTTACAGATTTACATTTTGCTTTCTTGTGGAAAAGTACTTTTTACAAGTGCTGTTTCATAGATGTGAAACCATGTTTAAACATTTCTCAAAAAAGCATGTATTTTAATGTTTGTAGTTTCATTTTAACATTAATGTTATTCTTTTCAAAATTGAATATGTGGAAGTGAATTTATGCATCCTCATTTTGCTTTCTTTTAGAAAAGTACTTTTTACAAGTGCTGTTTCATAGATGTGAAATCATCTTTAAATATTTCACAAAAAAGCATGTATTTTATTGTTTGTAGTTTCATTTTAACATTTATGTTATTATTTTCAAATTTGAAATGTAGAAGTGAATTTACAGATTTACATTTTGCTTTCTTGTGGAAAAGTACTTTTTACAAGTGCTGTTTCATAGATGTGAAAACATGTTTAAACATTTCTCAAAAAAGCATGTATTTTAATGTTTGTAGTTTCATTTTAACATTTATGTTGTTCTTTTCAAAATTGAAATGTAGAAGTGAATTTACAGATCTACATTTTGTTTTCTTGTAGAAAAGTGCTTTTTACCTGTGCTGTTTCATTGATGTCAAATCATGTTTAAACATTACTCAAAAAAGCATGTATTTTATGTTTGTAGTTTCATTTTAACATTTATGTTATTCTTTTCAAATTTGAAATGTAGAAGTGAATTTACAGATTTACATTTTGCTTTCTTGTGGAAAAGTACTTTTTACAAGTGCTGTTTCATAGATGTGAAACCATGTTTAAACATTTCTCAAAAAAGCATGTATTTTAATGTTTGTAGTTTCATTTTAACATTTATGTTGTTCTTTTCAAAATTGAAATGTAGAAGTGAATTTACAGATCTACATTTTGTTTTCTTGTAGAAAAGTGCTTTTTACCTGTGCTGTTTCATTGATGTGAAATCAGGTTTAAACATTACTCAAAAAAGCATGTATTTTAATGTTTGTAGTTTCATTTTAACATTTATGTTGTTCTTTTCAAAATTGAAATGTAGAACTGAATTTACAGATCAACATTTTGTTTTCTTGTAGAAAAGTGCTTTTTACCTGTGCTGTTTCATTGATGTGAAATCATGTTTAAACATTACTCAAAAAAGCATGTATTTTAATATTTGTAGTTTCATTTTAACATTTATGTAGTTGTTTTCAAAATTGAAATGTAGAAGTGAATTTACAGATTTACATTTTGCTTTCTTGTGGAAAAGTACTTTTTACAAGTGCTGTTTCATATATGTGAAACCATGTTTAAACATTTCTCAAAAAAGCATGTATTTTAATGTTTGTAGTTTCATTTTAACATTAATGTTATTCTTTTCAAAATTGAATATGTAGAAGTGAATTTATGCATCCTCATTTTGCTTTCTTTTAGAAAAGTACTTTTTACAAGTGCTGTTTTATAGATGTGAAATCATGTTTAAACATTTCTCAAAAAAGCATGTATTTTAATGTTTGTAGTTTCATTTTAACATTAATGTTATTCTTTTCAAAATTGAATATGTAGAAGTGAATTTATGCATCCTCATTTTGCTTTCTTTTAGAAAAGTACTTTTTACAAGTGCTGTTTCATAGATGTGAAATCATGTTTAAACATTTCTCAAAAAAGCATGTATTTTAATGTTTGTAGTTTCATTTTAACATTTATGTTATTCTTTTCAAATTTGAAATGTAGAAGTGAATTTACAGATTTACATTTTGCTTTCTTGTGGAAAAGTACTTTTTACGTGCTGTTTCATAGATGTGAAACCATGTTTAAACATTTCTCAAAAAAGCATGTATTTTAATGTTTGTAGTTACATTTTAACATTTATGTTGTTCTTTTCAAAATTGAAATGTAGAAGTGAATTTACAGATCTACATTTTGTTTTCTTGTAGAAAAGTGCTTTTTACCTGTGCTGTTTCATTGATGTGAAATCATGTTTAAACATTTCACAAAAAAGCATGTATTTTATTGTTTGTAGTTTCATTTTAACATTTATGTTATTATTTTCAAATTTGAAATGTAGAAGTGAATATACAGATTTACATTTTGCTTTCTTGTGGAAAAGTACTTTTTGCAAGTGCTGTTTCATAGATGTGAAAACATGTTTAAACATTTCTCAAAAAAGCATGTATTTTAATGTTTGTAGTTTCATTTTAACATTTATGTTGTTCTTTTCAAAATTGAAATGTAGAAGTGAATTTACAGATCTACATTTTGTTTTCTTGTAGAAAAGTGCTTTTTACCTGTGCTGTTTCATTGATGTGAAATCAGGTTTAAACATTACTCAAAAAAGCATGTGTTTTAATGTTTGTAGTTTCATTTTAACATTTATGTTGTTCTTTTCAAAATTGAAATGTAGAAGTGAATTTACAGATCAACATTTTGTTTTCTTGTAGAAAAGTGCTTTTTACCTGTGCTGTTTCATTGATGTGAAATCATGTTTAAACATTACTCAAAAAAGCATGTATTTTAATATTTGTAGTTTCATTTTAACATTTATGTAGTTGTTTTCAAAATTGAAATGTAGAAGTGAATTTACAGATTTACATTTTGCTTTCTTGTGGAAAAGTACTTTTTACAAGTGCTGTTTCATATATGTGAAACCATGTTTAAACATTTCTCAAAAAAGCATGTATTTTAATGTTTGTAGTTTCATTTTAACATTAATGTTATTCTTTTCAAAATTGAATATGTAGAAGTGAATTTATGCATCCTCATTTTGCTTTCTTTTAGAAAAGTACTTTTTACAAGTGCTGTTTCATAGATGTGAAATCATGTTTAAACATTTCTCAAAAAAGCATGTATTTTAATGTTTGTAGTTTCATTTTAACATTAATGTTATTCTTTTCAAAATTGAATATGTAGAAGTGAATTTATGCATCCTCATTTTGCTTTCTTTTAGAAAAGTACTTTTTACAAGTGCTGTTTCATAGATGTGAAATCATGTTTAAACATTTCTCAAAAAAGCATGTATTTTAATGTTTGTAGTTTTATTTTAACATTTATGTTATTCTTTTCAAATTTGAAATGTAGAAGTGAATTTACAGATTTACATTTTGCTTTCTTGTGGAAAAGTACTTTTTACGTGCTGTTTCATAGATGTGAAACCATGTTTAAACATTTCTCAAAAAAGCATGTATTTTAATGTTTGTAGTTACATTTTAACATTTATGTTGTTCTTTTCAAAATTGAAATGTAGAAGTGAATTTACAGATCTACATTTTGTTTTCTTGTAGAAAAGTGCTTTTTACCTGTGCTGTTTCATTGATGTGAAATCATGTTTAAACATTTCACAAAAAAGCATGTATTTTATTGTTTGTAGTTTCATTTTAACATTTATGTTATTATTTTCAAATTTGAAATGTAGAAGTGAATATACAGATTTACATTTTGCTTTCTTGTGGAAAAGTACTTTTTGCAAGTGCTGTTTCATAGATGTGAAAACATGTTTAAACATTTCTCAAAAAAGCATGTATTTTAATGTTTGTAGTTTCATTTTAACATTTATGTTGTTCTTTTCAAAATTGAAATGTAGAAGTGAATTTACAGATCTACATTTTGTTTTCTTGTAGAAAAGTGCTTTTTACCTGTGCTGTTTCATAGATGTGAAACCATGTTTAAACATTTCTCAAAAAAGCATGTATTTTAACGTTTGTAGTTTCATTTTAACATTTATGTTGTTCTTTTCAAAATTGAAATGTAGAAGTGAATTTACAGATCTACATTTTGTTTTCTTGTAGAAAAGTGCTTTTTACCTGTGCTGTTTCATTGATGTCAAATCATGTTTAAACATTACTCAAAAAAGCATGTATTTTATTGTTTGTAGTTTCATTTTAACATTTATGTTATTCTTTTCAAATTTGAAATGTAGAAGTGAATTTACAGATTTACATTTTGCTTTCTTGTGGAAAAGTACTTTTTACAAGTGCTGTTTCATAGATGTGAAACCATGTTTAAACATTTCTCAAAAAAGCATGTATTTTAATGTTTGTAGTTTCATTTTAACATTAATGTTATTCTTTTCAAAATTGAATATGTGGAAGTGAATTTATGCATCCTCATTTTGCTTTCTTTTAGAAAAGTACTTTTTACAAGTGCTGTTTCATAGATGTGAAATCATCTTTAAATATTTCACAAAAAAGCATGTATTTTATTGTTTGTAGTTTCATTTTAACATTTATGTTATTATTTTCAAATTTGAAATGTAGAAGTGAATTTACAGATTTACATTTTGCTTTCTTGTGGAAAAGTACTTTTTACAAGTGCTGTTTCATAGATGTGAAAACATGTTTAAACATTTCTCAAAAAAGCATGTATTTTAATGTTTGTAGTTTCATTTTAACATTTATGTTGTTCTTTTCAAAATTGAAATGTAGAAGTGAATTTACAGATCAACATTTTGTTTTCTTGTAGAAAAGTGCTTTTTACCTGTGCTGTTTCATTGATGTGAAATCAGGTTTAAACATTACTCAAAAAAGCATGTATTGTAATGTTTGTAGTTTCATTTTAACATTTATGTTGTTCTTTTCAAAATTGAAATGTAGAAGTGAATTTACAGATCAACATTTTCTTTTCTTGTAGAAAAGTGCTTTTTACCTGTGCTGTTTCATTGATGTGAAATCATGTTTAAACATTACTCAAAAAAGCATGTATTTTAATATTTGTAGTTTCATTTTAACATTTATGTAGTTGTTTTCAAAATTGAAATGTAGGTGAATTTACAGATTTACATTTTGCTTTCTTGTGGAAAAGTACTTTTTACAAGTGCTGTTTCATAGATGTGAAACCATGTTTAAACATTTCTCAAAAAAGCATGTATTTTAATGTTTGTAGTTTCATTTTAACATTTATGTTATTCTTTTCAAATTTGTAATGTAGAAGTGAATTTACAGATTTACATTTTGCTTTCTTGTGGAAAAGTACTTTTTACAAGTGCTGTTTCATAGATGTGAAACCATGTTTAAACATTTTTTCAAAAAAGCATGTATTTTAATGTTTGTAGTTTCATTTTAACATTTATGTTATTCTTTTCAAAATTGAAATGTTAGAAGTGAATTTACGCATCCTCATTTTGCTTTCTTTTAGAAAAGTACTTTTCACAAGTGCTGTTTCATTGATGTGAAATCATGTTTAAATATATCACAAAAAAGCATGTATTTTATTGTTTGTAGTTTCATTTTAACATTTATGTTATTATTTTCAAATTTGAAATGTAGAAGTGAATTTACAGATTTACATTTTGCTTTCTTGTGGAAAAGTACTTTTTACAAGTGCTGTTTCATAGATGTGAAAACATGTTTAAACATTTCTCAAAAAAGCATGTATTTTAATGTTTGTAGTTTCATTTTAACATTTATGTTGTTCTTTTCAAAATTGAAATGTAGAAGTGAATTTACAGATCTACATTTTGTTTTCTTGTAGAAAAGTGCTTTTTACCTGTGCTGTTTCATTGATGTCAAATCATGTTTAAACATTACTCAAAAAAGCATGTATTTTATGTTTGTAGTTTCATTTTAACATTTATGTTATTCTTTTCAAATTTGAAATGTAGAAGTGAATTTACAGATTTACATTTTGCTTTCTTGTGGAAAAGTACTTTTTACAAGTGCTGTTTCATAGATGTGAAACCATGTTTAAACATTTCTCAAAAAAGCATGTATTTTAATGTTTGTAGTTTCATTTTAACATTTATGTTGTTCTTTTCAAAATTGAAATGTAGAAGTGAATTTACAGATCTACATTTTGTTTTCTTGTAGAAAAGTGCTTTTTACCTGTGCTGTTTCATAGATGTGAAACCATGTTTAAACATTTCTCAAAAAAGCATGTATTTTAACGTTTGTAGTTTCATTTTAACATTTATGTTGTTCTTTTCAAAATTGAAATGTAGAAGTGAATTTACAGATCAACATTTTCTTTTCTTGTAGAAAAGTGCTTTTTACCTGTGCTGTTTCATTGATGTGAAATCATGTTTAAACATTACTCAAAAAAGCATGTATTTTAATATTTGTAGTTTCATTTTAACATTTATGTAGTTGTTTTCAAAATTGAAATGTAGGTGAATTTACAGATTTACATTTTGCTTTCTTGTGGAAAAGTACTTTTTACAAGTGCTGTTTCATAGATGTGAAACCATGTTTAAACATTTCTCAAAAAAGCATGTATTTTAATGTTTGTAGTTTCATTTTAACATTTATGTTATTCTTTTCAAATTTGTAATGTAGAAGTGAATTTACAGATTTACATTTTGCTTTCTTGTGGAAAAGTACTTTTTACAAGTGCTGTTTCATAGATGTGAAACCATGTTTAAACATTTTTTCAAAAAAGCATGTATTTTAATGTTTGTAGTTTCATTTTAACATTTATGTTATTCTTTTCAAAATTGAAATGTTAGAAGTGAATTTACGCATCCTCATTTTGCTTTCTTTTAGAAAAGTACTTTTCACAAGTGCTGTTTCATTGATGTGAAATCATGTTTAAATATATCACAAAAAAGCATGTATTTTATTGTTTGTAGTTTCATTTTAACATTTATGTTATTATTTTCAAATTTGAAATGTAGAAGTGAATTTACAGATTTACATTTTGCTTTCTTGTGGAAAAGTACTTTTTACAAGTGCTGTTTCATAGATGTGAAAACATGTTTAAACATTTCTCAAAAAAGCATGTATTTTAATGTTTGTAGTTTCATTTTAACATTTATGTTGTTCTTTTCAAAATTGAAATGTAGAAGTGAATTTACAGATCTACATTTTGTTTTCTTGTAGAAAAGTGCTTTTTACCTGTGCTGTTTCATTGATGTCAAATCATGTTTAAACATTACTCAAAAAAGCATGTATTTTATGTTTGTAGTTTCATTTTAACATTTATGTTATTCTTTTCAAATTTGAAATGTAGAAGTGAATTTACAGATTTACATTTTGCTTTCTTGTGGAAAAGTACTTTTTACAAGTGCTGTTTCATAGATGTGAAACCATGTTTAAACATTTCTCAAAAAAGCATGTATTTTAATGTTTGTAGTTTCATTTTAACATTTATGTTGTTCTTTTCAAAATTGAAATGTAGAAGTGAATTTACAGATCTACATTTTGTTTTCTTGTAGAAAAGTGCTTTTTACCTGTGCTGTTTCATTGATGTGAAATCAGGTTTAAACATTACTCAAAAAAGCATGTATTTTAATGTTTGTAGTTTCATTTTAACATTTATGTTGTTCTTTTCAAAATTGAAATGTAGAAGTGAATTTACAGATCAACATTTTGTTTTCTTGTAGAAAAGTGCTTTTTACCTGTGCTGTTTCATTGATGTGAAATCATGTTTAAACATTACTCAAAAAAGCATGTATTTTAATATTTGTAGTTTCATTTTAACATTTATGTAGTTGTTTTCAAAATTGAAATGTAGAAGTGAATTTACAGATTTACATTTTGCTTTCTTGTGGAAAAGTACTTTTTACAAGTGCTGTTTCATATATGTGAAACCATGTTTAAACATTTCTCAAAAAAGCATGTATTTTAATGTTTGTAGTTTCATTTTAACATTAATGTTATTCTTTTCAAAATTGAATATGTAGAAGTGAATTTATGCATCCTCATTTTGCTTTCTTTTAGAAAAGTACTTTTTACAAGTGCTGTTTCATAGATGTGAAATCATGTTTAAACATTTCTCAAAAAAGCATGTATTTTAATGTTTGTAGTTTCATTTTAACATTAATGTTATTCTTTTCAAAATTGAATATGTAGAAGTGAATTTATGCATCCTCATTTTGCTTTCTTTTAGAAAAGTACTTTTTACAAGTGCTGTTTCATAGATGTGAAATCATGTTTAAACATTTCTCAAAAAAGCATGTATTTTAATGTTTGTAGTTTCATTTTAACATTTATGTTATTCTTTTCAAATTTGAAATGTAGAAGTGAATTTACAGATTTACATTTTGCTTTCTTGTGGAAAAGTACTTTTTACGTGCTGTTTCATAGATGTGAAACCATGTTTAAACATTTCTCAAAAAAGCATGTATTTTAATGTTTGTAGTTACATTTTAACATTTATGTTGTTCTTTTCAAAATTGAAATGTAGAAGTGAATTTACAGATCTACATTTTGTTTTCTTGTAGAAAAGTGCTTTTTACCTGTGCTGTTTCATTGATGTGAAATCATGTTTAAACATTTCACAAAAAAGCATGTATTTTATTGTTTGTAGTTTCATTTTAACATTTATGTTATTATTTTCAAATTTGAAATGTAGAAGTGAATATACAGATTTACATTTTGCTTTCTTGTGGAAAAGTACTTTTTGCAAGTGCTGTTTCATAGATGTGAAAACATGTTTAAACATTTCTCAAAAAAGCATGTATTTTAATGTTTGTAGTTTCATTTTAACATTTATGTTGTTCTTTTCAAAATTGAAATGTAGAAGTGAATTTACAGATCTACATTTTGTTTTCTTGTAGAAAAGTGCTTTTTACCTGTGCTGTTTCATTGATGTGAAATCAGGTTTAAACATTACTCAAAAAAGCATGTGTTTTAATGTTTGTAGTTTCATTTTAACATTTATGTTGTTCTTTTCAAAATTGAAATGTAGAAGTGAATTTACAGATCAACATTTTGTTTTCTTGTAGAAAAGTGCTTTTTACCTGTGCTGTTTCATTGATGTGAAATCATGTTTAAACATTACTCAAAAAAGCATGTATTTTAATATTTGTAGTTTCATTTTAACATTTATGTAGTTGTTTTCAAAATTGAAATGTAGAAGTGAATTTACAGATTTACATTTTGCTTTCTTGTGGAAAAGTACTTTTTACAAGTGCTGTTTCATATATGTGAAACCATGTTTAAACATTTCTCAAAAAAGCATGTATTTTAATGTTTGTAGTTTCATTTTAACATTAATGTTATTCTTTTCAAAATTGAATATGTAGAAGTGAATTTATGCATCCTCATTTTGCTTTCTTTTAGAAAAGTACTTTTTACAAGTGCTGTTTCATAGATGTGAAATCATGTTTAAACATTTCTCAAAAAAGCATGTATTTTAATGTTTGTAGTTTCATTTTAACATTAATGTTATTCTTTTCAAAATTGAATATGTAGAAGTGAATTTATGCATCCTCATTTTGCTTTCTTTTAGAAAAGTACTTTTTACAAGTGCTGTTTCATAGATGTGAAATCATGTTTAAACATTTCTCAAAAAAGCATGTATTTTAATGTTTGTAGTTTCATTTTAACATTTATGTTATTCTTTTCAAATTTGAAATGTAGAAGTGAATTTACAGATTTACATTTTGCTTTCTTGTGGAAAAGTACTTTTTACGTGCTGTTTCATAGATGTGAAACCATGTTTAAACATTTCTCAAAAAAGCATGTATTTTAATGTTTGTAGTTACATTTTAACATTTATGTTGTTCTTTTCAAAATTGAAATGTAGAAGTGAATTTACAGATCTACATTTTGTTTTCTTGTAGAAAAGTGCTTTTTACCTGTGCTGTTTCATTGATGTGAAATCATGTTTAAACATTTCACAAAAAAGCATGTATTTTATTGTTTGTAGTTTCATTTTAACATTTATGTTATTATTTTCAAATTTGAAATGTAGAAGTGAATATACAGATTTACATTTTGCTTTCTTGTGGAAAAGTACTTTTTGCAAGTGCTGTTTCATAGATGTGAAAACATGTTTAAACATTTCTCAAAAAAGCATGTATTTTAATGTTTGTAGTTTCATTTTAACATTTATGTTGTTCTTTTCAAAATTGAAATGTAGAAGTGAATTTACAGATCTACATTTTGTTTTCTTGTAGAAAAGTGCTTTTTACCTGTGCTGTTTCATAGATGTGAAACCATGTTTAAACATTTCTCAAAAAAGCATGTATTTTAACGTTTGTAGTTTCATTTTAACATTTATGTTGTTCTTTTCAAAATTGAAATGTAGAAGTGAATTTACAGATCTACATTTTGTTTTCTTGTAGAAAAGTGCTTTTTACCTGTGCTGTTTCATTGATGTCAAATCATGTTTAAACATTACTCAAAAAAGCATGTATTTTATTGTTTGTAGTTTCATTTTAACATTTATGTTATTCTTTTCAAATTTGAAATGTAGAAGTGAATTTACAGATTTACATTTTGCTTTCTTGTGGAAAAGTACTTTTTACAAGTGCTGTTTCATAGATGTGAAACCATGTTTAAACATTTCTCAAAAAAGCATGTATTTTAATGTTTGTAGTTTCATTTTAACATTAATGTTATTCTTTTCAAAATTGAATATGTGGAAGTGAATTTATGCATCCTCATTTTGCTTTCTTTTAGAAAAGTACTTTTTACAAGTGCTGTTTCATAGATGTGAAATCATCTTTAAATATTTCACAAAAAAGCATGTATTTTATTGTTTGTAGTTTCATTTTAACATTTATGTTATTATTTTCAAATTTGAAATGTAGAAGTGAATTTACAGATTTACATTTTGCTTTCTTGTGGAAAAGTACTTTTTACAAGTGCTGTTTCATAGATGTGAAAACATGTTTAAACATTTCTCAAAAAAGCATGTATTTTAATGTTTGTAGTTTCATTTTAACATTTATGTTGTTCTTTTCAAAATTGAAATGTAGAAGTGAATTTACAGATCAACATTTTGTTTTCTTGTAGAAAAGTGCTTTTTACCTGTGCTGTTTCATTGATGTGAAATCAGGTTTAAACATTACTCAAAAAAGCATGTATTTTAATGTTTGTAGTTTCATTTTAACATTTATGTTGTTCTTTTCAAAATTGAAATGTAGAAGTGAATTTACAGATCAACATTTTCTTTTCTTGTAGAAAAGTGCTTTTTACCTGTGCTGTTTCATTGATGTGAAATCATGTTTAAACATTACTCAAAAAAGCATGTATTTTAATATTTGTAGTTTCATTTTAACATTTATGTAGTTGTTTTCAAAATTGAAATGTAGGTGAATTTACAGATTTACATTTTGCTTTCTTGTGGAAAAGTACTTTTTACAAGTGCTGTTTCATAGATGTGAAACCATGTTTAAACATTTCTCAAAAAAGCATGTATTTTAATGTATGTAGTTTCATTTTAACATTTATGTTATTCTTTTCAAATTTGTAATGTAGAAGTGAATTTACAGATTTACATTTTGCTTTCTTGTGGAAAAGTACTTTTTACAAGTGCTGTTTCATAGATGTGAAACCATGTTTAAACATTTTTTCAAAAAAGCATGTATTTTAATGTTTGTAGTTTCATTTTAACATTTATGTTATTCTTTTCAAAATTGAAATGTTAGAAGTGAATTTACGCATCCTCATTTTGCTTTCTTTTAGAAAAGTACTTTTCACAAGTGCTGTTTCATTGATGTGAAATCATGTTTAAATATATTACAAAAAAGCATGTATTTTATTGTTTGTAGTTTCATTTTAACATTTATGTTATTATTTTCAAATTTGAAATGTAGAACTGAATTTACAGATTTACATTTTGCTTTCATGTGGAAAAGTACTTTTACAAGTGCTGTTTCATAGATGTGAAACCATGTTTAAACATTTCTCAAAAAAGCATGTATTTTAACGTTTGTAGTTTCATTTTAACATTTATGTTGTTCTTTTCAAAATTGAAATGTAGAAGTGAATTTACAGATCTACATTTTGTTTTCTTGTAGAAAAGTGCTTTTTACCTGTGCTGTTTCATTGATGTCAAATCATGTTTAAACATTACTCAAAAAAGCATGTATTTTATTGTTTGTAGTTTCATTTTAACATTTATGTTATTCTTTTCAAAATTGAAATGTAGAAGTGAATTTACAGATTTACATTTTGCTTTCTTGTGGAAAAGTACTTTTTACAAGTGCTGTTTCATAGATGTGAAACCATGTTTAAACATTTCTCAAAAAAGCATGTATTTTAATGTTTGTAGTTTCATTTTAACATTAATGTTATTCTTTTCAAAATTGAATATGTGGAAGTGAATTTATGCATCCTCATTTTGCTTTCTTTTAGAAAAGTACTTTTTACAAGTGCTGTTTCATAGATGTGAAATCATCTTTAAATATTTCACAAAAAAGCATGTATTTTATTGTTTGTAGTTTCATTTTAACATTTATGTTATTATTTTCAAATTTGAAATGTAGAAGTGAATTTACAGATTTACATTTTGCTTTCTTGTTTAAAAGTACTTTTTCCAAGTGCTGTTTCATAGATGTGAAAACATGTTTAAACATTTCTCAAAAAAGCATGTATTTTAATGTTTGTAGTTTCATTTTAACATTTATGTTGTTCTTTTCAAAATTGAAATGTAGAAGTGAATTTACAGATCTACATTTTGTTTTCTTGTAGAAAAGTGCTTTTTACCTGTGCTGTTTCATTGATGTGAAATCAGGTTTAAACATTACTCAAAAAAGCATGTATTTTAATGTTTGTAGTTTCATTTTAACATTTATGTTGTTCTTTTCAAAATTGAAATGTAGAAGTGAATTTACAGATCTACATTTTGTTTTCTTGTAGAAAAGTGCTTTTTACCTGTGCTGTTTCATTGATGTGAAATCAGGTTTAAACATTACTCAAAAAAGCATGTATTTTAATATTTGTAGTTTCATTTTAACATTTATGTAGTTGTTTTCAAAATTGAAATGTAGAAGTGAATTTACAGATTTACATTTTGCTTTCTTGTGGAAAAGTACTTTTTACAAGTGCTGTTTCATATATGTGAAACCATGTTTAAACATTTCTCAAAAAAGCATGTATTTTAATGTTTGTAGTTTCATTTTAACATTAATGTTATTCTTTTCAAAATTGAATATGTAGAAGTGAATTTATGCATCCTCATTTTGCTTTCTTTTAGAAAAGTACTTTTTACAAGTGCTGTTTCATAGATGTGAAATCATGTTTAAACATTTCTCAAAAAAGCATGTATTTTAATGTTTGTAGTTTCATTTTAACATTAATGTTATTCTTTTCAAAATTGAATATGTAGAAGTGAATTTATGCATCCTCATTTTGCTTTCTTTTAGAAAAGTACTTTTTACAAGTGCTGTTTCATAGATGTGAAATCATGTTTAAACATTTCTCAAAAAAGCATGTATTTTAATGTTTGTAGTTTCATTTTAACATTTATGTTATTCTTTTCAAATTTGAAATGTAGAAGTGAATTTACAGATTTACATTTTGCTTTCTTGTGGAAAAGTACTTTTTACGTGCTGTTTCATAGATGTGAAACCATGTTTAAACATTTCTCAAAAAAGCATGTATTTTAATGTTTGTAGTTACATTTTAACATTTATGTTGTTCTTTTCAAAATTGAAATGTAGAAGTGAATTTACAGATCTACATTTTGTTTTCTTGTAGAAAAGTGCTTTTTACCTGTGCTGTTTCATTGATGTGAAATCATGTTTAAACATTTCACAAAAAAGCATGTATTTTATTGTTTGTAGATTCATTTTAACATTTATGTTATTATTTTCAAATTTGAAATGTAGAAGTGAATATACAGATTTACATTTTGCTTTCTTGTGGAAAAGTACTTTTTGCAAGTGCTGTTTCATAGATGTGAAAACATGTTTAAACATTTCTCAAAAAAGCATGTATTTTAATGTTTGTAGTTTCATTTTAACATTTATGTTGTTCTTTTCAAAATTGAAATGTAGAAGTGAATTTACAGATCTACATTTTGTTTTCTTGTAGAAAAGTGCTTTTTACCTGTGCTGTTTCATAGATGTGAAACCATGTTTAAACATTTCTGAAAAAAGCATGTATATTAACGTTTGTAGTTTCATTTTAACATTTATGTTGTTCTTTTCAAAATTGAAATGTAGAAGTGAATTTACAGATCTACATTTTGTTTTCTTGTAGAAAAGTGCTTTTTACCTGTGCTGTTTCATTGATGTCAAATCATGTTTAAACATTACTCAAAAAAGCATGTATTTTATTGTTTGTAGTTTCATTTTAACATTTATGTTATTCTTTTCAAATTTGAAATGTAGAAGTGAATTTACAGATTTACATTTTGCTTTCTTGTGGAAAAGTACTTTTTACAAGTGCTGTTTCATAGATGTGAAACCATGTTTAAACATTTCTCAAAAAAGCATGTATTTTAATGTTTGTAGTTTCATTTTAACATTAATGTTATTCTTTTCAAAATTGAATATGTGGAAGTGAATTTATGCATCCTCATTTTGCTTTCTTTTAGAAAAGTACTTTTTACAAGTGCTGTTTCATAGATGTGAAATCATCTTTAAATATTTCACAAAAAAGCATGTATTTTATTGTTTGTAGTTTCATTTTAACATTTATGTTATTATTTTCAAATTTGAAATGTAGAAGTGAATTTACAGATTTACATTTTGCTTTCTTGTGGAAAAGTACTTTTTACAAGTGCTGTTTCATAGATGTGAAAACATGTTTAAACATTTCTCAAAAAAGCATGTATTTTAATGTTTGTAGTTTCATTTTAACATTTATGTTGTTCTTTTCAAAATTGAAATGTAGAAGTGAATTTACAGATCAACATTTTGTTTTCTTGAAGAAAAGTGCTTTTTACCTGTGCTGTTTCATTGATGTGAAATCAGGTTTAAACATTACTCAAAAAAGCATGTATTTTAATGTTTGTAGTTTCATTTTAACATTTATGTTGTTCTTTTCAAAATTGAAATGTAGAAGTGAATTTACAGATCAACATTTTCTTTTCTTGTAGAAAAGTGCTTTTTACCTGTGCTGTTTCATTGATGTGAAATCATGTTTAAACATTTCACAAAAAAGCATGTATTTTATTGTTTGTAGTTTCATTCTAACATTTATGTTATTATTTTCAAATTTGAAATGTAGAAGTGAATATACAGATTTACATTTTGCTTTCTTGTGGAAAAGTACTTTTTGCAAGTGCTGTTTCATAGATGTGAAAACATGTTTAAACATTTCTCAAAAAAGCATGTATTTTAATGTTTGTAGTTTCATTTTAACATTTATGTTGTTCTTTTCAAAATTGAAATGTAGAAGTGAATTTACAGATCTACATTTTGTTTTCTTGTAGAAAAGTGCTTTTTACCTGTGCTGTTTCATAGATGTGAAACCATGTTTAAACATTTCTGAAAAAAGCATGTATATTAACGTTTGTAGTTTCATTTTAACATTTATGTTGTTCTTTTCAAAATTGAAATGTAGAAGTGAATTTACAGATCTACATTTTGTTTTCTTGTAGAAAAGTGCTTTTTACCTGTGCTGTTTCATTGATGTCAAATCATGTTTAAACATTACTCAAAAAAGCATGTATTTTATTGTTTGTAGTTTCATTTTAACATTTATGTTATTCTTTTCAAATTTGAAATGTAGAAGTGAATTTACAGATTTACATTTTGCTTTCTTGTGGAAAAGTACTTTTTACAAGTGCTGTTTCATAGATGTGAAACCATGTTTAAACATTTCTCAAAAAAGCATGTATTTTAATGTTTGTAGTTTCATTTTAACATTAATGTTATTCTTTTCAAAATTGAATATGTGGAAGTGAATTTATGCATCCTCATTTTGCTTTCTTTTAGAAAAGTACTTTTTACAAGTGCTGTTTCATAGATGTGAAATCATCTTTAAATATTACACAAAAAAGCATGTGTTTTATTGTTTGTGGTTTCATTTTAACATTTATGTTATTATTTTCAAATTTGAAATGTAGAAGTGAATTTACAGATTTACATTTTGCTTTCTTGTGGAAAAGTACTTTTTACAAGTGCTGTTTCATAGATGTGAAAACATGTTTAAACATTTCTCAAAAAAGCATGTATTTTAATGTTTGTAGTTTCATTTTAACATTTATGTTGTTCTTTTCAAAATTGAAATGTAGAAGTGAATTTACAGATCAACATTTTGTTTTCTTGAAGAAAAGTGCTTTTTACCTGTGCTGTTTCATTGATGTGAAATCAGGTTTAAACATTACTCAAAAAAGCATGTATTTTAATGTTTGTAGTTTCATTTTAACATTTATGTTGTTCTTTTCAAAATTGAAATGTAGAAGTGAATTTACAGATCAACATTTTCTTTTCTTGTAGAAAAGTGCTTTTTACCTGTGCTGTTTCATTGATGTGAAATCATGTTTAAACATTACTCAAAAAAGCATGTATTTTAATATTTGTAGTTTCATTTTAACATTTATGTAGTTGTTTTCAAAATTGAAATGTAGGTGAATTTACAGATTTACATTTTGCTTTCTTGTGGAAAAGTACTTTTTACAAGTGCTGTTTCATAGATGTGAAACCATGTTTAAACATTTCTCAAAAAAGCATGTATTTTAATGTTTGTAGTTTCATTTTAACATTTATGTTATTCTTTTCAAATTTGTAATGTAGAAGTGAATTTACAGATTTACATTTTGCTTTCTTGTGGAAAAGTACTTTTTACAAGTGCTGTTTCATAGATGTGAAACCATGTTTAAACATTTTTTCAAAAAAGCATGTATTTTAATGTTTGTAGTTTCATTTTAACATTTATGTTATTCTTTTCAAAATTGAAATGTTAGAAGTGAATTTACGCATCCTCATTTTGCTTTCTTTTAGAAAAGTACTTTTCACAAGTGCTGTTTCATTGATGTGAAATCATGTTTAAATATATCACAAAAAAGCATGTATTTTATTGTTTGTAGTTTCATTTTAACATTTATGTTATTATTTTCAAATTTGAAATGTAGAAGTGAATTTACAGATTTACATTTTGCTTTCTTGTGGAAAAGTACTTTTTACAAGTGCTGTTTCATAGATGTGAAACCATGTTTAAACATTTCTCAAAAAAGCATGTATTTTAATGTTTGTAGTTTCATTTTAACATTTATGTTGTTCTTTTCAAAATTGAAATGTAGAAGTGAATTTACAGATCTACATTTTGTTTTCTTGTAGAAAAGTGCTTTTTACCTGTGCTGTTTCATTGATGCCAAATCATGTTTAAACATTACTCAAAAAAGCATGTATTTTATTGTTTGTAGTTTCATTTTAACATTTATGTTATTCTTTTCAAATTTGTAATGTAGAAGTGAATTTACAGATTTACATTTTGCTTTCTTGTGGAAAAGTACTTTTTGCAAGTGCTGTTTCATAGATGTGAAAACATGTTTAAACATTTCTCAAAAAAGCATGTATTTTAATGTTTGTAGTTTCATTTTAACATTTATGTTGTTCTTTTCAAAATTGAAATGTAGAAGTGAATTTACAGATCTACATTTTGTTTTCTTGTAGAAAAGTGCTTTTTACCTGTGCTGTTTCATTGATGTGAAATCAGGTTTAAACATTACTCAAAAAAGCATGTGTTTTAATGTTTGTAGTTTCATTTTAACATTTATGTTGTTCTTTTCAAAATTGAAATGTAGAAGTGAATTTACAGATCAACATTTTCTTTTCTTGTAGAAAAGTGCTTTTTACCTGTGCTGTTTCATTGATGTGAAATCATGTTTAAACATTACTCAAAAAAGCATGTATTTTAATATTTGTAGTTTCATTTTAACATTTATGTAGTTGTTTTCAAAATTGAAATGTAGAAGTGAATTTACAGATTTACATTTTGCTTTCTTGTGGAAAAGTACTTTTTACAAGTGCTGTTTCATAGATGTGAAATCATGTTTAAACATTTCTCAAAAAAGCATGTATTTTAATGTTTGTAGTTTCATTTTAACATTAATGTTATTCTTTTCAAAATTGAATATGTAGAAGTGAATTTATGCATCCTCATTTTGCTTTCTTTTAGAAAAGTACTTTTTACAAGTGCTGTTTCATAGATGTGAAATCATGTTTAAACATTTCTCAAAAAAGCATGTATTTTAATGTTTGTAGTTTCATTTTAACATTTATGTTATTCTTTTCAAATTTGAAATGTAGAAGTGAATTTACAGATCTACATTTTGTTTTCTTGTAGAAAAGTGCTTTTTACCTGTGCTGTTTCATTGATGTGAAATCATGTTTAAACATTTCACAAAAAAGCATGTATTTTATTGTTTGTAGTTTCATTTTAACATTTATGTTATTATTTTCAAATTTGAAATGTAGAAGTGAATATACAGATTTACATTTTGCTTTCTTGTGGAAAAGTACTTTTTGCAAGTGCTGTTTCATAGATGTGAAAACATGTTTAAACATTTCTCAAAAAAGCATGTATTTTAATGTTTGTAGTTTCATTTTAACATTTATGTTGTTCTTTTCAAAATTGAAATGTAGAAGTGAATTTACAGATCTACATTTTGTTTTCTTGTAAAGTGCTTTTTACCTGTGCTGTTTCATAGATGTGAAACCATGTTTAAACATTTCTCAAAAAAGCATGTATTTTAACGTTTGTAGTTTCATTTTAACATTTATGTTGTTCTTTTCAAAATTGAAATGTAGAAGTGAATTTACAGATCTACATTTTGTTTTCTTGTAGAAAAGTGCTTTTTACCTGTGCTGTTTCATTGATGTCAAATCATGTTTAAACATTACTCAAAAAAGCATGTATTTTATTGTTTGTAGTTTCATTTTAACATTTATGTTATTCTTTTCAAATTTGAAATGTAGAAGTGAATTTACAGATTTACATTTTGCTTTCTTGTGGAAAAGTACTTTTTACAAGTGCTGTTTCATAGATGTGAAACCATGTTTAAACATTTCTCAAAAAAGCATGTATTTTAATGTTTGTAGTTTCATTTTAACATTAATGTTATTCTTTTCAAAATTGAATATGTGGAAGTGAATTTATGCATCCTCATTTTGCTTTCTTTTAGAAAAGTACTTTTTACAAGTGCTGTTTCATAGATGTGAAATCATCTTTAAATATTTCACAAAAAAGCATGTATTTTATTGTTTGTAGTTTCATTTTAACATTTATGTTATTATTTTCAAATTTGAAATGTAGAAGTGAATTTACAGATTTACATTTTGCTTTCTTGTGGAAAAGTACTTTTTACAAGTGCTGTTTCATAGATGTGAAAACATGTTTAAACATTTCTCAAAAAAGCATGTATTTTAATGTTTGTAGTTTCATTTTAACATTTATGTTGTTCTTTTCAAAATTGAAATGTAGAAGTGAATTTACAGATCAACATTTTGTTTTCTTGTAGAAAAGTGCTTTTTACCTGTGCTGTTTCATTGATGTGAAATCAGGTTTAAACATTACTCAAAAAAGCATGTATTTTAATGTTTGTAGTTTCATTTTAACATTTATGTTGTTCTTTTCAAAATTGAAATGTAGAAGTGAATTTACAGATCAACATTTTCTTTTCTTGTAGAAAAGTGCTTTTTACCTGTGCTGTTTCATTGATGTGAAATCATGTTTAAACATTACTCAAAAAAGCATGTATTTTAATATTTGTAGTTTCATTTTAACATTTATGTAGTTGTTTTCAAAATTGAAATGTAGGTGAATTTACAGATTTACATTTTGCTTTCTTGTGGAAAAGTACTTTTTACAAGTGCTGTTTCATAGATGTGAAACCATGTTTAAACATTTCTCAAAAAAGCATGTATTTTAATGTTTGTAGTTTCATTTTAACATTTATGTTATTCTTTTCAAATTTGTAATGTAGAAGTGAATTTACAGATTTACATTTTGCTTTCTTGTGGAAAAGTACTTTTTACAAGTGCTGTTTCATAGATGTGAAACCATGTTTAAACATTTTTTCAAAAAAGCATGTATTTTAATGTTTGTAGTTTCATTTTAACATTTATGTTATTCTTTTCAAAATTGAAATGTTAGAAGTGAATTTACGCATCCTCATTTTGCTTTCTTTTAGAAAAGTACTTTTCACAAGTGCTGTTTCATTGATGTGAAATCATGTTTAAATATATCACAAAAAAGCATGTATTTTATTGTTTGTAGTTTCATTTTAACATTTATGTTATTATTTTCAAATTTGAAATGTAGAACTGAATTTACAGATTTACATTTTGCTTTCATGTGGAAAAGTACTTTTTACAAGTGCTGTTTCATAGATGTGAAACCATGTTTAAACATTTCTCAAAAAAGCATGTATTTTAACGTTTGTAGTTTCATTTTAACATTTATGTTGTTCTTTTCAAAATTGAAATGTAGAAGTGAATTTACAGATCTACATTTTGTTTTCTTGTAGAAAAGTGCTTTTTACCTGTGCTGTTTCATTGATGTCAAATCATGTTTAAACATTACTCAAAAAAGCATGTATTTTATTGTTTGTAGTTTCATTTTAACATTTATGTTATTCTTTTCAAATTTGAAATGTAGAAGTGAATTTACAGATTTACATTTTGCTTTCTTGTGGAAAAGTACTTTTTACAAGTGCTGTTTCATAGATGTGAAACCATGTTTAAACATTTCTCAAAAAAGCATGTATTTTAATGTTTGTAGTTTCATTTTAACATTAATGTTATTCTTTTCAAAATTGAATATGTGGAAGTGAATTTATGCATCCTCATTTTGCTTTCTTTTAGAAAAGTACTTTTTACAAGTGCTGTTTCATAGATGTGAAATCATCTTTAAATATTTCACAAAAAAGCATGTATTTTATTGTTTGTAGTTTCATTTTAACATTTATGTTATTATTTTCAAATTTGAAATGTAGAAGTGAATTTACAGATTTACATTTTGCTTTCTTGTGGAAAAGTACTTTTTACAAGTGCTGTTTCATAGATGTGAAAACATGTTTAAACATTTCTCAAAAAAGCATGTATTTTAATGTTTGTAGTTTCATTTTAACATTTATGTTGTTCTTTTCAAAATTGAAATGTAGAAGTGAATTTACAGATCTACATTTTGTTTTCTTGTAGAAAAGTGCTTTTTACCTGTGCTGTTTCATTGATGTCAAATCATGTTTAAACATTACTCAAAAAAGCATGTATTTTATGTTTGTAGTTTCATTTTAACATTTATGTTATTCTTTTCAAATTTGAAATGTAGAAGTGAATTTACAGATTTACATTTTGCTTTCTTGTGGAAAAGTACTTTTTACAAGTGCTGTTTCATAGATGTGAAACCATGTTTAAACATTTCTCAAAAAAGCATGTATTTTAATGTTTGTAGTTTCATTTTAACATTTATGTTGTTCTTTTCAAAATTGAAATGTAGAAGTGAATTTACAGATCTACATTTTGTTTTCTTGTAGAAAAGTGCTTTTTACCTGTGCTGTTTCATTGATGTGAAATCAGGTTTAAACATTACTCAAAAAAGCATGTATTTTAATGTTTGTAGTTTCATTTTAACATTTATGTTGTTCTTTTCAAAATTGAAATGTAGAAGTGAATTTACAGATCAACATTTTGTTTTCTTGTAGAAAAGTGCTTTTTACCTGTGCTGTTTCATTGATGTGAAATCATGTTTAAACATTACTCAAAAAAGCATGTATTTTAATATTTGTAGTTTCATTTTAACATTTATGTAGTTGTTTTCAAAATTGAAATGTAGAAGTGAATTTACAGATTTACATTTTGCTTTCTTGTGGAAAAGTACTTTTTACAAGTGCTGTTTCATATATGTGAAACCATGTTTAAACATTTCTCAAAAAAGCATGTATTTTAATGTTTGTAGTTTCATTTTAACATTAATGTTATTCTTTTCAAAATTGAATATGTAGAAGTGAATTTATGCATCCTCATTTTGCTTTCTTTTAGAAAAGTACTTTTTACAAGTGCTGTTTCATAGATGTGAAATCATGTTTAAACATTTCTCAAAAAAGCATGTATTTTAATGTTTGTAGTTTCATTTTAACATTAATGTTATTCTTTTCAAAATTGAATATGTAGAAGTGAATTTATGCATCCTCATTTTGCTTTCTTTTAGAAAAGTACTTTTTACAAGTGCTGTTTCATAGATGTGAAATCATGTTTAAACATTTCTCAAAAAAGCATGTATTTTAATGTTTGTAGTTTCATTTTAACATTTATGTTATTCTTTTCAAATTTGAAATGTAGAAGTGAATTTACAGATTTACATTTTGCTTTCTTGTGGAAAAGTACTTTTTACGTGCTGTTTCATAGATGTCAAACCATGTTTAAACATTTCTCAAAAAAGCATGTATTTTAATGTTTGTAGTTACATTTTAACATTTATGTTGTTCTTTTCAAAATTGAAATGTAGAAGTGAATTTACAGATCTACATTTTGTTTTCTTGTAGAAAAGTGCTTTTTACCTGTGCTGTTTCATTGATGTGAAATCATGTTTAAACATTTCACAAAAAAGCATGTATTTTATTGTTTGTAGTTTCATTTTAACATTAATGTTATTATTTTCAAATTTGAAATGTAGAAGTGAATTTACAGATTTACATTTTGCTTTCTTGTGGAAAAGTACTTTTTACAAGTGCTGTTTCATAGATGTGAAACCATGTTTAAACATTTCTCAAAAAAGCATGTATTTTAATGTTTGTAGTTTCATTTTAACATTTATGTTATTCTTTTCAAATTTGTAATGTAGAAGTGAATTTACAGATTTACATTTTGCTTTCTTGTGGAAAAGTACTTTTTACAAGTGCTGTTTCATAGATGTGAAACCATGTTTAAACATTTTTTCAAAAAAGCATGTATTTTAATGTTTGTAGTTTCATTTTAACATTTATGTTATTCTTTTCAAAATTGAAATGTTAGAAGTGAATTTACGCATCCTCATTTTGCTTTCTTTTAGAAAAGTAATTTTCACAAGTGCTGTTTCATTGATGTGAAATCATGTTTAAATATATCACAAAAAAGCATGTATTTTATTGTTTGTAGTTTCATTTTAACATTTATGTTATTATTTTCAAATTTGAAATGTAGAACTGAATTTACAGATTTACATTTTGCTTTCATGTGGAAAAGTACTTTTTACAAGTGCTGTTTCATAGATGTGAAACCATGTTTAAACATTTCTCAAAAAAGCATGTATTTTAACGTTTGTAGTTTCATTTTAACATTTATGTTGTTCTTTTCAAAATTGAAATGTAGAAGTGAATTTACAGATCTACATTTTGTTTTCTTGTAGAAAAGTGCTTTTTACCTGTGCTGTTTCATTGATGTCAAATCATGTTTAAACATTACTCAAAAAAGCATGTATTTTATTGTTTGTAGTTTCATTTTAACATTTATGTTATTCTTTTCAAATTTGAAATGTAGAAGTGAATTTACAGATTTACATTTTGCTTTCTTGTGGAAAAGTACTTTTTACAAGTGCTGTTTCATAGATGTGAAACCATGTTTAAACATTTCTCAAAAAAGCATGTATTTTAATGTTTGTAGTTTCATTTTAACATTAATGTTATTCTTTTCAAAATTGAATATGTGGAAGTGAATTTATGCATCCTCATTTTGCTTTCTTTTAGAAAAGTACTTTTTACAAGTGCTGTTTCATAGATGTGAAATCATCTTTAAATATTTCACAAAAAAGCATGTATTTTATTGTTTGTAGTTTCATTTTAACATTTATGTTATTATTTTCAAATTTGAAATGTAGAAGTGAATTTACAGATTTACATTTTGCTTTCTTGTGGAAAAGTACTTTTTACAAGTGCTGTTTCATAGATGTGAAAACATGTTTAAACATTTCTCAAAAAAGCATGTATTTTAATGTTTGTAGTTTCATTTTAACATTTATGTTGTTCTTTTCAAAATTGAAATGTAGAAGTGAATTTACAGATCTACATTTTGTTTTCTTGTAGAAAAGTGCTTTTTACCTGTGCTGTTTCATTGATGTCAAATCATGTTTAAACATTACTCAAAAAAGCATGTATTTTATGTTTGTAGTTTCATTTTAACATTTATGTTATTCTTTTCAAATTTGAAATGTAGAAGTGAATTTACAGATTTACATTTTGCTTTCTTGTGGAAAAGTACTTTTTACAAGTGCTGTTTCATAGATGTGAAACCATGTTTAAACATTTCTCAAAAAAGCATGTATTTTAATGTTTGTAGTTTCATTTTAACATTTATGTTGTTCTTTTCAAAATTGAAATGTAGAAGTGAATTTACAGATCTACATTTTGTTTTCTTGTAGAAAAGTGCTTTTTACCTGTGCTGTTTCATTGATGTGAAATCATGTTTAAACATTACTCAAAAAAGCATGTATTTTAATATTTGTAGTTTCATTTTAACATTTATGTAGTTGTTTTCAAAATTGAAATGTAGAAGTGAATTTACAGATTTACATTTTGCTTTCTTGTGGAAAAGTACTTTTTACAAGTGCTGTTTCATATATGTGAAACCATGTTTAAACATTTCTCAAAAAAGCATGTATTTTAATGTTTGTAGTTTCATTTTAACATTAATGTTATTCTTTTCAAAATTGAATATGTAGAAGTGAATTTATGCATCCTCATTTTGCTTTCTTTTAGAAAAGTACTTTTTACAAATGCTGTTTCATAGATGTGAAATCATGTTTAAACATTTCTCAAAAAAGCATGTATTTTAATGTTTGTAGTTTCATTTTAACATTAATGTTATTCTTTTCAAAATTGAATATGTAGAAGTGAATTTATGCATCCTCATTTTGCTTTCTTTTAGAAAAGTACTTTTTACAAGTGCTGTTTCATAGATGTGAAATCATGTTTAAACATTTCTCAAAAAAGCATGTATTTTAATGTTTGTAGTTTCATTTTAACATTTATGTTATTCTTTTCAAATTTGAAATGTAGAAGTGAATTTACAGATTTACATTTTGCTTTCTTGTGGAAAAGTACTTTTTACGTGCTGTTTCATAGATGTGAAACCATGTTTAAACATTTCTCAAAAAAGCATGTATTTTAATGTTTGTAGTTACATTTTAACATTTATGTTGTTCTTTTCAAAATTGAAATGTAGAAGTGAATTTACAGATCTACATTTTGTTTTCTTGTAGAAAAGTGCTTTTTACCTGTGCTGTTTCATTGATGTGAAATCATGTTTAAACATTTCACAAAAAAGCATGTATTTTATTGTTTGTAGTTTCATTTTAACATTTATGTTATTATTTTCAAATTTGAAATGTAGAAGTGAATATACAGATTTACATTTTGCTTTCTTGTGGAAAAGTACTTTTTGCAAGTGCTGTTTCATAGATGTGAAAACATGTTTAAACATTTCTCAAAAAAGCATGTATTTTAATGTTTGTAGTTTCATTTTAACATTTATGTTGTTCTTTTCAAAATTGAAATGTAGAAGTGAATTTACAGATCTACATTTTGTTTTCTTGTAGAAAAGTGCTTTTTACCTGTGCTGTTTCATAGATGTGAAACCATGTTTAAACATTTCTCAAAAAAGCATGTATTTTAACGTTTGTAGTTTCATTTTAACATTTATGTTGTTCTTTTCAAAATTGAAATGTAGAAGTGAATTTACAGATCTACATTTTGTTTTCTTGTAGAAAAGTGCTTTTTACCTGTGCTGTTTCATTGATGTCAAATCATGTTTAAACATTACTCAAAAAAGCATGTATTTTATTGTTTGTAGTTTCATTTTAACATTTATGTTATTCTTTTCAAATTTGAAATGTAGAAGTGAATTTACAGATTTACATTTTGCTTTCTTGTGGAAAAGTACTTTTTACAAGTGCTGTTTCATAGATGTGAAACCATGTTTAAACATTTCTCAAAAAAGCATGTATTTTAATGTTTGTAGTTTCATTTTAACATTAATGTTATTCTTTTCAAAATTGAATATGTGGAAGTGAATTTACAGATCTACATTTTGTTTTCTTGTAGAAAAGTGCTTTTTACCTGTGCTGTTTCATTGATGTGAAATCAGGTTTAAACATTACTCAAAAAAGCATGTGTTTTAATGTTTGTAGTTTCATTTTAACATTTATGTTGTTCTTTTCAAAATTGAAATGTAGAAGTGAATTTACAGATCAACATTTTCTTTTCTTGTAGAAAAGTGCTTTTTACCTGTGCTGTTTCATTGATGTGAAATCATGTTTAAACATTACTCAAAAAAGCATGTATTTTAATATTTGTAGTTTCATTTTAACATTTATGTAGTTGTTTTCAAAATTGAAATGTAGAAGTGAATTTACAGATTTACATTTTGCTTTCTTGTGGAAAAGTACTTTTTACAAGTGCTGTTTCATAGATGTGAAATCATGTTTAAACATTTCTCAAAAAAGCATGTATTTTAATGTTTGTAGTTTCATTTTAACATTAATGTTATTCTTTTCAAAATTGAATATGTAGAAGTGAATTTATGCATCCTCATTTTGCTTTCTTTTAGAAAAGTACTTTTTACAAGTGCTGTTTCATAGATGTGAAATCATGTTTAAACATTTCTCAAAAAAGCATGTATTTTAATGTTTGTAGTTTCATTTTAACATTTATGTTATTCTTTTCAAATTTGAAATGTAGAAGTGAATTTACAGATCTACATTTTGTTTTCTTGTAGAAAAGTGCTTTTTACCTGTGCTGTTTCATTGATGTGAAATCATGTTTAAACATTTCACAAAAAAGCATGTATTTTATTGTTTGTAGTTTCATTTTAACATTTATGTTATTATTTTCAAATTTGAAATGTAGAAGTGAATATACAGATTTACATTTTGCTTTCTTGTGGAAAAGTACTTTTTGCAAGTGCTGTTTCATAGATGTGAAAACATGTTTAAACATTTCTCAAAAAAGCATGTATTTTAATGTTTGTAGTTTCATTTTAACATTTATGTTGTTCTTTTCAAAATTGAAATGTAGAAGTGAATTTACAGATCTACATTTTGTTTTCTTGTAAAGTGCTTTTTACCTGTGCTGTTTCATAGATGTGAAACCATGTTTAAACATTTCTCAAAAAAGCATGTATTTTAACGTTTGTAGTTTCATTTTAACATTTATGTTGTTCTTTTCAAAATTGAAATGTAGAAGTGAATTTACAGATCTACATTTTGTTTTCTTGTAGAAAAGTGCTTTTTACCTGTGCTGTTTCATTGATGTCAAATCATGTTTAAACATTACTCAAAAAAGCATGTATTTTATTGTTTGTAGTTTCATTTTAACATTTATGTTATTCTTTTCAAATTTGAAATGTAGAAGTGAATTTACAGATTTACATTTTGCTTTCTTGTGGAAAAGTACTTTTTACAAGTGCTGTTTCATAGATGTGAAACCATGTTTAAACATTTCTCAAAAAAGCATGTATTTTAATGTTTGTAGTTTCATTTTAACATTAATGTTATTCTTTTCAAAATTGAATATGTGGAAGTGAATTTATGCATCCTCATTTTGCTTTCTTTTAGAAAAGTACTTTTTACAAGTGCTGTTTCATAGATGTGAAATCATCTTTAAATATTTCACAAAAAAGCATGTATTTTATTGTTTGTAGTTTCATTTTAACATTTATGTTATTATTTTCAAATTTGAAATGTAGAAGTGAATTTACAGATTTACATTTTGCTTTCTTGTGGAAAAGTACTTTTTACAAGTGCTGTTTCATAGATGTGAAAACATGTTTAAACATTTCTCAAAAAAGCATGTATTTTAATGTTTGTAGTTTCATTTTAACATTTATGTTGTTCTTTTCAAAATTGAAATGTAGAAGTGAATTTACAGATCAACATTTTGTTTTCTTGTAGAAAAGTGCTTTTTACCTGTGCTGTTTCATTGATGTGAAATCAGGTTTAAACATTACTCAAAAAAGCATGTATTTTAATGTTTGTAGTTTCATTTTAACATTTATGTTGTTCTTTTCAAAATTGAAATGTAGAAGTGAATTTACAGATCAACATTTTCTTTTCTTGTAGAAAAGTGCTTTTTACCTGTGCTGTTTCATTGATGTGAAATCATGTTTAAACATTACTCAAAAAAGCATGTATTTTAATATTTGTAGTTTCATTTTAACATTTATGTAGTTGTTTTCAAAATTGAAATGTAGGTGAATTTACAGATTTACATTTTGCTTTCTTGTGGAAAAGTACTTTTTACAAGTGCTGTTTCATAGATGTGAAACCATGTTTAAACATTTCTCAAAAAAGCATGTATTTTAATGTTTGTAGTTTCATTTTAACATTTATGTTATTCTTTTCAAATTTGTAATGTAGAAGTGAATTTACAGATTTACATTTTGCTTTCTTGTGGAAAAGTACTTTTTACAAGTGCTGTTTCATAGATGTGAAACCATGTTTAAACATTTTTTCAAAAAAGCATGTATTTTAATGTTTGTAGTTTCATTTTAACATTTATGTTATTCTTTTCAAAATTGAAATGTTAGAAGTGAATTTACGCATCCTCATTTTGCTTTCTTTTAGAAAAGTACTTTTCACAAGTGCTGTTTCATTGATGTGAAATCATGTTTAAATATATCACAAAAAAGCATGTATTTTATTGTTTGTAGTTTCATTTTAACATTTATGTTATTATTTTCAAATTTGAAATGTAGAACTGAATTTACAGATTTACATTTTGCTTTCATGTGGAAAAGTACTTTTTACAAGTGCTGTTTCATAGATGTGAAACCATGTTTAAACATTTCTCAAAAAAGCATGTATTTTAACGTTTGTAGTTTCATTTTAACATTTATGTTGTTCTTTTCAAAATTGAAATGTAGAAGTGAATTTACAGATCTACATTTTGTTTTCTTGTAGAAAAGTGCTTTTTACCTGTGCTGTTTCATTGATGTCAAATCATGTTTAAACATTACTCAAAAAAGCATGTATTTTATTGTTTGTAGTTTCATTTTAACATTTATGTTATTCTTTTCAAATTTGAAATGTAGAAGTGAATTTACAGATTTACATTTTGCTTTCTTGTGGAAAAGTACTTTTTACAAGTGCTGTTTCATAGATGTGAAACCATGTTTAAACATTTCTCAAAAAAGCATGTATTTTAATGTTTGTAGTTTCATTTTAACATTAATGTTATTCTTTTCAAAATTGAATATGTGGAAGTGAATTTATGCATCCTCATTTTGCTTTCTTTTAGAAAAGTACTTTTTACAAGTGCTGTTTCATAGATGTGAAATCATCTTTAAATATTTCACAAAAAAGCATGTATTTTATTGTTTGTAGTTTCATTTTAACATTTATGTTATTATTTTCAAATTTGAAATGTAGAAGTGAATTTACAGATTTACATTTTGCTTTCTTGTGGAAAAGTACTTTTTACAAGTGCTGTTTCATAGATGTGAAAACATGTTTAAACATTTCTCAAAAAAGCATGTATTTTAATGTTTGTAGTTTCATTTTAACATTTATGTTGTTCTTTTCAAAATTGAAATGTAGAAGTGAATTTACAGATCTACATTTTGTTTTCTTGTAGAAAAGTGCTTTTTACCTGTGCTGTTTCATTGATGTCAAATCATGTTTAAACATTACTCAAAAAAGCATGTATTTTATGTTTGTAGTTTCATTTTAACATTTATGTTATTCTTTTCAAATTTGAAATGTAGAAGTGAATTTACAGATTTACATTTTGCTTTCTTGTGGAAAAGTACTTTTTACAAGTGCTGTTTCATAGATGTGAAACCATGTTTAAACATTTCTCAAAAAAGCATGTATTTTAATGTTTGTAGTTTCATTTTAACATTTATGTTGTTCTTTTCAAAATTGAAATGTAGAAGTGAATTTACAGATCTACATTTTGTTTTCTTGTAGAAAAGTGCTTTTTACCTGTGCTGTTTCATTGATGTGAAATCATGTTTAAACATTACTCAAAAAAGCATGTATTTTAATATTTGTAGTTTCATTTTAACATTTATGTAGTTGTTTTCAAAATTGAAATGTAGAAGTGAATTTACAGATTTACATTTTGCTTTCTTGTGGAAAAGTACTTTTTACAAGTGCTGTTTCATATATGTGAAACCATGTTTAAACATTTCTCAAAAAAGCATGTATTTTAATGTTTGTAGTTTCATTTTAACATTAATGTTATTCTTTTCAAAATTGAATATGTAGAAGTGAATTTATGCATCCTCATTTTGCTTTCTTTTAGAAAAGTACTTTTTACAAATGCTGTTTCATAGATGTGAAATCATGTTTAAACATTTCTCAAAAAAGCATGTATTTTAATGTTTGTAGTTTCATTTTAACATTAATGTTATTCTTTTCAAAATTGAATATGTAGAAGTGAATTTATGCATCCTCATTTTGCTTTCTTTTAGAAAAGTACTTTTTACAAGTGCTGTTTCATAGATGTGAAATCATGTTTAAACATTTCTCAAAAAAGCATGTATTTTAATGTTTGTAGTTTCATTTTAACATTTATGTTATTCTTTTCAAATTTGAAATGTAGAAGTGAATTTACAGATTTACATTTTGCTTTCTTGTGGAAAAGTACTTTTTACGTGCTGTTTCATAGATGTGAAACCATGTTTAAACATTTCTCAAAAAAGCATGTATTTTAATGTTTGTAGTTACATTTTAACATTTATGTTGTTCTTTTCAAAATTGAAATGTAGAAGTGAATTTACAGATCTACATTTTGTTTTCTTGTAGAAAAGTGCTTTTTACCTGTGCTGTTTCATTGATGTGAAATCATGTTTAAACATTTCACAAAAAAGCATGTATTTTATTGTTTGTAGTTTCATTTTAACATTTATGTTATTATTTTCAAATTTGAAATGTAGAAGTGAATATACAGATTTACATTTTGCTTTCTTGTGGAAAAGTACTTTTTGCAAGTGCTGTTTCATAGATGTGAAAACATGTTTAAACATTTCTCAAAAAAGCATGTATTTTAATGTTTGTAGTTTCATTTTAACATTTATGTTGTTCTTTTCAAAATTGAAATGTAGAAGTGAATTTACAGATCTACATTTTGTTTTCTTGTAGAAAAGTGCTTTTTACCTGTGCTGTTTCATAGATGTGAAACCATGTTTAAACATTTCTCAAAAAAGCATGTATTTTAACGTTTGTAGTTTCATTTTAACATTTATGTTGTTCTTTTCAAAATTGAAATGTAGAAGTGAATTTACAGATCTACATTTTGTTTTCTTGTAGAAAAGTGCTTTTTACCTGTGCTGTTTCATTGATGTCAAATCATGTTTAAACATTACTCAAAAAAGCATGTATTTTATTGTTTGTAGTTTCATTTTAACATTTATGTTATTCTTTTCAAATTTGAAATGTAGAAGTGAATTTACAGATTTACATTTTGCTTTCTTGTGGAAAAGTACTTTTTACAAGTGCTGTTTCATAGATGTGAAACCATGTTTAAACATTTCTCAAAAAAGCATGTATTTTAATGTTTGTAGTTTCATTTTAACATTAATGTTATTCTTTTCAAAATTGAATATGTGGAAGTGAATTTATGCATCCTCATTTTGCTTTCTTTTAGAAAAGTACTTTTTACAAGTGCTGTTTCATAGATGTGAAATCATCTTTAAATATTTCACAAAAAAGCATGTATTTTATTGTTTGTAGTTTCATTTTAACATTTATGTTATTATTTTCAAATTTGAAATGTAGAAGTGAATTTACAGATTTACATTTTGCTTTCTTGTGGAAAAGTACTTTTTACAAGTGCTGTTTCATAGATGTGAAAACATGTTTAAACATTTCTCAAAAAAGCATGTATTTTAATGTTTGTAGTTTCATTTTAACATTTATGTTGTTCTTTTCAAAATTGAAATGTAGAAGTGAATTTACAGATCAACATTTTGTTTTCTTGTAGAAAAGTGCTTTTTACCTGTGCTGTTTCATTGATGTGAAATCAGGTTTAAACATTACTCAAAAAAGCATGTATTTTAATGTTTGTAGTTTCATTTTAACATTTATGTTGTTCTTTTCAAAATGGAAATGTAGAAGTGAATTTACAGATCAACATTTTCTTTTCTTGTAGAAAAGTGCTTTTTACCTGTGCTGTTTCATTGATGTGAAATCATGTTTAAACATTACTCAAAAAAGCATGTATTTTAATATTTGTAGTTTCATTTTAACATTTATGTAGTTGTTTTCAAAATTGAAATGTAGGTGAATTTACAGATTTACATTTTGCTTTCTTGTGGAAAAGTACTTTTTACAAGTGCTGTTTCATAGATGTGAAACCATGTTTAAACATTTCTCAAAAAAGCATGTATTTTAATGTTTGTAGTTTCATTTTAACATTTATGTTATTCTTTTCAAATTTGTAATGTAGAAGTGAATTTACAGATTTACATTTTGCTTTCTTGTGGAAAAGTACTTTTTACAAGTGCTGTTTCATAGATGTGAAACCATGTTTAAACATTTTTTCAAAAAAGCATGTATTTTAATGTTTGTAGTTTCATTTTAACATTTATGTTATTCTTTTCAAAATTGAAATGTTAGAAGTGAATTTACGCATCCTCATTTTGCTTTCTTTTAGAAAAGTACTTTTCACAAGTGCTGTTTCATTGATGTGAAATCATGTTTAAATATATCACAAAAAAGCATGTATTTTATTGTTTGTAGTTTCATTTTAACATTTATGTTATTATTTTCAAATTTGAAATGTAGAACTGAATTTACAGATTTACATTTTGCTTTCATGTGGAAAAGTACTTTTTACAAGTGCTGTTTCATAGATGTGAAACCATGTTTAAACATTTCTCAAAAAAGCATGTATTTTAACGTTTGTAGTTTCATTTTAACATTTATGTTGTTCTTTTCAAAATTGAAATGTAGAAGTGAATTTACAGATCTACATTTTGTTTTCTTGTAGAAAAGTGCTTTTTACCTGTGCTGTTTCATTGATGTCAAATCATGTTTAAACATTACTCAAAAAAGCATGTATTTTATGTTTGTAGTTTCATTTTAACATTTATGTTATTCTTTTCAAATTTGAAATGTAGAAGTGAATTTACAGATTTACATTTTGCTTTCTTGTGGAAAAGTACTTTTTACAAGTGCTGTTTCATAGATGTGAAACCATGTTTAAACATTTCTCAAAAAAGCATGTATTTTAATGTTTGTAGTTTCATTTTAACATTAATGTTATTCTTTTCAAAATTGAATATGTGGAAGTGAATTTATGCATCCTCATTTTGCTTTCTTTTAGAAAAGTACTTTTTACAAGTGCTGTTTCATAGATGTGAAATCATCTTTAAATATTTCACAAAAAAGCATGTATTTTATTGTTTGTAGTTTCATTTTAACATTTATGTTATTATTTTCAAATTTGAAATGTAGAAGTGAATTTACAGATTTACATTTTGCTTTCTTGTGGAAAAGTACTTTTTACAAGTGCTGTTTCATAGATGTGAAAACATGTTTAAACATTTCTCAAAAAAGCATGTATTTTAATGTTTGTAGTTTCATTTTAACATTTATGTTGTTCTTTTCAAAATTGAAATGTAGAAGTGAATTTACAGATCTACATTTTGTTTTCTTGTAGAAAAGTGCTTTTTACCTGTGCTGTTTCATTGATGTCAAATCATGTTTAAACATTACTCAAAAAAGCATGTATTTTATGTTTGTAGTTTCATTTTAACATTTATGTTATTCTTTTCAAATTTGAAATGTAGAAGTGAATTTACAGATTTACATTTTGCTTTCTTGTGGAAAAGTACTTTTTACAAGTGCTGTTTCATAGATGTGAAACCATGTTTAAACATTTCTCAAAAAAGCATGTATTTTAATGTTTGTAGTTTCATTTTAACATTTATGTTGTTCTTTTCAAAATTGAAATGTAGAAGTGAATTTACAGATCTACATTTTGTTTTCTTGTAGAAAAGTGCTTTTTACCTGTGCTGTTTCATTGATGTGAAATCAGGTTTAAACATTACTCAAAAAAGCATGTATTTTAATGTTTGTAGTTTCATTTTAACATTTATGTTGTTCTTTTCAAAATTGAAATGTAGAACTGAATTTACAGATCAACATTTTGTTTTCTTGTAGAAAAGTGCTTTTTACCTGTGCTGTTTCATTGATGTGAAATCATGTTTAAACATTACTCAAAAAAGCATGTATTTTAATATTTGTAGTTTCATTTTAACATTTATGTAGTTGTTTTCAAAATTGAAATGTAGAAGTGAATTTACAGATTTACATTTTGCTTTCTTGTGGAAAAGTACTTTTTACAAGTGCTGTTTCATATATGTGAAACCATGTTTAAACATTTCTCAAAAAAGCATGTATTTTAATGTTTGTAGTTTCATTTTAACATTAATGTTATTCTTTTCAAAATTGAATATGTAGAAGTGAATTTATGCATCCTCATTTTGCTTTCTTTTAGAAAAGTACTTTTTACAAGTGCTGTTTCATAGATGTGAAATCATGTTTAAACATTTCTCAAAAAAGCATGTATTTTAATGTTTGTAGTTTCATTTTAACATTAATGTTATTCTTTTCAAAATTGAATATGTAGAAGTGAATTTATGCATCCTCATTTTGCTTTCTTTTAGAAAAGTACTTTTTACAAGTGCTGTTTCATAGATGTGAAATCATGTTTAAACATTTCTCAAAAAAGCATGTATTTTAATGTTTGTAGTTTCATTTTAACATTTATGTTATTCTTTTCAAATTTGAAATGTAGAAGTGAATTTACAGATTTACATTTTGCTTTCTTGTGGAAAAGTACTTTTTACGTGCTGTTTCATAGATGTGAAACCATGTTTAAACATTTCTCAAAAAAGCATGTATTTTAATGTTTGTAGTTACATTTTAACATTTATGTTGTTCTTTTCAAAATTGAAATGTAGAAGTGAATTTACAGATCTACATTTTGTTTTCTTGTAGAAAAGTGCTTTTTACCTGTGCTGTTTCATTGATGTGAAATCATGTTTAAACATTTCACAAAAAAGCATGTATTTTATTGTTTGTAGTTTCATTTTAACATTTATGTTATTATTTTCAAATTTGAAATGTAGAAGTGAATATACAGATTTACATTTTGCTTTCTTGTGGAAAAGTACTTTTTGCAAGTGCTGTTTCATAGATGTGAAAACATGTTTAAACATTTCTCAAAAAAGCATGTATTTTAATGTTTGTAGTTTCATTTTAACATTTATGTTGTTCTTTTCAAAATTGAAATGTAGAAGTGAATTTACAGATCTACATTTTGTTTTCTTGTAGAAAAGTGCTTTTTACCTGTGCTGTTTCATTGATGTGAAATCAGGTTTAAACATTACTCAAAAAAGCATGTGTTTTAATGTTTGTAGTTTCATTTTAACATTTATGTTGTTCTTTTCAAAATTGAAATGTAGAAGTGAATTTACAGATCAACATTTTGTTTTCTTGTAGAAAAGTGCTTTTTACCTGTGCTGTTTCATTGATGTGAAATCATGTTTAAACATTACTCAAAAAAGCATGTATTTTAATATTTGTAGTTTCATTTTAACATTTATGTAGTTGTTTTCAAAATTGAAATGTAGAAGTGAATTTACAGATTTACATTTTGCTTTCTTGTGGAAAAGTACTTTTTACAAGTGCTGTTTCATATATGTGAAACCATGTTTAAACATTTCTCAAAAAAGCATGTATTTTAATGTTTGTAGTTTCATTTTAACATTAATGTTATTCTTTTCAAAATTGAATATGTAGAAGTGAATTTATGCATCCTCATTTTGCTTTCTTTTAGAAAAGTACTTTTTACAAGTGCTGTTTCATAGATGTGAAATCATGTTTAAACATTTCTCAAAAAAGCATGTATTTTAATGTTTGTAGTTTCATTTTAACATTAATGTTATTCTTTTCAAAATTGAATATGTAGAAGTGAATTTATGCATCCTCATTTTGCTTTCTTTTAGAAAAGTACTTTTTACAAGTGCTGTTTCATAGATGTGAAATCATGTTTAAACATTTCTCAAAAAAGCATGTATTTTAATGTTTGTAGTTTCATTTTAACATTTATGTTATTCTTTTCAAATTTGAAATGTAGAAGTGAATTTACAGATTTACATTTTGCTTTCTTGTGGAAAAGTACTTTTTACGTGCTGTTTCATAGATGTGAAACCATGTTTAAACATTTCTCAAAAAAGCATGTATTTTAATGTTTGTAGTTACATTTTAACATTTATGTTGTTCTTTTCAAAATTGAAATGTAGAAGTGAATTTACAGATCTACATTTTGTTTTCTTGTAGAAAAGTGCTTTTTACCTGTGCTGTTTCATTGATGTGAAATCATGTTTAAACATTTCACAAAAAAGCATGTATTTTATTGTTTGTAGTTTCATTTTAACATTTATGTTATTATTTTCAAATTTGAAATGTAGAAGTGAATATACAGATTTACATTTTGCTTTCTTGTGGAAAAGTACTTTTTGCAAGTGCTGTTTCATAGATGTGAAAACATGTTTAAACATTTCTCAAAAAAGCATGTATTTTAATGTTTGTAGTTTCATTTTAACATTTATGTTGTTCTTTTCAAAATTGAAATGTAGAAGTGAATTTACAGATCTACATTTTGTTTTCTTGTAGAAAAGTGCTTTTTACCTGTGCTGTTTCATAGATGTGAAACCATGTTTAAACATTTCTCAAAAAAGCATGTATTTTAACGTTTGTAGTTTCATTTTAACATTTATGTTGTTCTTTTCAAAATTGAAATGTAGAAGTGAATTTACAGATCTACATTTTGTTTTCTTGTAGAAAAGTGCTTTTTACCTGTGCTGTTTCATTGATGTCAAATCATGTTTAAACATTACTCAAAAAAGCATGTATTTTATTGTTTGTAGTTTCATTTTAACATTTATGTTATTCTTTTCAAATTTGAAATGTAGAAGTGAATTTACAGATTTACATTTTGCTTTCTTGTGGAAAAGTACTTTTTACAAGTGCTGTTTCATAGATGTGAAACCATGTTTAAACATTTCTCAAAAAAGCATGTATTTTAATGTTTGTAGTTTCATTTTAACATTAATGTTATTCTTTTCAAAATTGAATATGTGGAAGTGAATTTATGCATCCTCATTTTGCTTTCTTTTAGAAAAGTACTTTTTACAAGTGCTGTTTCATAGATGTGAAATCATCTTTAAATATTTCACAAAAAAGCATGTATTTTATTGTTTGTAGTTTCATTTTAACATTTATGTTATTATTTTCAAATTTGAAATGTAGAAGTGAATTTACAGATTTACATTTTGCTTTCTTGTGGAAAAGTACTTTTTACAAGTGCTGTTTCATAGATGTGAAAACATGTTTAAACATTTCTCAAAAAAGCATGTATTTTAATGTTTGTAGTTTCATTTTAACATTTATGTTGTTCTTTTCAAAATTGAAATGTAGAAGTGAATTTACAGATCAACATTTTGTTTTCTTGTAGAAAAGTGCTTTTTACCTGTGCTGTTTCATTGATGTGAAATCAGGTTTAAACATTACTCAAAAAAGCATGTATTGTAATGTTTGTAGTTTCATTTTAACATTTATGTTGTTCTTTTCAAAATTGAAATGTAGAAGTGAATTTACAGATCAACATTTTCTTTTCTTGTAGAAAAGTGCTTTTTACCTGTGCTGTTTCATTGATGTGAAATCATGTTTAAACATTACTCAAAAAAGCATGTATTTTAATATTTGTAGTTTCATTTTAACATTTATGTAGTTGTTTTCAAAATTGAAATGTAGGTGAATTTACAGATTTACATTTTGCTTTCTTGTGGAAAAGTACTTTTTACAAGTGCTGTTTCATAGATGTGAAACCATGTTTAAACATTTCTCAAAAAAGCATGTATTTTAATGTTTGTAGTTTCATTTTAACATTTATGTTATTCTTTTCAAATTTGTAATGTAGAAGTGAATTTACAGATTTACATTTTGCTTTCTTGTGGAAAAGTACTTTTTACAAGTGCTGTTTCATAGATGTGAAACCATGTTTAAACATTTTTTCAAAAAAGCATGTATTTTAATGTTTGTAGTTTCATTTTAACATTTATGTTATTCTTTTCAAAATTGAAATGTTAGAAGTGAATTTACGCATCCTCATTTTGCTTTCTTTTAGAAAAGTACTTTTCACAAGTGCTGTTTCATTGATGTGAAATCATGTTTAAATATATCACAAAAAAGCATGTATTTTATTGTTTGTAGTTTCATTTTAACATTTATGTTATTATTTTCAAATTTGAAATGTAGAAGTGAATTTACAGATTTACATTTTGCTTTCTTGTGGAAAAGTACTTTTTACAAGTGCTGTTTCATAGATGTGAAAACATGTTTAAACATTTCTCAAAAAAGCATGTATTTTAATGTTTGTAGTTTCATTTTAACATTTATGTTGTTCTTTTCAAAATTGAAATGTAGAAGTGAATTTACAGATCTACATTTTGTTTTCTTGTAGAAAAGTGCTTTTTACCTGTGCTGTTTCATTGATGTCAAATCATGTTTAAACATTACTCAAAAAAGCATGTATTTTATGTTTGTAGTTTCATTTTAACATTTATGTTATTCTTTTCAAATTTGAAATGTAGAAGTGAATTTACAGATTTACATTTTGCTTTCTTGTGGAAAAGTACTTTTTACAAGTGCTGTTTCATAGATGTGAAACCATGTTTAAACATTTCTCAAAAAAGCATGTATTTTAATGTTTGTAGTTTCATTTTAACATTTATGTTGTTCTTTTCAAAATTGAAATGTAGAAGTGAATTTACAGATCTACATTTTGTTTTCTTGTAGAAAAGTGCTTTTTACCTGTGCTGTTTCATTGATGTGAAATCAGGTTTAAACATTACTCAAAAAAGCATGTATTTTAATGTTTGTAGTTTCATTTTAACATTTATGTTGTTCTTTTCAAAATTGAAATGTAGAAGTGAATTTACAGATCAACATTTTGTTTTCTTGTAGAAAAGTGCTTTTTACCTGTGCTGTTTCATTGATGTGAAATCATGTTTAAACATTACTCAAAAAAGCATGTATTTTAATATTTGTAGTTTCATTTTAACATTTATGTAGTTGTTTTCAAAATTGAAATGTAGAAGTGAATTTACAGATTTACATTTTGCTTTCTTGTGGAAAAGTACTTTTTACAAGTGCTGTTTCATATATGTGAAACCATGTTTAAACATTTCTCAAAAAAGCATGTATTTTAATGTTTGTAGTTTCATTTTAACATTAATGTTATTCTTTTCAAAATTGAATATGTAGAAGTGAATTTATGCATCCTCATTTTGCTTTCTTTTAGAAAAGTACTTTTTACAAGTGCTGTTTCATAGATGTGAAATCATGTTTAAACATTTCTCAAAAAAGCATGTATTTTAATGTTTGTAGTTTCATTTTAACATTAATGTTATTCTTTTCAAAATTGAATATGTAGAAGTGAATTTATGCATCCTCATTTTGCTTTCTTTTAGAAAAGTACTTTTTACAAGTGCTGTTTCATAGATGTGAAATCATGTTTAAACATTTCTCAAAAAAGCATGTATTTTAATGTTTGTAGTTTCATTTTAACATTTATGTTATTCTTTTCAAATTTGAAATGTAGAAGTGAATTTACAGATTTACATTTTGCTTTCTTGTGGAAAAGTACTTTTTACGTGCTGTTTCATAGATGTGAAACCATGTTTAAACATTTCTCAAAAAAGCATGTATTTTAATGTTTGTAGTTACATTTTAACATTTATGTTGTTCTTTTCAAAATTGAAATGTAGAAGTGAATTTACAGATCTACATTTTGTTTTCTTGTAGAAAAGTGCTTTTTACCTGTGCTGTTTCATTGATGTGAAATCATGTTTAAACATTTCACAAAAAAGCATGTATTTTATTGTTTGTAGTTTCATTTTAACATTTATGTTATTATTTTCAAATTTGAAATGTAGAAGTGAATATACAGATTTACATTTTGCTTTCTTGTGGAAAAGTACTTTTTGCAAGTGCTGTTTCATAGATGTGAAAACATGTTTAAACATCTCAAAAAAGCATGTATTTTAATGTTTGTAGTTTCATTTTAACATTTATGTTGTTCTTTTCAAAATTGAAATGTAGAAGTGAATTTACAGATCTACATTTTGTTTTCTTGTAGAAAAGTGCTTTTTACCTGTGCTGTTTCATTGATGTGAAATCAGGTTTAAACATTACTCAAAAAAGCATGTGTTTTAATGTTTGTAGTTTCATTTTAACATTTATGTTGTTCTTTTCAAAATTGAAATGTAGAAGTGAATTTACAGATCAACATTTTGTTTTCTTGTAGAAAAGTGCTTTTTACCTGTGCTGTTTCATTGATGTGAAATCATGTTTAAACATTACTCAAAAAAGCATGTATTTTAATATTTGTAGTTTCATTTTAACATTTATGTAGTTGTTTTCAAAATTGAAATGTAGAAGTGAATTTACAGATTTACATTTTGCTTTCTTGTGGAAAAGTACTTTTTACAAGTGCTGTTTCATATATGTGAAACCATGTTTAAACATTTCTCAAAAAAGCATGTATTTTAATGTTTGTAGTTTCATTTTAACATTAATGTTATTCTTTTCAAAATTGAATATGTAGAAGTGAATTTATGCATCCTCATTTTGCTTTCTTTTAGAAAAGTACTTTTTACAAGTGCTGTTTCATAGATGTGAAATCATGTTTAAACATTTCTCAAAAAAGCATGTATTTTAATGTTTGTAGTTTCATTTTAACATTAATGTTATTCTTTTCAAAATTGAATATGTAGAAGTGAATTTATGCATCCTCATTTTGCTTTCTTTTAGAAAAGTACTTTTTACAAGTGCTGTTTCATAGATGTGAAATCATGTTTAAACATTTCTCAAAAAAGCATGTATTTTAATGTTTGTAGTTTCATTTTAACATTTATGTTATTCTTTTCAAATTTGAAATGTAGAAGTGAATTTACAGATTTACATTTTGCTTTCTTGTGGAAAAGTACTTTTTACGTGCTGTTTCATAGATGTGAAACCATGTTTAAACATTTCTCAAAAAAGCATGTATTTTAATGTTTGTAGTTACATTTTAACATTTATGTTGTTCTTTTCAAAATTGAAATGTAGAAGTGAATTTACAGATCTACATTTTGTTTTCTTGTAGAAAAGTGCTTTTTACCTGTGCTGTTTCATTGATGTGAAATCATGTTTAAACATTTCACAAAAAAGCATGTATTTTATTGTTTGTAGTTTCATTTTAACATTTATGTTATTATTTTCAAATTTGAAATGTAGAAGTGAATATACAGATTTACATTTTGCTTTCTTGTGGAAAAGTACTTTTTGCAAGTGCTGTTTCATAGATGTGAAAACATGTTTAAACATTTCTCAAAAAAGCATGTATTTTAATGTTTGTAGTTTCATTTTAACATTTATGTTGTTCTTTTCAAAATTGAAATGTAGAAGTGAATTTACAGATCTACATTTTGTTTTCTTGTAGAAAAGTGCTTTTTACCTGTGCTGTTTCATAGATGTGAAACCATGTTTAAACATTTCTCAAAAAAGCATGTATTTTAACGTTTGTAGTTTCATTTTAACATTTATGTTGTTCTTTTCAAAATTGAAATGTAGAAGTGAATTTACAGATCTACATTTTGTTTTCTTGTAGAAAAGTGCTTTTTACCTGTGCTGTTTCATTGATGTCAAATCATGTTTAAACATTACTCAAAAAAGCATGTATTTTATTGTTTGTAGTTTCATTTTAACATTTATGTTATTCTTTTCAAATTTGAAATGTAGAAGTGAATTTACAGATTTACATTTTGCTTTCTTGTGGAAAAGTACTTTTTACAAGTGCTGTTTCATAGATGTGAAACCATGTTTAAACATTTCTCAAAAAAGCATGTATTTTAATGTTTGTAGTTTCATTTTAACATTAATGTTATTCTTTTCAAAATTGAATATGTGGAAGTGAATTTATGCATCCTCATTTTGCTTTCTTTTAGAAAAGTACTTTTTACAAGTGCTGTTTCATAGATGTGAAATCATCTTTAAATATTTCACAAAAAAGCATGTATTTTATTGTTTGTAGTTTCATTTTAACATTTATGTTATTATTTTCAAATTTGAAATGTAGAAGTGAATTTACAGATTTACATTTTGCTTTCTTGTGGAAAAGTACTTTTTACAAGTGCTGTTTCATAGATGTGAAAACATGTTTAAACATTTCTCAAAAAAGCATGTATTTTAATGTTTGTAGTTTCATTTTAACATTTATGTTGTTCTTTTCAAAATTGAAATGTAGAAGTGAATTTACAGATCAACATTTTGTTTTCTTGTAGAAAAGTGCTTTTTACCTGTGCTGTTTCATTGATGTGAAATCAGGTTTAAACATTACTCAAAAAAGCATGTATTTTAATGTTTGTAGTTTCATTTTAACATTTATGTTGTTCTTTTCAAAATTGAAATGTAGAAGTGAATTTACAGATCAACATTTTCTTTTCTTGTAGAAAAGTGCTTTTTACCTGTGCTGTTTCATTGATGTGAAATCATGTTTAAACATTACTCAAAAAAGCATGTATTTTAATATTTGTAGTTTCATTTTAACATTTATGTAGTTGTTTTCAAAATTGAAATGTAGGTGAATTTACAGATTTACATTTTGCTTTCTTGTGGAAAAGTACTTTTTACAAGTGCTGTTTCATAGATGTGAAACCATGTTTAAACATTTCTCAAAAAAGCATGTATTTTAATGTATGTAGTTTCATTTTAACATTTATGTTATTCTTTTCAAATTTGTAATGTAGAAGTGAATTTACAGATTTACATTTTGCTTTCTTGTGGAAAAGTACTTTTTACAAGTGCTGTTTCATAGATGTGAAACCATGTTTAAACATTTTTTCAAAAAAGCATGTATTTTAATGTTTGTAGTTTCATTTTAACATTTATGTTATTCTTTTCAAAATTGAAATGTTAGAAGTGAATTTACGCATCCTCATTTTGCTTTCTTTTAGAAAAGTACTTTTCACAAGTGCTGTTTCATTGATGTGAAATCATGTTTAAATATATCACAAAAAAGCATGTATTTTATTGTTTGTAGTTTCATTTTAACATTTATGTTATTATTTTCAAATTTGAAATGTAGAACTGAATTTACAGATTTACATTTTGCTTTCATGTGGAAAAGTACTTTTTACAAGTGCTGTTTCATAGATGTGAAACCATGTTTAAACATTTCTCAAAAAAGCATGTATTTTAACGTTTGTAGTTTCATTTTAACATTTATGTTGTTCTTTTCAAAATTGAAATGTAGAAGTGAATTTACAGATCTACATTTTGTTTTCTTGTAGAAAAGTGCTTTTTACCTGTGCTGTTTCATTGATGTCAAATCATGTTTAAACATTACTCAAAAAAGCATGTATTTTATTGTTTGTAGTTTCATTTTAACATTTATGTTATTCTTTTCAAAATTGAAATGTAGAAGTGAATTTACAGATTTACATTTTGCTTTCTTGTGGAAAAGTACTTTTTACAAGTGCTGTTTCATAGATGTGAAACCATGTTTAAACATTTCTCAAAAAAGCATGTATTTTAATGTTTGTAGTTTCATTTTAACATTAATGTTATTCTTTTCAAAATTGAATATGTGGAAGTGAATTTATGCATCCTCATTTTGCTTTCTTTTAGAAAAGTACTTTTTACAAGTGCTGTTTCATAGATGTGAAATCATCTTTAAATATTTCACAAAAAAGCATGTATTTTATTGTTTGTAGTTTCATTTTAACATTTATGTTATTATTTTCAAATTTGAAATGTAGAAGTGAATTTACAGATTTACATTTTGCTTTCTTGTTTAAAAGTACTTTTTCCAAGTGCTGTTTCATAGATGTGAAAACATGTTTAAACATTTCTCAAAAAAGCATGTATTTTAATGTTTGTAGTTTCATTTTAACATTTATGTTGTTCTTTTCAAAATTGAAATGTAGAAGTGAATTTACAGATCTACATTTTGTTTTCTTGTAGAAAAGTGCTTTTTACCTGTGCTGTTTCATTGATGTGAAATCAGGTTTAAACATTACTCAAAAAAGCATGTATTTTAATGTTTGTAGTTTCATTTTAACATTTATGTTGTTCTTTTCAAAATTGAAATGTAGAAGTGAATTTACAGATCTACATTTTGTTTTCTTGTAGAAAAGTGCTTTTTACCTGTGCTGTTTCATTGATGTGAAATCAGGTTTAAACATTACTCAAAAAAGCATGTATTTTAATATTTGTAGTTTCATTTTAACATTTATGTAGTTGTTTTCAAAATTGAAATGTAGAAGTGAATTTACAGATTTACATTTTGCTTTCTTGTGGAAAAGTACTTTTTACAAGTGCTGTTTCATATATGTGAAACCATGTTTAAACATTTCTCAAAAAGCATGTATTTTAATGTTTGTAGTTTCATTTTAACATTAATGTTATTCTTTTCAAAATTGAATATGTAGAAGTGAATTTATGCATCCTCATTTTGCTTTCTTTTAGAAAAGTACTTTTTACAAGTGCTGTTTCATAGATGTGAAATCATGTTTAAACATTTCTCAAAAAAGCATGTATTTTAATGTTTGTAGTTTCATTTTAACATTAATGTTATTCTTTTCAAAATTGAATATGTAGAAGTGAATTTATGCATCCTCATTTTGCTTTCTTTTAGAAAAGTACTTTTTACAAGTGCTGTTTCATAGATGTGAAATCATGTTTAAACATTTCTCAAAAAAGCATGTATTTTAATGTTTGTAGTTTCATTTTAACATTTATGTTATTCTTTTCAAATTTGAAATGTAGAAGTGAATTTACAGATTTACATTTTGCTTTCTTGTGGAAAAGTACTTTTTACGTGCTGTTTCATAGATGTGAAACCATGTTTAAACATTTCTCAAAAAAGCATGTATTTTAATGTTTGTAGTTACATTTTAACATTTATGTTGTTCTTTTCAAAATTGAAATGTAGAAGTGAATTTACAGATCTACATTTTGTTTTCTTGTAGAAAAGTGCTTTTTACCTGTGCTGTTTCATTGATGTGAAATCATGTTTAAACATTTCACAAAAAAGCATGCATTTTATTGTTTGTAGATTCATTTTAACATTTATGTTATTATTTTCAAATTTGAAATGTAGAAGTGAATATACAGATTTACATTTTGCTTTCTTGTGGAAAAGTACTTTTTGCAAGTGCTGTTTCATAGATGTGAAAACATGTTTAAACATTTCTCAAAAAAGCATGTATTTTAATGTTTGTAGTTTCATTTTAACATTTATGTTGTTCTTTTCAAAATTGAAATGTAGAAGTGAATTTACAGATCTACATTTTGTTTTCTTGTAGAAAAGTGCTTTTTACCTGTGCTGTTTCATAGATGTGAAACCATGTTTAAACATTTCTGAAAAAAGCATGTATATTAACGTTTGTAGTTTCATTTTAACATTTATGTTGTTCTTTTCAAAATTGAAATGTAGAAGTGAATTTACAGATCTACATTTTGTTTTCTTGTAGAAAAGTGCTTTTTACCTGTGCTGTTTCATTGATGTCAAATCATGTTTAAACATTACTCAAAAAAGCATGTATTTTATTGTTTGTAGTTTCATTTTAACATTTATGTTATTCTTTTCAAATTTGAAATGTAGAAGTGAATTTACAGATTTACATTTTGCTTTCTTGTGGAAAAGTACTTTTTACAAGTGCTGTTTCATTGATGTGAAACCATGTTTAAACATTTCTCAAAAAAGCATGTATTTTAATGTTTGTAGTTTCATTTTAACATTAATGTTATTCTTTTCAAAATTGAATATGTGGAAGTGAATTTATGCATCCTCATTTTGCTTTCTTTTAGAAAAGTACTTTTTACAAGTGCTGTTTCATAGATGTGAAATCATCTTTAAATATTTCACAAAAAAGCATGTATTTTATTGTTTGTAGTTTCATTTTAACATTTATGTTATTATTTTCAAATTTGAAATGTAGAAGTGAATTTACAGATTTACATTTTGCTTTCTTGTGGAAAAGTACTTTTTACAAGTGCTGTTTCATAGATGTGAAAACATGTTTAAACATTTCTCAAAAAAGCATGTATTTTAATGTTTGTAGTTTCATTTTAACATTTATGTTGTTCTTTTCAAAATTGAAATGTAGAAGTGAATTTACAGATCAACATTTTGTTTTCTTGAAGAAAAGTGCTTTTTACCTGTGCTGTTTCATTGATGTGAAATCAGGTTTAAACATTACTCAAAAAAGCATGTATTTTAATGTTTGTAGTTTCATTTTAACATTTATGTTGTTCTTTTCAAAATTGAAATGTAGAAGTGAATTTACAGATCAACATTTTCTTTTCTTGTAGAAAAGTGCTTTTTACCTGTGCTGTTTCATTGATGTGAAATCATGTTTAAACATTTCACAAAAAAGCATGTATTTTATTGTTTGTAGTTTCATTTTAACATTTATGTTATTATTTTCAAATTTGAAATGTAGAAGTGAATATACAGATTTACATTTTGCTTTCTTGTGGAAAAGTACTTTTTGCAAGTGCTGTTTCATAGATGTGAAAACATGTTTAAACATTTCTCAAAAAAGCATGTATTTTAATGTTTGTAGTTTCATTTTAACATTTATGTTGTTCTTTTCAAAATTGAAATGTAGAAGTGAATTTACAGATCTACATTTTGTTTTCTTGTAGAAAAGTGCTTTTTACCTGTGCTGTTTCATAGATGTGAAACCATGTTTAAACATTTCTGAAAAAAGCATGTATATTAACGTTTGTAGTTTCATTTTAACATTTATGTTGTTCTTTTCAAAATTGAAATGTAGAAGTGAATTTACAGATCTACATTTTGTTTTCTTGTAGAAAAGTGCTTTTTACCTGTGCTGTTTCATTGATGTCAAATCATGTTTAAACATTACTCAAAAAAGCATGTATTTTATTGTTTGTAGTTTCATTTTAACATTTATGTTATTCTTTTCAAATTTGAAATGTAGAAGTGAATTTACAGATTTACATTTTGCTTTCTTGTGGAAAAGTACTTTTTACAAGTGCTGTTTCATAGATGTGAAACCATGTTTAAACATTTCTCAAAAAAGCATGTATTTTAATGTTTGTAGTTTCATTTTAACATTAATGTTATTCTTTTCAAAATTGAATATGTGGAAGTGAATTTATGCATCCTCATTTTGCTTTCTTTTAGAAAAGTACTTTTTACAAGTGCTGTTTCATAGATGTGAAATCATCTTTAAATATTACACAAAAAAGCATGTGTTTTATTGTTTGTGGTTTCATTTTAACATTTATGTTATTATTTTCAAATTTGAAATGTAGAAGTGAATTTACAGATTTACATTTTGCTTTCTTGTGGAAAAGTACTTTTTACAAGTGCTGTTTCATAGATGTGAAAACATGTTTAAACATTTCTCAAAAAAGCATGTATTTTAATGTTTGTAGTTTCATTTTAACATTTATGTTGTTCTTTTCAAAATTGAAATGTAGAAGTGAATTTACAGATCAACATTTTGTTTTCTTGAAGAAAAGTGCTTTTTACCTGTGCTGTTTCATTGATGTGAAATCAGGTTTAAACATTACTCAAAAAAGCATGTATTTTAATGTTTGTAGTTTCATTTTAACATTTATGTTGTTCTTTTCAAAATTGAAATGTAGAAGTGAATTTACAGATCAACATTTTCTTTTCTTGTAGAAAAGTGCTTTTTACCTGTGCTGTTTCATTGATGTGAAATCATGTTTAAACATTACTCAAAAAAGCATGTATTTTAATATTTGTAGTTTCATTTTAACATTTATGTAGTTGTTTTCAAAATTGAAATGTAGGTGAATTTACAGATTTACATTTTGCTTTCTTGTGGAAAAGTACTTTTTACAAGTGCTGTTTCATAGATGTGAAACCATGTTTAAACATTTCTCAAAAAAGCATGTATTTTAATGTTTGTAGTTTCATTTTAACATTTATGTTATTCTTTTCAAATTTGTAATGTAGAAGTGAATTTACAGATTTACATTTTGCTTTCTTGTGGAAAAGTACTTTTTACAAGTGCTGTTTCATAGATGTGAAACCATGTTTAAACATTTTTTCAAAAAAGCATGTATTTTAATGTTTGTAGTTTCATTTTAACATTTATGTTATTCTTTTCAAAATTGAAATGTTAGAAGTGAATTTACGCATCCTCATTTTGCTTTCTTTTAGAAAAGTACTTTTCACAAGTGCTGTTTCATTGATGTGAAATCATGTTTAAATATATCACAAAAAAGCATGTATTTTATTGTTTGTAGTTTCATTTTAACATTTATGTTATTATTTTCAAATTTGAAATGTAGAAGTGAATTTACAGATTTACATTTTGCTTTCTTGTGGAAAAGTACTTTTTACAAGTGCTGTTTCATAGATGTGAAACCATGTTTAAACATTTCTCAAAAAAGCATGTATTTTAATGTTTGTAGTTTCATTTTAACATTTATGTTGTTCTTTTCAAAATTGAAATGTAGAAGTGAATTTACAGATCTACATTTTGTTTTCTTGTAGAAAAGTGCTTTTTACCTGTGCTGTTTCATTGATGCCAAATCATGTTTAAACATTACTCAAAAAAGCATGTATTTTATTGTTTGTAGTTTCATTTTAACATTTATGTTATTCTTTTCAAATTTGTAATGTAGAAGTGAATTTACAGATTTACATTTTGCTTTCTTGTGGAAAAGTACTTTTTGCAAGTGCTGTTTCATAGATGTGAAAACATGTTTAAACATTTCTCAAAAAAGCATGTATTTTAATGTTTGTAGTTTCATTTTAACATTTATGTTGTTCTTTTCAAAATTGAAATGTAGAAGTGAATTTACAGATCTACATTTTGTTTTCTTGTAGAAAAGTGCTTTTTACCTGTGCTGTTTCATTGATGTGAAATCAGGTTTAAACATTACTCAAAAAAGCATGTGTTTTAATGTTTGTAGTTTCATTTTAACATTTATGTTGTTCTTTTCAAAATTGAAATGTAGAAGTGAATTTACAGATCAACATTTTGTTTTCTTGTAGAAAAGTGCTTTTTACCTGTGCTGTTTCATTGATGTGAAATCATGTTTAAACATTACTCAAAAAAGCATGTATTTTAATATTTGTAGTTTCATTTTAACATTTATGTAGTTGTTTTCAAAATTGAAATGTAGAAGTGAATTTACAGATTTACATTTTGCTTTCTTGTGGAAAAGTACTTTTTACAAGTGCTGTTTCATAGATGTGAAATCATGTTTAAACATTTCTCAAAAAAGCATGTATTTTAATGTTTGTAGTTTCATTTTAACATTAATGTTATTCTTTTCAAAATTGAATATGTAGAAGTGAATTTATGCATCCTCATTTTGCTTTCTTTTAGAAAAGTACTTTTTACAAGTGCTGTTTCATAGATGTGAAATCATGTTTAAACATTTCTCAAAAAAGCATGTATTTTAATGTTTGTAGTTTCATTTTAACATTTATGTTATTCTTTTCAAATTTGAAATGTAGAAGTGAATTTACAGATCTACATTTTGTTTTCTTGTAGAAAAGTGCTTTTTACCTGTGCTGTTTCATTGATGTGAAATCATGTTTAAACATTTCACAAAAAAGCATGTATTTTATTGTTTGTAGTTTCATTTTAACATTTATGTTATTATTTTCAAATTTGAAATGTAGAAGTGAATATACAGATTTACATTTTGCTTTCTTGTGGAAAAGTACTTTTTGCAAGTGCTGTTTCATAGATGTGAAAACATGTTTAAACATTTCTCAAAAAAGCATGTATTTTAATGTTTGTAGTTTCATTTTAACATTTATGTTGTTCTTTTCAAAATTGAAATGTAGAAGTGAATTTACAGATCTACATTTTGTTTTCTTGTAAAGTGCTTTTTACCTGTGCTGTTTCATAGATGTGAAACCATGTTTAAACATTTCTCAAAAAAGCATGTATTTTAACGTTTGTAGTTTCATTTTAACATTTATGTTGTTCTTTTCAAAATTGAAATGTAGAAGTGAATTTACAGATCTACATTTTGTTTTCTTGTAGAAAAGTGCTTTTTACCTGTGCTGTTTCATTGATGTCAAATCATGTTTAAACATTACTCAAAAAAGCATGTATTTTATTGTTTGTAGTTTCATTTTAACATTTATGTTATTCTTTTCAAATTTGAAATGTAGAAGTGAATTTACAGATTTACATTTTGCTTTCTTGTGGAAAAGTACTTTTTACAAGTGCTGTTTCATAGATGTGAAACCATGTTTAAACATTTCTCAAAAAAGCATGTATTTTAATGTTTGTAGTTTCATTTTAACATTAATGTTATTCTTTTCAAAATTGAATATGTGGAAGTGAATTTATGCATCCTCATTTTGCTTTCTTTTAGAAAAGTACTTTTTACAAGTGCTGTTTCATAGATGTGAAATCATCTTTAAATATTTCACAAAAAAGCATGTATTTTATTGTTTGTAGTTTCATTTTAACATTTATGTTATTATTTTCAAATTTGAAATGTAGAAGTGAATTTACAGATTTACATTTTGCTTTCTTGTGGAAAAGTACTTTTTACAAGTGCTGTTTCATAGATGTGAAAACATGTTTAAACATTTCTCAAAAAAGCATGTATTTTAATGTTTGTAGTTTCATTTTAACATTTATGTTGTTCTTTTCAAAATTGAAATGTAGAAGTGAATTTACAGATCAACATTTTGTTTTCTTGTAGAAAAGTGCTTTTTACCTGTGCTGTTTCATTGATGTGAAATCAGGTTTAAACATTACTCAAAAAAGCATGTATTTTAATGTTTGTAGTTTCATTTTAACATTTATGTTGTTCTTTTCAAAATTGAAATGTAGAAGTGAATTTACAGATCAACATTTTCTTTTCTTGTAGAAAAGTGCTTTTTACCTGTGCTGTTTCATTGATGTGAAATCATGTTTAAACATTACTCAAAAAAGCATGTATTTTAATATTTGTAGTTTCATTTTAACATTTATGTAGTTGTTTTCAAAATTGAAATGTAGGTGAATTTACAGATTTACATTTTGCTTTCTTGTGGAAAAGTACTTTTTACAAGTGCTGTTTCATAGATGTGAAACCATGTTTAAACATTTCTCAAAAAAGCATGTATTTTAATGTTTGTAGTTTCATTTTAACATTTATGTTATTCTTTTCAAATTTGTAATGTAGAAGTGAATTTACAGATTTACATTTTGCTTTCTTGTGGAAAAGTACTTTTTACAAGTGCTGTTTCATAGATGTGAAACCATGTTTAAACATTTTTTCAAAAAAGCATGTATTTTAATGTTTGTAGTTTCATTTTAACATTTATGTTATTCTTTTCAAAATTGAAATGTTAGAAGTGAATTTACGCATCCTCATTTTGCTTTCTTTTAGAAAAGTACTTTTCACAAGTGCTGTTTCATTGATGTGAAATCATGTTTAAATATATCACAAAAAAGCATGTATTTTATTGTTTGTAGTTTCATTTTAACATTTATGTTATTATTTTCAAATTTGAAATGTAGAACTGAATTTACAGATTTACATTTTGCTTTCATGTGGAAAAGTACTTTTTACAAGTGCTGTTTCATAGATGTGAAACCATGTTTAAACATTTCTCAAAAAAGCATGTATTTTAACGTTTGTAGTTTCATTTTAACATTTATGTTGTTCTTTTCAAAATTGAAATGTAGAAGTGAATTTACAGATCTACATTTTGTTTTCTTGTAGAAAAGTGCTTTTTACCTGTGCTGTTTCATTGATGTCAAATCATGTTTAAACATTACTCAAAAAAGCATGTATTTTATTGTTTGTAGTTTCATTTTAACATTTATGTTATTCTTTTCAAATTTGAAATGTAGAAGTGAATTTACAGATTTACATTTTGCTTTCTTGTGGAAAAGTACTTTTTACAAGTGCTGTTTCATAGATGTGAAACCATGTTTAAACATTTCTCAAAAAAGCATGTATTTTAATGTTTGTAGTTTCATTTTAACATTAATGTTATTCTTTTCAAAATTGAATATGTGGAAGTGAATTTATGCATCCTCATTTTGCTTTCTTTTAGAAAAGTACTTTTTACAAGTGCTGTTTCATAGATGTGAAATCATCTTTAAATATTTCACAAAAAAGCATGTATTTTATTGTTTGTAGTTTCATTTTAACATTTATGTTATTATTTTCAAATTTGAAATGTAGAAGTGAATTTACAGATTTACATTTTGCTTTCTTGTGGAAAAGTACTTTTTACAAGTGCTGTTTCATAGATGTGAAAACATGTTTAAACATTTCTCAAAAAAGCATGTATTTTAATGTTTGTAGTTTCATTTTAACATTTATGTTGTTCTTTTCAAAATTGAAATGTAGAAGTGAATTTACAGATCTACATTTTGTTTTCTTGTAGAAAAGTGCTTTTTACCTGTGCTGTTTCATTGATGTCAAATCATGTTTAAACATTACTCAAAAAAGCATGTATTTTATGTTTGTAGTTTCATTTTAACATTTATGTTATTCTTTTCAAATTTGAAATGTAGAAGTGAATTTACAGATTTACATTTTGCTTTCTTGTGGAAAAGTACTTTTTACAAGTGCTGTTTCATAGATGTGAAACCATGTTTAAACATTTCTCAAAAAAGCATGTATTTTAATGTTTGTAGTTTCATTTTAACATTTATGTTGTTCTTTTCAAAATTGAAATGTAGAAGTGAATTTACAGATCTACATTTTGTTTTCTTGTAGAAAAGTGCTTTTTACCTGTGCTGTTTCATTGATGTGAAATCAGGTTTAAACATTACTCAAAAAAGCATGTATTTTAATGTTTGTAGTTTCATTTTAACATTTATGTTGTTCTTTTCAAAATTGAAATGTAGAAGTGAATTTACAGATCAACATTTTGTTTTCTTGTAGAAAAGTGCTTTTTACCTGTGCTGTTTCATTGATGTGAAATCATGTTTAAACATTACTCAAAAAAGCATGTATTTTAATATTTGTAGTTTCATTTTAACATTTATGTAGTTGTTTTCAAAATTGAAATGTAGAAGTGAATTTACAGATTTACATTTTGCTTTCTTGTGGAAAAGTACTTTTTACAAGTGCTGTTTCATATATGTGAAACCATGTTTAAACATTTCTCAAAAAAGCATGTATTTTAATGTTTGTAGTTTCATTTTAACATTAATGTTATTCTTTTCAAAATTGAATATGTAGAAGTGAATTTATGCATCCTCATTTTGCTTTCTTTTAGAAAAGTACTTTTTACAAGTGCTGTTTCATAGATGTGAAATCATGTTTAAACATTTCTCAAAAAAGCATGTATTTTAATGTTTGTAGTTTCATTTTAACATTAATGTTATTCTTTTCAAAATTGAATATGTAGAAGTGAATTTATGCATCCTCATTTTGCTTTCTTTTAGAAAAGTACTTTTTACAAGTGCTGTTTCATAGATGTGAAATCATGTTTAAACATTTCTCAAAAAAGCATGTATTTTAATGTTTGTAGTTTCATTTTAACATTTATGTTATTCTTTTCAAATTTGAAATGTAGAAGTGAATTTACAGATTTACATTTTGCTTTCTTGTGGAAAAGTACTTTTTACGTGCTGTTTCATAGATGTCAAACCATGTTTAAACATTTCTCAAAAAAGCATGTATTTTAATGTTTGTAGTTACATTTTAACATTTATGTTGTTCTTTTCAAAATTGAAATGTAGAAGTGAATTTACAGATCTACATTTTGTTTTCTTGTAGAAAAGTGCTTTTTACCTGTGCTGTTTCATTGATGTGAAATCATGTTTAAACATTTCACAAAAAAGCATGTATTTTATTGTTTGTAGTTTCATTTTAACATTAATGTTATTATTTTCAAATTTGAAATGTAGAAGTGAATTTACAGATTTACATTTTGCTTTCTTGTGGAAAAGTACTTTTTACAAGTGCTGTTTCATAGATGTGAAACCATGTTTAAACATTTCTCAAAAAAGCATGTATTTTAATGTTTGTAGTTTCATTTTAACATTTATGTTGTTCTTTTCAAAATTGAAATGTAGAAGTGAATTTACAGATCTACATTTTGTTTTCTTGTAGAAAAGTGCTTTTTACCTGTGCTGTTTCATTGATGCCAAATCATGTTTAAACATTACTCAAAAAAGCATGTATTTTATTGTTTGTAGTTTCATTTTAACATTTATGTTATTCTTTTCAAATTTGTAATGTAGAAGTGAATTTACAGATTTACATTTTGCTTTCTTGTGGAAAAGTACTTTTTACAAGTGCTGTTTCAGAGATGTGAAACCATGTTTAAACATTTCTCAAAAAAGCATGTATTTTAATGTTTGTAGTTTCATTTTAACATTTATGTTGTTCTTTTCAAAATTGAAATGTAGAAGTGAATTTACAGATCTACATTTTGTTTTCTTGTAGAAAAGTGCTTTTTACCTGTGCTGTTTCATAGATGTGAAACCATGTTTAAACATTTCTCAAAAAAGCATGTATTTTAACGTTTGTAGTTTCATTTTAACATTTATGTTGTTCTTTTCAAAATTGAAATGTAGAAGTGAATTTACAGATCTACATTTTGTTTTCTTGTAGAAAAGTGCTTTTTACCTGTGCTGTTTCATTGATGTCAAATCATGTTTAAACATTACTCAAAAAAGCATGTATTTTATTGTTTGTAGTTTCATTTTAACATTTATGTTATTCTTTTCAAATTTGAAATGTAGAAGTGAATTTACAGATTTACATTTTGCTTTCTTGTGGAAAAGTACTTTTTACAAGTGCTGTTTCATAGATGTGAAACCATGTTTAAACATTTCTCAAAAAAGCATGTATTTTAATGTTTGTAGTTTCATTTTAACATTAATGTTATTCTTTTCAAAATTGAATATGTGGAAGTGAATTTATGCATCCTCATTTTGCTTTCTTTTAGAAAAGTACTTTTTACAAGTGCTGTTTCATAGATGTGAAATCATCTTTAAATATTTCACAAAAAAGCATTTATTTTATTGTTTGTAGTTTCATTTTAACATTTATGTTATTATTTTCAAATTTGAAATGTAGAAGTGAATTTACAGATTTACATTTTGCTTTCTTGTGGAAAAGTACTTTTTACAAGTGCTGTTTCATAGATGTGAAAACATGTTTAAACATTTCTCAAAAAAGCATGTATTTTAATGTTTGTAGTTTCATTTTAACATTTATGTTGTTCTTTTCAAAATTGAAATGTAGAAGTGAATTTACAGATCAACATTTTGTTTTCTTGTAGAAAAGTGCTTTTTACCTGTGCTGTTTCATTGATGTGAAATCAGGTTTAAACATTACTCAAAAAAGCATGTATTTTAATGTTTGTAGTTTCATTTTAACATTTATGTTGTTCTTTTCAAAATTGAAATGTAGAAGTGAATTTACAGATCAACATTTTCTTTTCTTGTAGAAAAGTGCTTTTTACCTGTGCTGTTTCATTGATGTGAAATCATGTTTAAACATTACTCAAAAAAGCATGTATTTTAATATTTGTAGTTTCATTTTAACATTTATGTAGTTGTTTTCAAAATTGAAATGTAGGTGAATTTACAGATTTACATTTTGCTTTCTTGTGGAAAAGTACTTTTTACAAGTGCTGTTTCATAGATGTGAAACCATGTTTAAACATTTCTCAAAAAAGCATGTATTTTAATGTTTGTAGTTTCATTTTAACATTTATGTTATTCTTTTCAAATTTGTAATGTAGAAGTGATTTTACAGATTTACATTTTGCTTTCTTGTGGAAAAGTACTTTTTACAAGTGCTGTTTCATAGATGTGAAACCATGTTTAAACATTTTTTCAAAAAAGCATGTATTTTAATGTTTGTAGTTTCATTTTAACATTTATGTTATTCTTTTCAAAATTGAAATGTTAGAAGTGAATTTACGCATCCTCATTTTGCTTTCTTTTAGAAAAGTACTTTTCACAAGTGCTGTTTCATTGATGTGAAATCATGTTTAAATATATCACAAAAAAGCATGTATTTTATTGTTTGTAGTTTCATTTTAACATTTATGTTATTATTTTCAAATTTGAAATGTAGAACTGAATTTACAGATTTACATTTTGCTTTCATGTGGAAAAGTACTTTTTACAAGTGCTGTTTCATAGATGTGAAACCATGTTTAAACATTTCTCAAAAAAGCATGTATTTTAACGTTTGTAGTTTCATTTTAACATTTATGTTGTTCTTTTCAAAATTGAAATGTAGAAGTGAATTTACAGATCTACATTTTGTTTTCTTGTAGAAAAGTGCTTTTTACCTGTGCTGTTTCATTGATGTCAAATCATGTTTAAACATTACTCAAAAAAGCATGTATTTTATTGTTTGTAGTTTCATTTTAACATTTATGTTATTCTTTTCAAATTTGAAATGTAGAAGTGAATTTACAGATTTACATTTTGCTTTCTTGTGGAAAAGTACTTTTTACAAGTGCTGTTTCATAGATGTGAAACCATGTTTAAACATTTCTCAAAAAAGCATGTATTTTAATGTTTGTAGTTTCATTTTAACATTAATGTTATTCTTTTCAAAATTGAATATGTGGAAGTGAATTTATGCATCCTCATTTTGCTTTCTTTTAGAAAAGTACTTTTTACAAGTGCTGTTTCATAGATGTGAAATCATCTTTAAATATTTCACAAAAAAGCATGTATTTTATTGTTTGTAGTTTCATTTTAACATTTATGTTATTATTTTCAAATTTGAAATGTAGAAGTGAATTTACAGATTTACATTTTGCTTTCTTGTGGAAAAGTACTTTTTACAAGTGCTGTTTCATAGATGTGAAAACATGTTTAAACATTTCTCAAAAAAGCATGTATTTTAATGTTTGTAGTTTCATTTTAACATTTATGTTGTTCTTTTCAAAATTGAAATGTAGAAGTGAATTTACAGATCTACATTTTGTTTTCTTGTAGAAAAGTGCTTTTTACCTGTGCTGTTTCATTGATGTCAAATCATGTTTAAACATTACTCAAAAAAGCATGTATTTTATGTTTGTAGTTTCATTTTAACATTTATGTTATTCTTTTCAAATTTGAAATGTAGAAGTGAATTTACAGATTTACATTTTGCTTTCTTGTGGAAAAGTACTTTTTACAAGTGCTGTTTCATAGATGTGAAACCATGTTTAAACATTTCTCAAAAAAGCATGTATTTTAATGTTTGTAGTTTCATTTTAACATTTATGTTGTTCTTTTCAAAATTGAAATGTAGAAGTGAATTTACAGATCTACATTTTGTTTTCTTGTAGAAAAGTGCTTTTTACCTGTGCTGTTTCATTGATGTGAAATCAGGTTTAAACATTACTCAAAAAAGCATGTATTTTAATGTTTGTAGTTTCATTTTAACATTTATGTTGTTCTTTTCAAAATTGAAATGTAGAAGTGAATTTACAGATCAACATTTTGTTTTCTTGTAGAAAAGTGCTTTTTACCTGTGCTGTTTCATTGATGTGAAATCATGTTTAAACATTACTCAAAAAAGCATGTATTTTAATATTTGTAGTTTCATTTTAACACTTATGTAGTTGTTTTCAAAATTGAAATGTAGAAGTGAATTTACAGATTTACATTTTGCTTTCTTGTGGAAAAGTACTTTTTACAAGTGCTGTTTCATAGATGTGAAATCATGTTTAAACATTTCTCAAAAAAGCATGTATTTTAATGTTTGTAGTTTCATTTTAACATTAATGTTATTCTTTTCAAAATTGAATATGTAGAAGTGAATTTATGCATCCTCATTTTGCTTTCTTTTAGAAAAGTACTTTTTACAAGTGCTGTTTCATAGATGTGAAATCATGTTTAAACATTTCTCAAAAAAGCATGTATTTTAATGTTTGTAGTTTCATTTTAACATTAATGTTATTCTTTTCAAAATTGAATATGTAGAAGTGAATTTATGCATCCTCATTTTGCTTTCTTTTAGAAAAGTACTTTTTACAAGTGCTGTTTCATAGATGTGAAATCATGTTTAAACATTTCTCAAAAAAGCATGTATTTTAATGTTTGTAGTTTCATTTTAACATTAATGTTATTCTTTTCAAAATTGAATATGTAGAAGTGAATTTATGCATCCTCATTTTGCTTTCTTTTAGAAAAGTACTTTTTACAAGTGCTGTTTCATAGATGTGAAATCATGTTTAAACATTTCTCAAAAAAGCATGTATTTTAATGTTTGTAGTTTCATTTTAACATTTATGTTATTCTTTTCAAATTTGAAATGTAGAAGTGAATTTACAGATTTACATTTTGCTTTCTTGTGGAAAAGTACTTTTTACGTGCTGTTTCATAGATGTGAAACCATGTTTAAACATTTCTCAAAAAAGCATGTATTTTAATGTTTGTAGTTACATTTTAACATTTATGTTGTTCTTTTCAAAATTGAAATGTAGAAGTGAATTTACAGATCTACATTTTGTTTTCTTGTAGAAAAGTGCTTTTTACCTGTGCTGTTTCATTGATGTGAAATCATGTTTAAACATTTCACAAAAAAGCATGTATTTTATTGTTTGTAGTTTCATTTTAACATTTATGTTATTATTTTCAAATTTGAAATGTAGAAGTGAATATACAGATTTACATTTTGCTTTCTTGTGGAAAAGTACTTTTTGCAAGTGCTGTTTCATAGATGTGAAAACATGTTTAAACATTTCTCAAAAAAGCATGTATTTTAATGTTTGTAGTTTCATTTTAACATTTATGTTGTTCTTTTCAAAATTGAAATGTAGAAGTGAATTTACAGATCTACATTTTGTTTTCTTGTAGAAAAGTGCTTTTTACCTGTGCTGTTTCATTGATGTGAAATCAGGTTTAAACATTACTCAAAAAAGCATGTGTTTTAATGTTTGTAGTTTCATTTTAACATTTATGTTGTTCTTTTCAAAATTGAAATGTAGAAGTGAATTTACAGATCAACATTTTGTTTTCTTGTAGAAAAGTGCTTTTTACCTGTGCTGTTTCATTGATGTGAAATCATGTTTAAACATTACTCAAAAAAGCATGTATTTTAATATTTGTAGTTTCATTTTAACATTTATGTAGTTGTTTTCAAAATTGAAATGTAGGTGAATTTACAGATTTACATTTTGCTTTCTTGTGGAAAAGTACTTTTTACAAGTGCTGTTTCATAGATGTGAAACCATGTTTAAACATTTCTCAAAAAAGCATGTATTTTAATGTTTGTAGTTTCATTTTAACATTTATGTTGTTCTTTTCAAAATGAAATGAGAAGTGAATTTACAGATCTACATTTTGTTTTCTTGTAGAAAAGTGCTTTTTACATGTGCTGTTTCATTGATGTGAAATCATGTTTAAATATTTCACAAAAAAGCATGTATTTTATTGTTTGTAGTTTCATTTTAACATTAATGTTATTATTTTCAAATTTGAAATGTAGAAGTGAATTTACAGATTTACATTTTGCTTTCTTGTGGAAAAGTACTTTTTACAAGTGCTGTTTCATAGATGTGAAACCATGTTTAAACATTTCTCAAAAAAGCATGTATTTTAATGTTTGTAGTTTCATTTTAACATTTATGTTGTTCTTTTCAAAATTGAAATGTAGAAGTGAATTTACAGATCTACATTTTGTTTTCTTGTAGAAAAGTGCTTTTTACCTGTGCTGTTTCATTGATGCCAAATCATGTTTAAACATTACTCAAAAAAGCATGTATTTTATTGTTTGTAGTTTCATTTTAACATTTATGTTATTCTTTTCAAATTTGTAATGTAGAAGTGAATTTACAGATTTACATTTTGCTTTCTTGTGGAAAAGTACTTTTTACAAGTGCTGTTTCAGAGATGTGAAACCATGTTTAAACATTTCTCAAAAAAGAATGTATTTTAATGTTTGTAGTTTCATTTTAACATTTATGTTATTCTTTTCAAATTTGAAATGTAGAAGTGAATTTACAGATTTACATTTTGCTTTCTTGTGGAAAAGTACTTTTTACAAGTGCTGTTTCATAGATGTGAAACCATGTTTAAACATTTCTCAAAAAAGCATGTATTTTAATGTTTGTAGTTACATTTTAACATTTATGTTGTTCTTTTCAAAATTGAAATGTAGAAGTGAATTTACAGATCTACATTTTGTTTTCTTGTAGAAAAGTGCTTTTTACCTGTGCTGTTTCATTGATGTGAAATCATGTTTAAACATTTCACAAAAAAGCATGTATTTTATTGTTTGTAGTTTCATTTTAACATTTATGTTATTATTTTCAAATTTGAAATGTAGAAGTGAATTTACAGATCTACATTTTGTTTTCTTGTAGAAAAGTGCTTTTTACCTGTGCTGTTTCATTGATGTGAAATCAGGTTTAAACATTACTCAAAAAAGCATGTGTTTTAATGTTTGTAGTTTCATTTTAACATTTATGTTGTTCTTTTCAAAATTGAAATGTAGAAGTGAATTTGCAGATCAACATTTTGTTTTCTTGTAGAAAAGTGCTTTTTACCTGTGCTGTTTCATTGATGTGAAATCATGTTTAAACATTACTCAAAAAAGCATGTATTTTAATATTTGTAGTTTCATTTTAACATTTATGTAGTTGTTTTCAAAATTGAAATGTAGAAGTGAATTTACAGATTTACATTTTGCTTTCTTGTGGAAAAGTACTTTTTACAAGTGCTGTTTCATATATGTGAAACCATGTTTAAACATTTCTCAAAAAAGCATGTATTTTAATGTTTGTAGTTTCATTTTAACATTAATGTTATTCTTTTCAAATTTGAAATGTAGAAGTGAATTTATGCATCCTCATTTTGCTTTCTTTTAGAAAAGTACTTTTTACAAGTGCTGTTTCATAGATGTGAAATCATGTTTAAACATTTCTCAAAAAAGCATGTATTTTAATGTTTGTAGTTTCATTTTAACATTTATGTTATTCTTTTCAAATTTGAAATGTAGAAGTGAATTTACAGATTTACATTTTGCTTTCTTGTGGAAAAGTACTTTTTACGTGCTGTTTCATAGATGTGAAACCATGTTTAAACATTTCTCAAAAAAGCATGTATTTTAATGTTTGTAGTTACATTTTAACATTTATGTTGTTCTTTTCAAAATTGAAATGTAGAAGTGAATTTACAGATCTACATTTTGTTTTCTTGTAGAAAAGTGCTTTTTACCTGTGCTGTTTCATTGATGTGAAATCATGTTTAAACATTTCACAAAAAAGCATGTATTTTATTGTTTGTAGTTTCATTTTCACATTTATGTTATTATTTTCAAATTTGAAATGTAGAAGTGAATATACAGATTTACATTTTGCTTTCTTGTGGAAAAGTACTTTTTGCAAGTGCTGTTTCATAGATGTGAAAACATGTTTAAACATTTCTCAAAAAAGCATGTATTTTAATGTTTGTAGTTTCATTTTAACATTTATGTTGTTCTTTTCAAAATTGAAATGTAGAAGTGAATTTACAGATCTACATTTTGTTTTCTTGTAGAAAAGTGCTTTTTACCTGTGCTGTTTCATAGATGTGAAACCATGTTTAAACATTTCTCAAAAAAGCATGTATTTTAACGTTTGTAGTTTCATTTTAACATTTATGTTGTTCTTTTCAAAATTGAAATGTAGAAGTGAATTTACAGATCTACATTTTGTTTTCTTGTAGAAAAGTGCTTTTTACCTGTGCTGTTTCATTGATGTCAAATCATGTTTAAACATTACTCAAAAAAGCATGTATTTTATTGTTTGTAGTTTCATTTTAACATTTATGTTATTCTTTTCAAATTTGAAATGTAGAAGTGAATTTACAGATTTACATTTTGCTTTCTTGTGGAAAAGTACTTTTTACAAGTGCTGTTTCATAGATGTGAAACCATGTTTAAACATTTCTCAAAAAAGCATGTATTTTAATGTTTGTAGTTTCATTTTAACATTAATGTTATTCTTTTCAAAATTGAATATGTGGAAGTGAATTTATGCATCCTCATTTTGCTTTCTTTTAGAAAAGTACTTTTTACAAGTGCTGTTTCATAGATGTGAAATCATCTTTAAATATTTCACAAAAAAGCATGTATTTTATTGTTTGTAGTTTCATTTTAACATTTATGTTATTATTTTCAAATTTGAAATGTAGAAGTGAATTTACAGATTTACATTTTGCTTTCTTGTGGAAAAGTACTTTTTACTAGTGCTGTTTCATAGATGTGAAAACATGTTTAAACATTTCTCAAAAAAGCATGTATTTTAATGTTTGTAGTTTCATTTTAACATTTATGTTGTTCTTTTCAAAATTGAAATGTAGAAGTGAATTTACAGATCAACATTTTGTTTTCTTGTAGAAAAGTGCTTTTTACCTGTGCTGTTTCATTGATGTGAAATCAGGTTTAAACATTACTCAAAAAAGCATGTATTTTAATGTTTGTAGTTTCATTTTAACATTTATGTTGTTCTTTTCAAAATTGAAATGTAGAAGTGAATTTACAGATCAACATTTTCTTTTCTTGTAGAAAAGTGCTTTTTACCTGTGCTGTTTCATTGATGTGAAATCATGTTTAAACATTACTCAAAAAAGCATGTATTTTAATATTTGTAGTTTCATTTTAACATTTATGTAGTTGTTTTCAAAATTGAAATGTAGGTGAATTTACAGATTTACATTTTGCTTTCTTGTGGAAAAGTACTTTTTACAAGTGCTGTTTCATAGATGTGAAACCATGTTTAAACATTTCTCAAAAAAGCATGTATTTTAATGTTTGTAGTTTCATTTTAACATTTATGTTATTCTTTTCAAATTTGTAATGTAGAAGTGAATTTACAGATTTACATTTTGCTTTCTTGTGGAAAAGTACTTTTTACAAGTGCTGTTTCATAGATGTGAAACCATGTTTAAACATTTTTTCAAAAAAGCATGTATTTTAATGTTTGTAGTTTCATTTTAACATTTATGTTATTCTTTTCAAAATTGAAATGTTAGAAGTGAATTTACGCATCCTCATTTTGCTTTCTTTTAGAAAAGTACTTTTCACAAGTGCTGTTTCATTGATGTGAAATCATGTTTAAATATATCACAAAAAAGCATGTATTTTATTGTTTGTAGTTTCATTTTAACATTTATGTTATTATTTTCAAATTTGAAATGTAGAACTGAATTTACAGATTTACATTTTGCTTTCATGTGGAAAAGTACTTTTTACAAGTGCTGTTTCATAGATGTGAAACCATGTTTAAACATTTCTCAAAAAAGCAAGTATTTTAACGTTTGTAGTTTCATTTTAACATTTATGTTGTTCTTTTCAAAATTGAAATGTAGAAGTGTATTTACAGATCTACATTTTGTTTTCTTGTAGAAAAGTGCTTTTTACCTGTGCTGTTTCATTGATGTGAAATCATGTTTAAACATTACTCAAAAAAGCATGTATTTTAATATTTGTAGTTTCATTTTAACATTTATGTAGTTGTTTTCAAAATTGAAATGTAGAAGTGAATTTACAGATTTACATTTTGCTTTCTTGTGGAAAAGTACTTTTTACAAGTGCTGTTTCATATATGTGAAACCATGTTTAAACATTTCTCAAAAAAGCATGTATTTTAATGTTTGTAGTTTCATTTTAACATTAATGTTATTCTTTTCAAAATTGAATATGTAGAAGTGAATTTATGCATCCTCATTTTGCTTTCTTTTAGAAAAGTACTTTTTACAAGTGCTGTTTCATAGATGTGAAATCATGTTTAAACATTTCTCAAAAAAGCATGTATTTTAATGTTTGTAGTTTCATTTTAACATTTATGTTATTCTTTTCAAATTTGAAATGTAGAAGTGAATTTACAGATTTACATTTTGCTTTCTTGTGGAAAAGTACTTTTTGCAAGTGCTGTTTCATAGATGTGAAAACATGTTTAAACATTTCTCAAAAAAGCATGTATTTTAATGTTTGTAGTTTCATTTTAACATTAATGTTATTCTTTTCAAATTTGAAATGTAGAAGTGAATTTATGCATCCTCATTTTGCTTTCTTTTAGAAAAGTACTTTTTACAAGTGCTGTTTCATAGATGTGAAATCATGTTTAAACATTTCTCAAAAAAGCATGTATTTTAATGTTTGTAGTTTCATTTTAACATTTATGTTATTCTTTTCAAATTTGAAATGTAGAAGTGAATTTACAGATTTACATTTTGCTTTCTTGTGGAAAAGTACTTTTTACGTGCTGTTTCATAGATGTGAAACCATGTTTAAACATTTCTCAAAAAAGCATGTATTTTAATGTTTGTAGTTACATTTTAACATTTATGTTGTTCTTTTCAAAATTGAAATGTAGAAGTGAATTTACAGATCTACATTTTGTTTTCTTGTAGAAAAGTGCTTTTTACCTGTGCTGTTTCATTGATGTGAAATCATGTTTAAACATTTCACAAAAAAGCATGTATTTTATTGTTTGTAGTTTCATTTTAACATTTATGTTATTATTTTCAAATTTGAAATGTAGAAGTGAATATACAGATTTACATTTTGCTTTCTTGTGGAAAAGTACTTTTTGCAAGTGCTGTTTCATAGATGTGAAAACATGTTTAAACATTTCTCAAAAAAAGCATGTATTTTAATGTTTGTAGTTTCATTTTAACATTTATGTTGTTCTTTTCAAAATTGAAATGTAGAAGTGAATTTACAGATCTACATTTTGTTTTCTTGTAGAAAAGTGCTTTTTACCTGTGCTGTTTCATAGATGTGAAACCATGTTTAAACATTTCTCAAAAAAGCATGTATTTTAACGTTTGTAGTTTCATTTTAACATTTATGTTGTTCTTTTCAAAATTGAAATGTAGAAGTGAATTTACAGATCTACATTTTGTTTTCTTGTAGAAAAGTGCTTTTTACCTGTGCTGTTTCATTGATGTCAAATCATGTTTAAACATTACTCAAAAAAGCATGTATTTTATTGTTTGTAGTTTCATTTTAACATTTATGTTATTCTTTTCAAATTTGAAATGTAGAAGTGAATTTACAGATTTACATTTTGCTTTCTTGTGGAAAAGTACTTTTTACAAGTGCTGTTTCATAGATGTGAAACCATGTTTAAACATTTCTCAAAAAAGCATGTATTTTAATGTTTGTAGTTTCATTTTAACATTAATGTTATTCTTTTCAAAATTGAATATGTGGAAGTGAATTTATGCATCCTCATTTTGCTTTCTTTTAGAAAAGTACTTTTTACAAGTGCTGTTTCATAGATGTGAAATCATCTTTAAATATTTCACAAAAAAGCATGTATTTTATTGTTTGTAGTTTCATTTTAACATTTATGTTATTATTTTCAAATTTGAAATGTAGAAGTGAATTTACAGATTTACATTTTGCTTTCTTGTGGAAAAGTACTTTTTACAAGTGCTGTTTCATAGATGTGAAAACATGTTTAAACATTTCTCAAAAAAGCATGTATTTTAATGTTTGTAGTTTCATTTTAACATTTATGTTGTTCTTTTCAAAATTGAAATGTAGAAGTGAATTTACAGATCAACATTTTGTTTTCTTGTAGAAAAGTGCTTTTTACCTGTGCTGTTTCATTGATGTGAAATCAGGTTTAAACATTACTCAAAAAAGCATATATTTTAATGTTTGTAGTTTCATTTTAACATTTATGTTGTTCTTTTCAAAATTGAAATGTAGAAGTGAATTTACAGATCAACATTTTCTTTTCTTGTAGAAAAGTGCTTTTTACCTGTGCTGTTTCATTGATGTGAAATCATGTTTAAACATTACTCAAAAAAGCATGTATTTTAATATTTGTAGTTTCATTTTAACATTTATGTAGTTGTTTTCAAAATTGAAATGTAGGTGAATTTACAGATTTACATTTTGCTTTCTTGTGGAAAAGTACTTTTTACAAGTGCTGTTTCATAGATGTGAAACCATGTTTAAACATTTCTCAAAAAAGCATGTATTTTAATGTTTGTAGTTTCATTTTAACATTTATGTTATTCTTTTCAAATTTGTAATGTAGAAGTGAATTTACAGATTTACATTTTGCTTTCTTGTGGAAAAGTACTTTTTACAAGTGCTGTTTCATAGATGTGAAACCATGTTTAAACATTTTTTCAAAAAAGCATGTATTTTAATGTTTGTAGTTTCATTTTAACATTTATGTTATTCTTTTCAAAATTGAAATGTTAGAAGTGAATTTACGCATCCTCATTTTGCTTTCTTTTAGAAAAGTACTTTTCACAAGTGCTGTTTCATTGATGTGAAATCATGTTTAAATATATCACAAAAAAGCATGTATTTTATTGTTTGTAGTTTCATTTTAACATTTATGTTATTATTTTCAAATTTGAAATGTAGAACTGAATTTACAGATTTACATTTTGCTTTCATGTGGAAAAGTACTTTTTACAAGTGCTGTTTCATAGATGTGAAACCATGTTTAAACATTTCTCAAAAAAGCAAGTATTTTAACGTTTGTAGTTTCATTTTAACATTTATGTTGTTCTTTTCAAAATTGAAATGTAGAAGTGTATTTACAGATCTACATTTTGTTTTCTTGTAGAAAAGTGCTTTTTACCTGTGCTGTTTCATTGATGTGAAATCATGTTTAAACATTACTCAAAAAAGCATGTATTTTAATATTTGTAGTTTCATTTTAACATTTATGTAGTTGTTTTCAAAATTGAAATGTAGAAGTGAATTTACAGATTTACATTTTGCTTTCTTGTGGAAAAGTACTTTTTACAAGTGCTGTTTCATATATGTGAAACCATGTTTAAACATTTCTCAAAAAAGCATGTATTTTAATGTTTGTAGTTTCATTTTAACATTAATGTTATTCTTTTCAAAATTGAATATGTAGAAGTGAATTTATGCATCCTCATTTTGCTTTCTTTTAGAAAAGTACTTTTTACAAGTGCTGTTTCATAGATGTGAAATCATGTTTAAACATTTCTCAAAAAAGCATGTATTTTAATGTTTGTAGTTTCATTTTAACATTTATGTTATTCTTTTCAAATTTGAAATGTAGAAGTGAATTTACAGATTTACATTTTGCTTTCTTGTGGAAAAGTACTTTTTGCAAGTGCTGTTTCATAGATGTGAAAACATGTTTAAACATTTCTCAAAAAAGCATGTATTTTAATGTTTGTAGTTTCATTTTAACATTTATGTTGTTCTTTTCAAAATTGAAATGTAGAAGTGAATTTACAGATCTACATTTTGTTTTCTTGTAGAAAAGTGCTTTTTACCTGTGCTGTTTCATTGATGTGAAATCAGGTTTAAACATTACTCAAAAAAGCATGTGTTTTAATGTTTGTAGTTTCATTTTAACATTTATGTTGTTCTTTTCAAAATTGAAATGTAGAAGTGAATTTACAGATCAACATTTTGTTTTCTTGTAGAAAAGTGCTTTTTACCTGTGCTGTTTCATTGATGTGAAATCATGTTTAAACGTTACTCAAAAAAGCATGTATTTTAATATTTGTAGTTTCATTTTAACATTTATGTAGTTGTTTTCAAAATTGAAATGTAGGTGAATTTACAGATTTACATTTTGCTTTCTTGTGGAAAAGTACTTTTTACAAGTGCTGTTTCATAGATGTGAAACCATGTTTAAACATTTCTCAAAAAAGCATGTATTTTAATGTTTGTAGTTTCATTTTAACATTTATGTTGTTCTTTTCAAAATGAAATGAGAAGTGAATTTACAGATCTACATTTTGTTTTCTTGTAGAAAAGTGCTTTTTACATGTGCTGTTTCATTGATGTGAAATCATGTTTAAATATTTCACAAAAAAGCATGTATTTTATTGTTTGTAGTTTCATTTTAACATTAATGTTATTATTTTCAAATTTGAAATGTAGAAGTGAATTTACAGATTTACATTTTGCTTTCTTGTGGAAAAGTACTTTTTACAAGTGCTGTTTCATAGATGTGAAACCATGTTTAAACATTTCTCAAAAAAGCATGTATTTTAATGTTTGTAGTTTCATTTTAACATTTATGTTGTTCTTTTCAAAATTGAAATGTAGAAGTGAATTTACAGATCTACATTTTGTTTTCTTGTAGAAAAGTGCTTTTTACCTGTGCTGTTTCATTGATGCCAAATCATGTTTAAACATTACTCAAAAAAGCATGTATATTATTGTTTGTAGTTTCATTTTAACATTTATGTTATTCTTTTCAAATTTGTAATGTAGAAGTGAATTTACAGATTTACATTTTGCTTTCTTGTGGAAAAGTACTTTTTACAAGTGCTGTTTCAGAGATGTGAAACCATGTTTAAACATTTCTCAAAAAAGAATGTATTTTAATGTTTGTAGTTTCATTTTAACATTTATGTTATTCTTTTCAAATTTGAAATGTAGAAGTGAATTTACAGATTTACATTTTGCTTTCTTGTGGAAAAGTACTTTTTACAAGTGCTGTTTCATAGATGTGAAACCATGTTTAAACATTTCTCAAAAAAGCATGTATTTTAATGTTTGTAGTTTCATTTTAACATTTATGTTGTTCTTTTCAAAATTGAAATGTAGAAGTGAATTTACAGATCTACATTTTGTTTTCTTGTAGAAAAGTGCTTTTTACCTGTGCTGTTTCATTGATGTCAAATCATGTTTAAACATTACTCAAAAAAGCATGTATTTTATTGTTTGTAGTTTCATTTTAACATTTATGTTATTCTTTTCAAATTTGAAATGTAGAAGTGAATTTACAGATTTACATTTTGCTTTCTTGTGGAAAAGTACTTTTTACAAGTGCTGTTTCATATATGTGAAACCATGTTTAAACATTTCTCAAAAAAGCATGTATTTTAATGTTTGTAGTTTCATTTAAACATTAATGTTATTCTTTTCAAAATTGAATATGTAGAAGTGAATTTATGCATCCTCATTTTGCTTTCTTTTAGAAAAGTACTTTTTACAAGTGCTGTTTCATAGATGTGAAATCATCTTTAAATATTTCACAAAAAAGCATGTATTTTATTGTTTGTAGTTTCATTTTAACATTTATGTTATTATTTTCAAATTTGAAATGTAGAAGTGAATTTACAGATTTACATTTTGCTTTCTTGTGGAAAAGTACTTTTTACAAGTGCTGTTTCATAGATGTGAAACCATGTTTAAACATTTCTCAAAAAAGCATGTATTTTAATGTTTGTAGTTACATTTTAACATTTATGTTGTTCTTTTCAAAATTGAAATGTAGAAGTGAATTTACAGATCTACATTTTGTTTTCTTGTAGAAAAGTGCTTTTTACCTGTGCTGTTTCATTGATGTGAAATCATGTTTAAACATTTCACAAAAAAGCATGTATTTTATTGTTTGTAGTTTCATTTTAACATTTATGTTATTATTTTCAAATTTGAAATGTAGAAGTGAATATACAGATTTACATTTTGCTTTCTTGTGGAAAAGTACTTTTTGCAAGTGCTGTTTCATAGATGTGAAAACATGTTTAAACATTTCTCAAAAAAGCATGTATTTTAATGTTTGTAGTTTCATTTTAACATTTATGTTGTTCTTTTCAAAATTGAAATGTAGAAGTGAATTTACAGATCTACATTTTGTTTTCTTGTAGAAAAGTGCTTTTTACCTGTGCTGTTTCATTGATGTGAAATCAGGTTTAAACATTACTCAAAAAAGCATGTGTTTTAATGTTTGTAGTTTCATTTTAACATTTATGTTGTTCTTTTCAAAATTGAAATGTAGAAGTGAATTTACAGATCAACATTTTGTTTTCTTGTAGAAAAGTGCTTTTTACCTGTGCTGTTTCATTGATGTGAAATTATGTTTAAACATTACTCAAAAAAGCATGTATTTTAATATTTGTAGTTTCATTTTAACATTTATGTAGTTGTTTTCAAAATTGAAATGTTGGTGAATTTACAGATTTACATTTTGCTTTCTTGTGGAAAAGTACTTTTTACAAGTGCTGTTTCATAGATGTGAAACCATGTTTAAACATTTCTCAAAAAAGCATGTATTTTAATGTTTGTAGTTTCATTTTAACATTTATGTTGTTCTTTTCAAAATGAAATGAGAAGTGAATTTACAGATCTTCATTTTGTTTTCTTGTAGAAAAGTGCTTTTTACATGTGCTGTTTCATTGATGTGAAATCATGTTTAAATATTTCACAAAAAAGCATGTATTTTATTGATTGTAGTTTCATTTTAACATTAATGTTATTATTTTCAAATTTGAAATGTAGAAGTGAATTTACAGATTTACATTTTGCTTTCTTGTGGAAAAGTACTTTTTACAAGTGCTGTTTCATAGATGTGAAACCATGTTTAAACATTTCTCAAAAAAGCATGTATTTTAATGTTTGTAGTTTCATTTTAACATTTATGTTGTTCTTTTCAAAATTGAAATGTAGAAGTGAATTTACAGATCTACATTTTGTTTTCTTGTAGAAAAGTGCTTTTTACCTGTGCTGTTTCATTGATGCCAAATCATGTTTAAACATTACTCAAAAAAGCATGTATTTTATTGTTTGTAGTTTCATTTTAACATTTATGTTATTCTTTTCAAATTTGTAATGTAGAAGTGAATTTACAGATTTACATTTTGCTTTCTTGTGGAAAAGTACTTTTTACAAGTGCTGTTTCATAGATGTGAAACCATGTTTAAACATTTTTTCAAAAAAGCATGTATTTTAATGTTTGTAGTTTCATTTTAACATTTATGTTATTCTTTTCAAAATTGAAATGTTAGAAGTGAATTTACGCATCCTCATTTTGCTTTCTTTTAGAAAAGTACTTTTCACAAGTGCTGTTTCATTGATGTGAAATCATGTTTAAATATATCACAAAAAAGCATGTATTTTATTGTTTGTAGTTTCATTTTAACATTTATGTTATTATTTTCAAATTTGAAATGTAGAACTGAATTTACAGATTTACATTTTGCTTTCATGTGGAAAAGTACTTTTTACAAGTGCTGTTTCATAGATGTGAAACCATGTTTAAACATTTCTCAAAAAAGCATGTATTTTAACGTTTGTAGTTTCATTTTAACATTTATGTTGTTCTTTTCAAAATTGAAATGTAGAAGTGAATTTACAGATCTACATTTTGTTTTCTTGTAGAAAAGTGCTTTTTACCTGTGCTGTTTCATTGATGTCAAATCATGTTTAAACATTACTCAAAAAAGCATGTATTTTATTGTTTGTAGTTTCATTTTAACATTTATGTTATTCTTTTCAAATTTGAAATGTAGAAGTGAATTTACAGATTTACATTTTGCTTTCTTGTGGAAAAGTACTTTTTACAAGTGCTGTTTCATAGATGTGAAACCATGTTTAAACATTTCTCAAAAAGCATGTATTTTAATGTTTGTAGTTTCATTTTAACATTAATGTTATTCTTTTCAAAATTGAATATGTGGAAGTGAATTTATGCATCCTCATTTTGCTTTCTTTTAGAAAAGTACTTTTTACAAGTGCTGTTTCATAGATGTGAAATCATCTTTAAATATTTCACAAAAAAGCATGTATTTTATTGTTTGTAGTTTCATTTTAACATTTATGTTATTATTTTCAAATTTGAAATGTAGAAGTGAATTTACAGATTTACATTTTGCTTTCTTGTGGAAAAGTACTTTTTACAAGTGCTGTTTCATAGATGTTAAAACATGTTTAAACATTTCTCAAAAAAGCATGTATTTTAATGTTTGTAGTTTCATTTTAACATTTATGTTGTTCTTTTCAAAATTGAAATGTAGAAGTGAATTTACAGATCTACATTTTGTTTTCTTGTAGAAAAGTGCTTTTTACCTGTGCTGTTTCATTGATGTCAAATCATGTTTAAACATTACTCAAAAAAGCATGTATTTTATGTTTGTAGTTTCATTTTAACATTTATGTTATTCTTTTCAAATTTGAAATGTAGAAGTGAATTTACAGATTTACATTTTGCTTTCTTGTGGAAAAGTACTTTTTACAAGTGCTGTTTCATAGATGTGAAACCATGTTTAAACATTTCTCAAAAAAGCATGTATTTTAATGTTTGTAGTTTCATTTTAACATTTATGTTGTTCTTTTCAAAATTGAAATGTAGAAGTGAATTTACAGATCTACATTTTGTTTTCTTGTAGAAAAGTGCTTTTTACCTGTGCTGTTTCATTGATGTGAAATCAGGTTTAAACATTACTCAAAAAAGCATGTATTTTAATGTTTGTAGTTTCATTTTAACATTTATGTAGTTGTTTTCAAAATTGAAATGTAGAAGTGAATTTACAGATTTACATTTTGCTTTCTTGTGGAAAAGTACTTTTTACAAGTGCTGTTTCATAGATGTGAAACCATGTTTAAACATTTCTCTAAAAAGCATGTATTTTAATGTTTGTAGTTTCATTTTAACATTTATGTTGTTCTTTTCAAAATTGAAATGTAGAAGTGAATTTACAGATCAACATTTTGTTTTCTTGTAGAAAAGTGCTTTTTACCTGTGCTGTTTCATTGATGTGAAATCATGTTTAAACATTACTCAAAAAAGCATGTATTTTAATGTTTGTAGTTTCATTTTAACATTTATGTTATTCTTTTCAAATTTGTAATGTAGAAGTGAATTTACAGATTTACATTTTGCTTTCTTGTGGAAAAGTACTTTTTACAAGTGCTGTTTCATAGATGTGAAACCATGTTTAAACATTTTTTCAAAAAAGCATGTATTTTAATGTTTGTAGTTTCATTTTAACATTTATGTTATTCTTTTCAAAATTGAAATGTTAGAAGTGAATTTACGCATCCTCATTTTGCTTTCTTTTAGAAAAGTACTTTTCACAAGTGCTGTTTCATTGATGTGAAATCATGTTTAAATATATCACAAAAAAGCATGTATTTTATTGTTTGTAGTTTCATTTTAACATTTATGTTATTATTTTCAAATTTGAAATGTAGAACTGAATTTACAGATTTACATTTTGCTTTCATGTGGAAAAGTACTTTTTACAAGTGCTGTTTCATAGATGTGAAACCATGTTTAAACATTTCTCAAAAAAGCATGTATTTTAACGTTTGTAGTTTCATTTTAACATTTATGTTGTTCTTTTCAAAATTGAAATGTAGAAGTGAATTTACAGATCTACATTTTGTTTTCTTGTAGAAAAGTGCTTTTTACCTGTGCTGTTTCATTGATGTCAAATCATGTTTAAACATTACTCAAAAAAGCATGTATTTTATTGTTTGTAGTTTCATTTTAACATTTATGTTATTCTTTTCAAATTTGAAATGTAGAAGTGAATTTACAGATTTACATTTTGCTTTCTTGTGGAAAAGTACTTTTTACAAGTGCTGTTTCATAGATGTGAAACCATGTTTAAACATTTCTCAAAAAAGCATGTATTTTAATGTTTGTAGTTTCATTTTAACATTAATGTTATTCTTTTCATAATTGAATATGTGGAAGTGAATTTATGCATCCTCATTTTGCTTTCTTTTAGAAAAGTACTTTTTACAAGTGCTGTTTCATAGATGTGAAATCATCTTTAAATATTTCACAAAAAAGCATGTATTTTATTGTTTGTAGTTTCATTTTAACATTTATGTTATTATTTTCAAATTTGAAATGTAGAAGTGAATTTACAGATTTACATTTTGCTTTCTTGTGGAAAAGTACTTTTTACAAGTGCTGTTTCATAGATGTGAAAACATGTTTAAACATTTCTCAAAAAAGCATGTATTTTAATGTTTGTAGTTTCATTTTAACATTTATGTTGTTCTTTTCAAAATTGAAATGTAGAAGTGAATTTACAGATCTACATTTTGTTTTCTTGTAGAAAAGTGCTTTTTACATGTGCTGTTTCATTGATGTCAAATCATGTTTAAACATTACTCAAAAAAGCATGTATTTTATGTTTGTAGTTTCATTTTAACATTTATGTTATTCTTTTCAAATTTGAAATGTAGAAGTGAATTTACAGATTTATATTTTGCTTTCTTGTGGAAAAGTACTTTTTACCTGTGCTGTTTCATTGATGTGAAATCATGTTTAAACATTACAAAAAAGCATGTATTTTAATATTTGTAGTTTCATTTTAACATTTATGTAGTTGTTTTCAAAATTGAAATGTAGAAGTGAATTTACAGATTTACATTTTGCTTTCTTGTGGAAAAGTACTTTTTACAAGTGCTGTTTCATAGATGTGAAACCATGTTTAAACATTTCTCAAAAAAGCATGTATTTTAATGTTTGTAATTTCATTTTAACATTTATGTTGTTCTTTTCAAAATTGAAAAGTAGAAGTGAATTTACAGATCTACATTTTGTTTTCTTGTAGAAAAGTGCTTTTCACAAGTGCTGTTTCATAGATGTGAAACCATGTTTAAACATTTCTCAAAAAAGCATGTATTTTAATGTTTGTAGTTTCATTTTAACATTTATGTTATTCTTTTCAAAATTGAAATGTAGAAGTGAATTTACAGATCTACATTTTGCTTTCTTTTAGAAAAGTTCTTTTTACAAGTGCTGTTTCATAGATGTGAAACCATGTTTAAACATTTCACAAAAAAGCATGTATTTTAATGTTTGTAGTTTCATTTAAACATTTATGTTGTTCTTTTCAAAATTGAAATGTAGAAGTGAATTTACAGATCTACATTTTGTTTTCTTGTAAAAAAGTACTTTTTACAAGTGCTGTTTCATAGATGTGAAATCATGTTTAAACATTTCTCAAAAAAGCATGTATTGTATTGTTTGTAGTTTCATTTTAACATTAATGTTATTCTTTTCAAAATTGAAATGTAGAAGTGAATTTACAGATCTACATTTTGTTTTCGTGTAGAAAAGTGCTTTTTACATGTGCTGTTTCATGATGTGAAATCATGTTTAAACATTTCACAAAAAAGCATGTATTTTATTGTTTGTATGTTTAATTTAAACATTTATGTTATTCTTTTCAAATTTGAAATGTAGAAGTGAATTTACAGATCAACATTTTGTTTTCTTGTAGAAAAGTACTTTTTACCTGTGCTGTTTCATTGATGTGAAATCAGGTTTAAACATTACTCAAAAAAGCATGTATTTTAATGTTTGTAGTTTCATTTTAACATTTATGTTATTCTTTTCAAATTTGAAATGTAGAAGTGAATTTACAGATTTACATTTTGCTTTCTTGTGGAAAAGTACTTTTTACGTGCTGTTTCATAGATGTGAAACCAGGTTTAAACTTCTCAAAAAAGCATGTATTTTAATGTTTGTAGTTACATTTTAACGTTTATGTTGTTCTTTTCAAAATTGAAATGTAGAAGTGAATTTACAGATCTACATTTTGTTTTCTTGTAGAAAAGTGCTTTTTACCTGTGCTGTTTCATTGATGTGAAATCATGTTTAAACATTACTCAAAAAAGCATGTATTTTAATGTTTGTAGTTTCATTTTAACATTTATGTTATTCTTTTCAAATTTGAAATGTAGAAGTGAATTTACAGATTTACATTTTGCTTTCTTGTGGAAAAGTACTTTTTACGTGCTGTTTCATAGATGTGAAACCATGTTTAAACTTCTCAAAAAAGCATGTATTTTAATGTTTGTAGTTACATTTTAACATTTATGTTATTCTTTTCAAAATTGAAATGTAGAAGTGAATTTACAGATCGACATTTTGTTTTCTTGTAAAAAAGTACTTTTTACAAGTGCTGTTTCATAGATGTGAAATCATGTTTAAACATTTCTCAAAAAAGCATGTATTTTATTGTTTGTAGTTTCATTTTAACATTAATGTTATTCTTTTCAAAATTGAATATGTAGAAGTGAATTTATGCATCCTCATTTTGCTTTCTTTTAGAAAAGTACTTTTTACAAGTGCTGTTTCATAGATGTGAAATCATGTTTAAACATTTCTCAAAAAAGCATGTATTTTAATGTTTGTAGTTTCATTTTAACATTTATGTTGTTCTTTTCAAAATTGAAATGTAGAAGTGAATTTACAGATCTACATTTTGTTTTCTTGTAGAAAAGTGCTTTTTACATGTGCTGTTTCATTGATGTGAAATCATGTTTAAATATTTCACAAAAAAGCATGTATTTTATTGTTTGTAGTTTCATTTAAACATTTATGTTATTATTTTCAAATTTGAAATGTAGAACTGAATTTATAGATTTACATTTTGCTTTCTTGTGGAAAAGTACTTTTTACAAGTGCTGTTTCATAGATGTGAAACCATGTTTAAACATTTCTCAAAAAAGCATGTATTTTAATGTTTGTAATTTCATTTTAACATTTATGTTGTTCTTTTCAAAATTGAAAAGTAGAAGTGAATTTACAGATCTACATTTTGTTTTCTTGTAGAAAAGTGCTTTTTACATGTGCTGTTTCATTGATGTGAAATCATGTTTAAACATTTCACAAAAAAGCATGTATTTTATTGTTTGTAGTTTCATTTAAACATTTATGTTATTCTTTTCAAATTTGAAATGTAGAAGTGAATTTACAGATTTACATTTTGCTTTCTTGTGGAAAAGTACTTTTTACAAGTGCTGTTTCATAGATGTGAAACCATGTTTAAACATTTCTCAAAAAAGCATGTATTTTAATGTTTGTAGTTTCATTTTAACATTTATGTTACTCCTTTCAAAATTGAAATGTAGAAGTGAATTTACAGATCTACATTTTTTTTTCTTGTAGAAAAGTACCTTTTACGTGCTGTTTCATTGATGTGAAACCATGTTTAAATATTTCTCCAAAAAGCATGTATTTTAATGTTTGTAGTTTCATTTTAACATTTATGTTATTCTTTTCAAAATTGAAATGTGGAAGTGAATTTATGCATCCTCATTTTGATTTCTTTTAGAAAAGTACTTTTTACAAGTGCTGTTTCATAGATGTGAAATCATGTTTAAACATTTCACAAAAAAGCATGTATTTTATTGTTTGTAGTTTCATTTTAACATTTATGTTATTATTTTCAAATTTGAAATGTAGAAGTGAATATACAGATTTACATTTTGCTTTCTTGTGGAAAAGTACTTTTTACAAGTGCTGTTTCATAGATGTGCAACCATGTTTAAACATTTCTCAAAAAACCATGTATTTTAATGTTTGTAGTTTCATTTTAACATTTATGTTGTTCTTTTCAAAATTGAAATGTAGAAGTGAATTTACAGATCTACATTTTGTTTTCTTGTAGAAAAGTGCTTTTTACCTGTGCTGTTTCATTGATGTCAAATCATGTTTAAACATTAATCAAAAAAGCATGTATTTTATGTTTGTAGTTTCATTTTAACATTTATGTTATTCTTTTCAAATTTGAAATGTAGAAGTGAATTTACAGATTTACATTTTCCTTTCTTGTGGAAAAGTACTTTTTACAAGTGCTGTTTCATAGATGTGAAACCATGTTTAAACATTTCTCAAAAAAGCATGTATTTTAATGTTTGTAGTTTCATTTTAACATTTATGTTGTTCTTTTCAAAATTGAAATGTAGAAGTGAATTTACAGATCAACATTTTGTTTTCTTGTAGAAAAGTACTTTTTACCTGTGCTGTTTCATTGATGTGAAATCAGGTTTAAACATTACTCAAAAAAGCATGTAGTTTTATGTTTGTAGTTTCATTTTAACATTTATGTTGTTCTTTTCAAAATTGAAATGTAGAAGTGAATTTACAGATCAACATTTTGTTTTCTTGTAGAAAAGTGCTTTTTACCTGTGCTGTTTCATTGATGTGAAATCATGTTTAAACATTACAAAAAAGCATGTATTTTAATATTTGTAGTTTCATTTTAACATTTATGTAGTTGTTTTCAAAATTGAAATGTAGAAGTGAATTTACAGATTTACATTTTGCTTTCTTGTGGAAAAGTACTTTTTACAAGTGCTGTTTCATAGATGTGAAACCATGTTTAAACATTTCTCAAAAAAGCATGTATTTTAATGTTTGTAATTTCATTTTAACATTTATGTTGTTCTTTTCAAAATTGAAAAGTAGAAGTGAATTTACAGATCTACATTTTGTTTTCTTGTAGAAAAGTGCTTTTCACAAGTGCTGTTTCATAGATGTGAAACCATGTTTAAACATTTCTCAAAAAAGCATGTATTTTAATGTTTGTAGTTTCATTTTAACATTTATGTTATTCTTTTCAAAATTGAAATGTAGAAGTGAATTTACAGATCTACATTTTGCTTTCTTTTAGAAAAGTTCTTTTTACAAGTGCTGTTTCATAGATGTGAAACCATGTTTAAACATTTCACAAAAAAGCATGTATTTTATTGTTTGTAGTTTCATTTAAACATTTATGTTATTCTTTTCAAAATTGAAATGTAGAAGTGAATTTACAGATTTACATTTTGCTTTCTTGTGGAAAAGTACTTTTTACAAGTGCTGTTTCATAGATGTGAAACCATGTTTAAACATTTCTCAAAAAAGCATGTATTTTAATGTTTGTAGTTACATTTTAACATTTATGTTGTTCTTTTCAAAATTGAAATGTAGAAGTGAATTTACAGATCTACATTTTGTTTTCTTGTAGAAAAGTGCTTTTTACCTGTGCTGTTTCATTGATGTGAAATCATGTTTAAACATTTCACAAAAAAGCATGTATTTTATTGTTTGTAGTTTCATTTTAACATTTATGTTATTATTTTCAAATTTGAAATGTAGAAGTGAATATACAGATTTACATTTTGCTTTCTTGTGGAAAAGTACTTTTTGCAAGTGCTGTTTCATAGATGTGAAAACATGTTTAAACATTTCTCAAAAAAGCATGTATTTTAATGTTTGTAGTTTCATTTTAACATTTATGTTGTTCTTTTCAAAATTGAAATGTAGAAGTGAATTTACAGATCTACATTTTGTTTTCTTGTAGAAAAGTGCTTTTTACCTGTGCTGTTTCATTGATGTCAAATCATGTTTAAACATTACTCAAAAAAGCATGTATTTTATGTTTGTACTTTCATTTTAACATTTATGTTATTCTTTTCAAATTTGAAATGTAGAAGTGAATTTACAGATTTACATTTTGCTTTCTTGTGGAAAAGTACTTTTTACAAGTGCTGTTTCATAGATGTGAAACCATGTTTAAACATTTCTCAAAAAAGCATGTATTTTAATGTTTGTAGTTTCATTTTAACATTTATGTTGTTCTTTTCAAAATTGAAATGTAGAAGTGAATTTACAGATCTACATTTTGTTTTCTTGTAGAAAAGTGCTTTTTACCTGTGCTGTTTCATTGATGCCAAATCATGTTTAAACATTACTCAAAAAAGCATGTATTTTATTGTTTGTAGTTTCATTTTAACATTTATGTTATTCTTTTCAAATTTGTAATGTAGAAGTGAATTTACAGATTTACATTTTGCTTTCTTGTGGAAAAGTACTTTTTACAAGTGCTGTTTCATAGATGTGAAACCATGTTTAAACATTTCTCAAAAAAGCATGTATTTTGATGTTTGTAGTTTCATTTTAACATTTATGTTATTCTTTTCAAAATTGAAATGTAGAAGTGAATTTACAGATCTACATTTTGCTTTCTTTTAGAAAAGTTATTTTTACAAGTGCTGTTTCATAGATGTGAAATCATGTTTAAACATTTCACAAAAAAGCATGTATTTTATTGTTTGTAGTTTCTTTTTAACATTTATGTTATTCTTTTCAAAATTGAAATGTGGAAGTGAATTTATGCATCCTCATTTTGATTTCTTTTAGAAAAGTACTTTTTACAAGTGCTGTTTCATAGATGTGAAATCATGTTTAAACATTTCTCAAAAAAGCATGTATTTTAATGTTTGTAGTTTCATTTTAACATTTATGTTATTCTTTTCAAAATTGAAATGTAGAAGTGAATTTACAGATCTACATTTTTTTTTCTTGTAGAAAAGTACTTTTTACGTGCTGTTTCATTGATGTGAAACCATGTTTAAATATTTCTCAAAAAAGCATGTATTTTAATGTTTGTAGTTTCATTTTAACATTTATGTTATTCTTTTCAAAATTGAAATGTGGAAGTGAATTTATGCATCCTCATTTTGATTTCTTTTAGAAAAGTACTTTTTACAAGTGCTGTTTCATAGATGTGAAATCATGTTTAAACATTTCTCAAAAAAGCATGTATTTTAATGTTTGTAGTTTCATTTTAACATTTATGTTATTATTTTCAAATTTGAAATGTAGAACTGAATTTACAGATTTACATTTTGCTTTCATGTGGAAAAGTACTTTTTACAAGTGCTGTTTCATAGATGTGAAACCATGTTTAAACATTTCTCAAAAAAGCATGTATTTTAACGTTTGTAGTTTCATTTTAACATTTATGTTGTTCTTTTCAAAATTGAAATGTAGAAGTGAATTTACAGATCTACATTTTGTTTTCTTGTAGAAAAGTGCTTTTTACCTGTGCTGTTTCATTGATGTCAAATCATGTTTAAACATTACTCAAAAAAGCATGTATTTTATTGTTTGTAGTTTCATTTTAACATTTATGTTATTCTTTTCAAATTTGAAATGTAGAAGTGAATTTACAGATTTACATTTTGCTTTCTTGTGGAAAAGTACTTTTTACAAGTGCTGTTTCATAGATGTGAAACCATGTTTAAACATTTCTCAAAAAAGCATGTATTTTAATGTTTGTAGTTTCATTTTAACATTAATGTTATTCTTTTCAAAATTGAATATGTGGAAGTGAATTTATGCATCCTCATTTTGCTTTCTTTTAGAAAAGTACTTTTTACAAGTGCTGTTTCATTGATGTGAAATCATGTTTAAATATTTCACAAAAAAGCATGTATTTTATTGTTTGTAGTTTCATTTTAACATTAATGTTATTATTTTCAAATTTGAAATGTAGAAGTGAATTTACAGATTTACATTTTGCTTTCTTGTGGAAAAGTACTTTTTACAAGTGCTGTTTCATAGATGTGAAACCATGTTTAAACATTTCTCAAAAAAGCATGTATTTTAATGTTTGTAGTTTCATTTTAACATTTATGTTGTTCTTTTCAAAATTGAAATGTAGAAGTGAATTTACAGATCTACATTTTGTTTTCTTGTAGAAAAGTGCTTTTTACCTGTGCTGTTTCATTGATGCCAAATCATGTTTAAACATTACTCAAAAAAGCATGTATTTTATTGTTTGTAGTTTCATTTTAACATTTATGTTATTCTTTTCAAATTTGTAATGTAGAAGTGAATTTACAGATTTACATTTTGCTTTCTTGTGGAAAAGTACTTTTTACAAGTGCTGTTTCAGAGATGTGAAACCATGTTTAAACATTTCTCAAAAAAGAATGTATTTTAATGTTTGTAGTTTCATTTTAACATTTATGTTATTCTTTTCAAATTTGAAATGTAGAAGTGAATTTACAGATTTACATTTTGCTTTCTTGTGGAAAAGTACTTTTTACAAGTGCTGTTTCATAGATGTGAAACCATGTTTAAACATTTCTCAAAAAAGCATGTATTTTAATGTTTGTAGTTTCATTTTAACATTTATGTTGTTCTTTTCAAAATTGAAATGTAGAAGTGAATTTACAGATCTACATTTTGTTTTCTTGTAGAAAAGTGCTTTTTACCTGTGCTGTTTCATTGATGCGAAATCATGTTTAAACATTTCACAAAAAAGCATGTATTTTATTGTTTGTAGTTTCATTTTAACATTTATGTTATTCTTTTCAAATTTGAAATGTAGAAGTGAATATACAGATTTACATTTTGCTTTCATGTGGAAAAGAACTTTTTACAAGTGCTGTTTCATAGATGTGAAACCATGTTTAAACATTTCTCAAAAAAGCATGTATTTTAACGTTTGTAGTTTCATTTTAACATTTATGTTGTTCTTTTCAAAATTGAAATGTAGAAGTGAATTTACAGATCTACATTTTGTTTTCTTGTAGAAAAGTGCTTTTTACCTGTGCTGTTTCATTGATGTCAAATCATGTTTAAACATTACTCAAAAAAGCATGTATTTTATTGTTTGTAGTTTCATTTTAACATTTATGTTATTCTTTTCAAATTTGAAATGTAGAAGTGAATTTACAGATTTACATTTTGCTTTCTTGTGGAAAAGTACTTTTTACAAGTGCTGTTTCATAGATGTGAAACCATGTTTAAACATTTCTCAAAAAAGCATGTATTTTAATGTTTGTAGTTTCATTTTAACATTAATGTTATTCTTTTCAAAATTGAATATGTGGAAGTGAATTTATGCATCCTCATTTTGCTTTCTTTTAGAAAAGTACTTTTTACAAGTGCTGTTTCATAGATGTGAAATCATCTTTAAATATTTCACAAAAAAGCATGTATTTTATTGTTTGTAGTTTCATTTTAACATTTATGTTATTATTTTCAAATTTGAAATGTAGAAGTGAATTTACAGATTTACATTTTGCTTTCTTGTGGAAAAGTACTTTTTACAAGTGCTGTTTCATAGATGTGAAACCATGTTTAAACATTTCTCAAAAAAGCATGTATTTTAATGTTTGTAGTTTCATTTTAACATTTATGTTATTCTTTTCAAAATTGAAATGTAGAAGTGAATTTACAGATCTACATTTTGCTTTCTTTTAGAAAAGTTCTTTTTACAAGTGCTGTTTCATAGATGTGAAACCATGTTTAAACATTTCACAAAAAAGCATGTATTTTATTGTTTGTAGTTTCATTTAAACATTTATGTTATTCTTTTCAAAATTGAAATGTAGAAGTGAATTTACAGATTTACATTTTGCTTTCTTGTGGAAAAGTACTTTTTACAAGTGCTGTTTCATAGATGTGAAACCATGTTTAAACATTTCTCAAAAAAGCATGTATTTTAATGTTTGTAGTTACATTTTAACATTTATGTTGTTCTTTTCAAAATTGAAATGTAGAAGTGAATTTACAGATCTACATTTTGTTTTCTTGTAGAAAAGTGCTTTTTACCTGTGCTGTTTCATTGATGTGAAATCATGTTTAAACATTTCACAAAAAAGCATGTATTTTATTGTTTGTAGTTTCATTTTAACATTTATGTTATTATTTTCAAATTTGAAATGTAGAAGTGAATATACAGATTTACATTTTGCTTTCTTGTGGAAAAGTACTTTTTGCAAGTGCTGTTTCATAGATGTGAAAACATGTTTAAACATTTCTCAAAAAAGCATGTATTTTAATGTTTGTAGTTTCATTTTAACATTTATGTTGTTCTTTTCAAAATTGAAATGTAGAAGTGAATTTACAGATCTACATTTTGTTTTCTTGTAGAAAAGTGCTTTTTACCTGTGCTGTTTCATTGATGTCAAATCATGTTTAAACATTACTCAAAAAAGCATGTATTTTATGTTTGTACTTTCATTTTAACATTTATGTTATTCTTTTCAAATTTGAAATGTAGAAGTGAATTTACAGATTTACATTTTGCTTTCTTGTGGAAAAGTACTTTTTACAAGTGCTGTTTCATAGATGTGAAACCATGTTTAAACATTTCTCAAAAAAGCATGTATTTTAATGTTTGTAGTTTCATTTTAACATTTATGTTGTTCTTTTCAAAATTGAAATGTAGAAGTGAATTTACAGATCTACATTTTGTTTTCTTGTAGAAAAGTGCTTTTTACCTGTGCTGTTTCATTGATGCCAAATCATGTTTAAACATTACTCAAAAAAGCATGTATTTTATTGTTTGTAGTTTCATTTTAACATTTATGTTATTCTTTTCAAATTTGTAATGTAGAAGTGAATTTACAGATTTACATTTTGCTTTCTTGTGGAAAAGTACTTTTTACAAGTGCTGTTTCATAGATGTGAAACCATGTTTAAACATTTCTCAAAAAAGCATGTATTTTGATGTTTGTAGTTTCATTTTAACATTTATGTTATTCTTTTCAAAATTGAAATGTAGAAGTGAATTTACAGATCTACATTTTGCTTTCTTTTAGAAAAGTTATTTTTACAAGTGCTGTTTCATAGATGTGAAATCATGTTTAAACATTTCACAAAAAAGCATGTATTTTATTGTTTGTAGTTTCTTTTTAACATTTATGTTATTCTTTTCAAAATTGAAATGTGGAAGTGAATTTATGCATCCTCATTTTGATTTCTTTTAGAAAAGTACTTTTTACAAGTGCTGTTTCATAGATGTGAAATCATGTTTAAACATTTCTCAAAAAAGCATGTATTTTAATGTTTGTAGTTTCATTTTAACATTTATGTTATTCTTTTCAAAATTGAAATGTAGAAGTGAATTTACAGATCTACATTTTTTTTTCTTGTAGAAAAGTACTTTTTACGTGCTGTTTCATTGATGTGAAACCATGTTTAAATATTTCTCAAAAAAGCATGTATTTTAATGTTTGTAGTTTCATTTTAACATTTATGTTATTCTTTTCAAAATTGAAATGTGGAAGTGAATTTATGCATCCTCATTTTGATTTCTTTTAGAAAAGTACTTTTTACAAGTGCTGTTTCATAGATGTGAAATCATGTTTAAACATTTCTCAAAAAAGCATGTATTTTAATGTTTGTAGTTTCATTTTAACATTTATGTTATTATTTTCAAATTTGAAATGTAGAACTGAATTTACAGATTTACATTTTGCTTTCATGTGGAAAAGTACTTTTTACAAGTGCTGTTTCATAGATGTGAAACCATGTTTAAACATTTCTCAAAAAAGCATGTATTTTAACGTTTGTAGTTTCATTTTAACATTTATGTTGTTCTTTTCAAAATTGAAATGTAGAAGTGAATTTACAGATCTACATTTTGTTTTCTTGTAGAAAAGTGCTTTTTACCTGTGCTGTTTCATTGATGTCAAATCATGTTTAAACATTACTCAAAAAAGCATGTATTTTATTGTTTGTAGTTTCATTTTAACATTTATGTTATTCTTTTCAAATTTGAAATGTAGAAGTGAATTTACAGATTTACATTTTGCTTTCTTGTGGAAAAGTACTTTTTACAAGTGCTGTTTCATAGATGTGAAACCATGTTTAAACATTTCTCAAAAAAGCATGTATTTTAATGTTTGTAGTTTCATTTTAACATTAATGTTATTCTTTTCAAAATTGAATATGTGGAAGTGAATTTATGCATCCTCATTTTGCTTTCTTTTAGAAAAGTACTTTTTACAAGTGCTGTTTCATTGATGTGAAATCATGTTTAAATATTTCACAAAAAAGCATGTATTTTATTGTTTGTAGTTTCATTTTAACATTAATGTTATTATTTTCAAATTTGAAATGTAGAAGTGAATTTACAGATTTACATTTTGCTTTCTTGTGGAAAAGTACTTTTTACAAGTGCTGTTTCATAGATGTGAAACCATGTTTAAACATTTCTCAAAAAAGCATGTATTTTAATGTTTGTAGTTTCATTTTAACATTTATGTTGTTCTTTTCAAAATTGAAATGTAGAAGTGAATTTACAGATCTACATTTTGTTTTCTTGTAGAAAAGTGCTTTTTACCTGTGCTGTTTCATTGATGCCAAATCATGTTTAAACATTACTCAAAAAAGCATGTATTTTATTGTTTGTAGTTTCATTTTAACATTTATGTTATTCTTTTCAAATTTGTAATGTAGAAGTGAATTTACAGATTTACATTTTGCTTTCTTGTGGAAAAGTACTTTTTACAAGTGCTGTTTCAGAGATGTGAAACCATGTTTAAACATTTCTCAAAAAAGAATGTATTTTAATGTTTGTAGTTTCATTTTAACATTTATGTTATTCTTTTCAAATTTGAAATGTAGAAGTGAATTTACAGATTTACATTTTGCTTTCTTGTGGAAAAGTACTTTTTACAAGTGCTGTTTCATAGATGTGAAACCATGTTTAAACATTTCTCAAAAAAGCATGTATTTTAATGTTTGTAGTTTCATTTTAACATTTATGTTGTTCTTTTCAAAATTGAAATGTAGAAGTGAATTTACAGATCTACATTTTGTTTTCTTGTAGAAAAGTGCTTTTTACCTGTGCTGTTTCATTGATGCGAAATCATGTTTAAACATTTCACAAAAAAGCATGTATTTTATTGTTTGTAGTTTCATTTTAACATTTATGTTATTCTTTTCAAATTTGAAATGTAGAAGTGAATATACAGATTTACATTTTGCTTTCATGTGGAAAAGAACTTTTTACAAGTGCTGTTTCATAGATGTGAAACCATGTTTAAACATTTCTCAAAAAAGCATGTATTTTAACGTTTGTAGTTTCATTTTAACATTTATGTTGTTCTTTTCAAAATTGAAATGTAGAAGTGAATTTACAGATCTACATTTTGTTTTCTTGTAGAAAAGTGCTTTTTACCTGTGCTGTTTCATTGATGTCAAATCATGTTTAAACATTACTCAAAAAAGCATGTATTTTATTGTTTGTAGTTTCATTTTAACATTTATGTTATTCTTTTCAAATTTGAAATGTAGAAGTGAATTTACAGATTTACATTTTGCTTTCTTGTGGAAAAGTACTTTTTACAAGTGCTGTTTCATAGATGTGAAACCATGTTTAAACATTTCTCAAAAAAGCATGTATTTTAATGTTTGTAGTTTCATTTTAACATTAATGTTATTCTTTTCAAAATTGAATATGTGGAAGTGAATTTATGCATCCTCATTTTGCTTTCTTTTAGAAAAGTACTTTTTACAAGTGCTGTTTCATAGATGTGAAATCATCTTTAAATATTTCACAAAAAAGCATGTATTTTATTGTTTGTAGTTTCATTTTAACATTTATGTTATTATTTTCAAATTTGAAATGTAGAAGTGAATTTACAGATTTACATTTTGCTTTCTTGTGGAAAAGTACTTTTTACAAGTGCTGTTTCATAGATGTGAAACCATGTTTAAACATTTCTCAAAAAAGCATGTATTTTAATGTTTGTAGTTTCATTTTAACATTTATGTTGTTCTTTTCAAAATTGAAATGTAGAAGTGAATTTACAGATCTACATTTTGTTTTCTTGTAGAAAAGTGCTTTTTACCTGTGCTGTTTCATTGATGTCAAATCATGTTTAAACATTACTCAAAAAAGCATGTATTTTATGTTTGTAGTTTCATTTTAACATTTATGTTATTCTTTTCAAATTTGAAATGTAGAAGTGAATTTACAGATTTACATTTTGCTTTCTTGTGGAAAAGTACTTTTTACAAGTGCTGTTTCATAGATGTGAAACCATGTTTAAACATTTCTCAAAAAAGCATGTATTTTAATGTTTGTAGTTTCATTTTAACATTTATGTTGTTCTTTTCAAAATTGAAATGTAGAAGTGAATTTACAGATCTACATTTTGTTTTCTTGTAGAAAAGTGCTTTTTACCTGTGCTGTTTCATTGATGTGAAATCAGGTTTAAACATTACTCAAAAAAGCATGTATTTTAATGTTTGTAGTTTCATTTTAACATTTATGTTGTTCTTTTCAAAATTGAAATGTAGAAGTGAATTTACAGATCAACATTATGTTTTCTTGTAGAAAAGTGCTTTTTACCTGTGCTGTTTCATTGATGTGAAATCATGTTTAAACATTACTCAAAAAAGCATGTATTTTAATATTTGTAGTTTCATTTTAACATTTATGTAGTTGTTTTCAAAATTGAAATGTAGAAGTGAATTTACAGATTTACATTTTGCTTTCTTGTGGAAAAGTACTTTTTACAAGTGCTGTTTCATATATGTGAAACCATGTTTAAACATTTCTCAAAAAAGCATGTATTTTAATGTTTGTAGTTTCATTTTAACATTAATGTTATTCTTTTCAAAATTGAATATGTAGAAGTGAATTTATGCATCCTCATTTTGCTTTCTTTTAGAAAAGTACTTTTTACAAGTGCTGTTTCATAGATGTGAAATCATCTTTAAATATTTCACAAAAAAGCATGTATTTTATTGTTTGTAGTTTCATTTTAACATTTATGTTATTATTTTCAAATTTGAAATGTAGAAGTGAATTTACAGATTTACATTTTGCTTTCTTGTGGAAAAGTACTTTTTACAAGTGCTGTTTCATAGATGTGAAACCATGTTTAAACATTTCTCAAAAAAGCATGTATTTTAATGTTTGTAGTTACATTTTAACATTTATGTTGCTCTTTTCAAAATTGAAATGTAGAAGTGAATTTACAGATCTACATTTTGTTTTCTTGTAGAAAAGTGCTTTTTACCTGTGCTGTTTCATTGATGTGAAATCATGTTTAAACATTTCACAAAAAAGCATGTATTTTATTGTTTGTAGTTTCATTTTAACATTTATGTTATTATTTTCAAATTTGAAATGTAGAAGTGAATATACAGATTTACATTTTGCTTTCTTGTGGAAAAGTACTTTTTGCAAGTGCTGTTTCATAGATGTGAAAACATGTTTAAACATTTCTCAAAAAAGCATGTATTTTAATGTTTGTAGTTTCATTTTAACATTTATGTTGTTCTTTTCAAAATTGAAATGTAGAAGTGAATTTACAGATCTACATTTGTTTTCTTGTAGAAAAGTGCTTTTTACCTGTGCTGTTTCATTGATGTGAAATCTGGTTTAAACATTACTCAAAAAAGCATGTGTTTTAATGTTTGTAGTTTCATTTTAACATTTATGTTGTTCTTTTCAAAATTGAAATGTAGAAGTGAATTTACAGATCAACATTTTGTTTTCTTGTAGAAAAGTGCTTTTTACCTGTGCTGTTTCATTGATGTGAAATCATGTTTAAACATTACTCAAAAAAGCATGTATTTTAATATTTGTAGTTTCATTTTAACATTTATGTAGTTGTTTTCAAAATTGAAATGTAGGTGAATTTACAGATTTACATTTTGCTTTCTTGTGGAAAAGTACTTTTTACAAGTGCTGTTTCATAGATGTGAAACCATGTTTAAACATTTCTCAAAAAAGCATGTATTTTAATGTTTGTAGTTTCATTTTAACATTTATGTTGTTCTTTTCAAAATGAAATGAGAAGTGAATTTACAGATCTACATTTTGTTTTCTTGTAGAAAAGTGCTTTTTACATGTGCTGTTTCATTGATGTGAAATCATGTTTAAATATTTCACAAAAAAGCATGTATTTTATTGTTTGTAGTTTCATTTTAACATTAATGTTATTATTTTCAAATTTGAAATGTAGAAGTGAATTTACAGATTTACATTTTGCTTTCTTGTGGAAAAGTACTTTTTACAAGTGCTGTTTCATAGATGTGAAACCATGTTTAAACATTTCTCAAAAAAGCATGTATTTTAATGTTTGTAGTTTCATTTTAACATTTATGTTGTTCTTTTCAAAATGAAATGAGAAGTGAATTTACAGATCTACATTTTGTTTTCTTGTAGAAAAGTGCTTTTTACATGTGCTGTTTCATTGATGTGAAATCATGTTTAAATATTTCACAAAAAAGCATGTATTTTATTGTTTGTAGTTTCATTTTAACATTAATGTTATTATTTTCAAATTTGAAATGTAGAAGTGAATTTACAGATTTACATTTTGCTTTCTTGTGGAAAAGTACTTTTTACAAGTGCTGTTTCATAGATGTGAAACCATGTTTAAACATTTCTCAAAAAAGCATGTATTTTAATGTTTGTAGTTTCATTTTAACATTTATGTTGTTCTTTTCAAAATTGAAATGTAGAAGTGAATTTACAGATCTACATTTTGTTTTCTTGTAGAAAAGTGCTTTTTACCTGTGCTGTTTCATTGATGCCAAATCATGTTTAAACATTACTCAAAAAAGCATGTATTTTATTGTTTGTAGTTTCATTTTAACATTTATGTTATTCTTTTCAAATTTGTAATGTAGAAGTGAATTTACAGATTTACATTTTGCTTTCTTGTGGAAAAGTACTTTTTACAAGTGCTGTTTCAGAGATGTGAAACCATGTTTAAACATTTCTCAAAAAAGAATGTATTTTAATGTTTGTAGTTTCATTTTAACATTTATGTTATTCTTTTCAAATTTGAAATGTAGAAGTGAATTTACAGATTTACATTTTGCTTTCTTGTGGAAAAGTACTTTTTACAAGTGCTGTTTCATAGATGTGAAACCATGTTTAAACATTTCTCAAAAAAGCATGTATTTTAATGTTTGTAGTTTCATTTTAACATTTATGTTGTTCTTTTCAAAATTGAAATGTAGAAGTGAATTTACAGATCTACATTTTGTTTTCTTGTAGAAAAGTGCTTTTTACCTGTGCTGTTTCATTGATGCGAAATCATGTTTAAACATTTCACAAAAAAGCATGTATTTTATTGTTTGTAGTTTCATTTTAACATTTATGTTATTCTTTTCAAATTTGAAATGTAGAAGTGAATATACAGATTTACATTTTGCTTTCATGTGGAAAAGAACTTTTTACAAGTGCTGTTTCATAGATGTGAAACCATGTTTAAACATTTCTCAAAAAAGCATGTATTTTAACGTTTGTAGTTTCATTTTAACATTTATGTTGTTCTTTTCAAAATTGAAATGTAGAAGTGAATTTACAGATCTACATTTTGTTTTCTTGTAGAAAAGTGCTTTTTACCTGTGCTGTTTCATTGATGTCAAATCATGTTTAAACATTACTCAAAAAAGCATGTATTTTATTGTTTGTAGTTTCATTTTAACATTTATGTTATTCTTTTCAAATTTGAAATGTAGAAGTGAATTTACAGATTTACATTTTGCTTTCTTGTGGAAAAGTACTTTTTACAAGTGCTGTTTCATAGATGTGAAACCATGTTTAAACATTTCTCAAAAAAGCATGTATTTTAATGTTTGTAGTTTCATTTTAACATTAATGTTATTCTTTTCAAAATTGAATATGTGGAAGTGAATTTATGCATCCTCATTTTGCTTTCTTTTAGAAAAGTACTTTTTACAAGTGCTGTTTCATAGATGTGAAATCATCTTTAAATATTTCACAAAAAAACATGTATTTTATTGTTTGTAGTTTCATTTTAACATTTATGTTATTATTTTCAAATTTGAAATGTAGAAGTGAATTTACAGATTTACATTTTGCTTTCTTGTGGAAAAGTACTTTTTACAAGTGCTGTTTCATAGATGTGAAAACATGTTTAAACATTTCTCAAAAAAGCATGTATTTTAATGTTTGTAGTTTCATTTTAACATTTATGTTGTTCTTTTCAAAATTGAAATGTAGAAGTGAATTTACAGATCAACATTTTGTTTTCTTGTAGAAAAGTGCTTTTTACCTGTGCTGTTTCATTGATGTCAAATCATGTTTAAACATTACTCAAAAAAGCATGTATTTTATGTTTGTAGTTTCATTTTAACATTTATGTTATTCTTTTCAAATTTGAAATGTAGAAGTGAATTTACAGATTTACATTTTGCTTTCTTGTGGAAAAGTACTTTTTACAAGTGCTGTTTCATAGATGTGAAACCATGTTTAAACATTTCTCCAAAAAGCATGTATTTTAATGTTTGTAGTTTCATTTTAACATTTATGTTGTTCTTTTCAAAATTGAAATGTAGAAGTGAATTTACAGATCTACATTTTGTTTTCTTGTAGAAAAGTGCTTTTTACCTGTGCTGTTTCATTGATGTGAAATCAGGTTTAAACATTACTCAAAAAAGCATGTATTTTAATGTTTGTAGTTTCATTTTAACATTTATGTTGTTCTTTTCAAAATTGAAATGTAGAAGTGAATTTACAGATCAACATTTTGTTTTCTTGTAGAAAAGTGCTTTTTACCTGTGCTGTTTCATTGATGTGAAATCATGTTTAAACATTACTCAAAAAAGCATGTATTTTAATATTTGTAGTTTCATTTTAACATTTATGTAGTTGTTTTCAAAATTGAAATGTAGAAGTGAATTTACAGATTTACATTTTGCTTTCTTGTGGAAAAGTACTTTTTACAAGTGCTGTTTCATATATGTGAAACCATGTTTAAACATTTCTCAAAAAAGCATGTATTTTAATGTTTGTAGTTTCATTTTAACATTAATGTTATTCTTTTCAAAATTGAATATGTAGAAGTGAATTTATGCATCCTCATTTTGCTTTCTTTTAGAAAAGTACTTTTTACAAGTGCTGTTTCATAGATGTGAAATCATCTTTAAATATTTCACAAAAAAGCATGTATTTTATTGTTTGTAGTTTCATTTTAACATTTATGTTATTATTTTCAAATTTGAAATGTAGAAGTGAATTTACAGATTTAGATTTTGCTTTCTTGTGGAAAAGTACTTTTTACAAGTGCTGTTTCATAGATGTGAAACCATGTTTAAACATTTCTCAAAAAAGCATGTATTTTAATGTTTGTAGTTACATTTTAACATTTATGTTGTTCTTTTCAAAATTGAAATGTAGAAGTGAATTTACAGATCTACATTTTGTTTTCTTGTAGAAAGTGCTTTTTACCTGTGCTGTTTCATTGATGTGAAATCATGTTTAAACATTTCACAAAAAAGCATGTATTTTATTGTTTGTAGTTTCATTTTAACATTTATGTTATTATTTTCAAATTTGAAATGTAGAAGTGAATATACAGATTTACATTTTGCTTTCTTGTGGAAAAGTACTTTTTGCAAGTGCTGTTTCATAGATGTGAAAACATGTTTAAACATTTCTCAAAAAAGCATGTATTTTAATGTTTGTAGTTTCATTTTAACATTTATGTAGTTGTTTTCAAAATTGAAATGTAGGTGAATTTACAGATTTACATTTTGCTTTCTTGTGGAAAAGTACTTTTTACAAGTGCTGTTTCATAGATGTGAAACCATGTTTAAACATTTCTCAAAAAAGCATGTATTTTAATGTTTGTAGTTTCATTTTAACATTTATGTTGTTCTTTTCAAAATGAAATGAGAAGTGAATTTACAGATCTACATTTTGTTTTCTTGTAGAAAAGTGCTTTTTACATGTGCTGTTTCATTGATGTGAAATCATGTTTAAATATTTCACAAAAAAGCATGTATTTTATTGTTTGTAGTTTCATTTTAACATTAATGTTATTATTTTCAAATTTGAAATGTAGAAGTGAATTTACAGATCTACATTTTGTTTTCTTGTAGAAAAGTGCTTTTTACCTGTGCTGTTTCATTGATGTCAAATCATGTTTAAACATTACTCAAAAAAGCATGTATTTTATTGTTTGTAGTTTCATTTTAACATTTATGTTATTCTTTTCAAATTTGAAATGTAGAAGTGAATTTACAGATTTACATTTTGCTTTCTTGTGGAAAAGTACTTTTTACAAGTGCTGTTTCATAGATGTGAAACCATGTTTAAACATTTCTCAAAAAAGCATGTATTTTAATGTTTGTAGTTTCATTTTAACATTAATGTTATTCTTTTCAAAATTGAATATGTGGAAGTGAATTTATGCATCCTCATTTTGCTTTCTTTTAGAAAAGTACTTTTTACAAGTGCTGTTTCATAGATGTGAAATCATCTTTAAATATTTCACAAAAAAGCATGTATTTTATTGTTTGTAGTTTCATTTTAACATTTATGTTATTATTTTCAAATTTGAAATGTAGAAGTGAATTTACAGATCTACATTTTGTTTTCTTGTAGAAAAGTGCTTTTTACCTGTGCTGTTTCATTGATGTCAAATCATGTTTAAACATTACTCAAAAAAGCATGTATTTTATGTTTGTAGTTTCATTTTAACATTTATGTTATTCTTTTCAAATTTGAAATGTAGAAGTGAATTTACAGATTTACATTTTGTTTTCTTGTAGAAAAGTGCTTTTTACCTGTGCTGTTTCATTGATGTGAAATCAGGTTTAAACATTACTCAAAAAAGCATGTATTTTAATGTTTGTAGTTTCATTTTAACATTTATGTAGTTGTTTTCAAAATTGAAATGTAGAAGTGAATTTACAGATTTACATTTTGCTTTCTTGTGGAAAAGTACTTTTTACAAGTTCTGTTTCATAGATGTGAAACCATGTTTAAACATTTCTCAAAAAAGCATGTATTTTAATGTTTGTAGTTTCATTTTAACATTTATGTTGTTCTTTTCAAAATTGAAATGTAGAAGTGAATTTACAGATCAACATTTTTTTTCTTGTAGAAAAGTGCTTTTTACCTGTGCTGTTTCATTGATGTGAAATCATGTTTAAACATTACTCAAAAAAGCATGTATTTTAATGTTTGTAGTTTCATTTTAACATTTATGTTATTCTTTTCAAATTTGTAATGTAGAAGTGAATTTACAGATTTACATTTTGCTTTCTTGTGGAAAAGTACTTTTTACAAGTGCTGTTTCATAGATGTGAAACCATGTTTAAACATTTTTTCAAAAAAGCATGTATTTTAATGTTTGTAGTTTCATTTTAACATTTATGTTATTCTTTTCAAAATTGAAATGTTAGAAGTGAATTTACGCATCCTCATTTTGCTTTCTTTTAGAAAAGTACTTTTCACAAGTGCTGTTTCATTGATGTGAAATCATGTTTAAATATATCACAAAAAAGCATGTATTTTATTGTTTGTAGTTTCATTTTAACATTTATGTTATTATTTTCAAATTTGAAATGTAGAACTGAATTTACAGATTTACATTTTGCTTTCATGTGGAAAAGTACTTTTTACAAGTGCTGTTTCATAGATGTGAAACCATGTTTAAACATTTCTCAAAAAAGAATGTATTTTAACGTTTGTAGTTTCATTTTAACATTTATGTTGTTCTTTTCAAAATTGAAATGTAGAAGTGAATTTACAGATCTACATTTTGTTTTCTTGTAGAAAAGTGCTTTTTACCTGTGCTGTTTCATTGATGTCAAATCATGTTTAAACATTACTCAAAAAAGCATGTATTTTATTGTTTGTAGTTTCATTTTAACATTTATGTTATTCTTTTCAAATTTGAAATGTAGAAGTGAATTTACAGATTTACATTTTGCTTTCTTGTGGAAAAGTACTTTTTACAAGTGCTGTTTCATAGATGTGAAACCATGTTTAAACATTTCTCAAAAAAGCATGTATTTTAATGTTTGTAGTTTCATTTTAACATTAATGTTATTCTTTTCAAAATTGAATATGTGGAAGTGAATTTATGCATCCTCATTTTGCTTTCTTTTAGAAAAGTACTTTTTACAAGTGCTGTTTCATAGATGTGAAATCATCTTTAAATATTTCACAAAAAAGCATGTATTTTATTGTTTGTAGTTTCATTTTAACATTTATGTTATTATTTTCAAATTTGAAATGTAGAAGTGAATTTACAGATTTACATTTTGCTTTCTTGTGGAAAAGTACTTTTTACAAGTGCTGTTTCATAGATGTGAAAACATGTTTAAACATTTCTCAAAAAAGCATGTATTTTAATGTTTGTAGTTTCATTTTAACATTTATGTTGTTCTTTTCAAAATTGAAATGTAGAAGTGAATTTACAGATCTACATTTTGTTTTCTTGTAGAAAAGTGCTTTTTACCTGTGCTGTTTCATTGATGTCAAATCATGTTTAAACATTACTCAAAAAAGCATGTATTTTATGTTTGTAGTTTCATTTTAACATTTATGTTATTCTTTTCAAATTTGAAATGTAGAAGTGAATTTACAGATTTACATTTTGCTTTCTTGTGGAAAAGTACTTTTTACAAGTGCTGTTTCATAGATGTGAAACCATGTTTAAACATTTCTCAAAAAAGCATGTATTTTAATGTTTGTAGTTTCATTTTAACATTTATGTTGTTCTTTTCAAAATTGAAATGTAGAAGTGAATTTACAGATCTACATTTTGTTTTCTTGTAGAAAAGTGCTTTTTACCTGTGCTGTTTCATTGATGTGAAATCAGGTTTAAACATTACTCAAAAAAGCATGTATTTTAATGTTTGTAGTTTCATTTTAACATTTATGTTGTTCTTTTCAAAATTGAAATGTAGAAGTGAATTTACAGATCTACATTTTGTTTTCTTGTAGAAAAGTGCTTTTTACCTGTGCTGTTTCATTGATGTGAAATCATGTTTAAACATTACTCAAAAAAGCATGTATTTTAATATTTGTAGTTTCATTTTAACATTTATGTAGTTGTTTTCAAAATTGAAATGTAGAAGTGAATTTACAGATTTACATTTTGCTTTCTTGTGGAAAAGTACTTTTTACAAGTGCTGTTTCATATATGTGAAACCATGTTTAAACATTTCTCAAAAAAGCATGTATTTTAATGTTTGTAGTTTCATTTTAACATTAATGTTATTCTTTTCAAAATTGAATATGTAGAAGTGAATTTATGCATCCTCATTTTGCTTTCTTTTAGAAAAGTACTTTTTACAAGTGCTGTTTCATAGATGTGAAATCATGTTTAAACATTTCTCAAAAAAGCATGTATTTTAATGTTTGTAGTTTCATTTTAACATTTATGTTATTCTTTTCAAATTTGAAATGTAGAAGTGAATTTACAGATTTACATTTTGCTTTCTTGTGGAAAAGTACTTTTTACGTGCTGTTTCATAGATGTGAAACCATGTTTAAACATTTCTCAAAAAAGCATGTATTTTAATGTTTGTAGTTACATTTTAACATTTATGTTGTTCTTTTCAAAATTGAAATGTAGAAGTGAATTTACAGATCTACATTTTGTTTTCTTGTAGAAAAGTGCTTTTTACCTGTGCTGTTTCATTGATGTGAAATCATGTTTAAACATTTCACAAAAAAGCATGTATTTTATTGTTTGTAGTTTCATTTTAACATTTATGTTATTATTTTCAAATTTGAAATGTAGAAGTGAATATACAGATTTACATTTTGCTTTCTTGTGGAAAAGTACTTTTTGCAAGTGCTGTTTCATAGATGTGAAAACATGTTTAAACATTTCTCAAAAAAGCATGTGTTTTAATGTTTGTAGTTTCATTTTAACATTTATGTTGTTCTTTTCAAAATTGAAATGTAGAAGTGAATTTACAGATCAACATTTTGTTTTCTTGTAGAAAAGTGCTTTTTACCTGTGCTGTTTCATTGATGTGAAATCATGTTTAAACATTACTCAAAAAAGAATGTATTTTAATATTTGTAGTTTCATTTTAACATTTATGTAGTTGTTTTCAAAATTGAAATGTAGGTGAATTTACAGATTTACATTTTGCTTTCTTGTGGAAAAGTACTTTTTACAAGTGCTGTTTCATAGATGTGAAACCATGTTTAAACATTTCTCAAAAAAGCATGTATTTTAATGTTTGTAGTTTCATTTTAACATTTATGTTGTTCTTTTCAAAATGAAATGAGAAGTGAATTTACAGATCTACATTTTGTTTTCTTGTAGAAAAGTGCTTTTTACATGTGCTGTTTCATTGATGTGAAATCATGTTTAAATATTTCACAAAAAAGCATGTATTTTATTGTTTGTAGTTTCATTTTAACATTAATGTTATTATTTTCAAATTTGAAATGTAGAAGTGAATTTACAGATTTACATTTTGCTTTCTTGTGGAAAAGTACTTTTTACAAGTGCTGTTTCATAGATGTGAAACCATGTTTAAACATTTCTCAAAAAAGCATGTATTTTAATGTTTGTAGTTTCATTTTAACATTTATGTTGTTCTTTTCAAAATTGAAATGTAGAAGTGAATTTACAGATCTACATTTTGTTTTCTTGTAGAAAAGTGCTTTTTACCTGTGCTGTTTCATTGATGCCAAATCATGTTTAAACATTACTCAAAAAAGCATGTATTTTATTGTTTGTAGTTTCATTTTAACATTTATGTTATTCTTTTCAAATTTGTAATGTAGAAGTGAATTTACAGATTTACATTTTGCTTTCTTGTGGAAAAGTACTTTTTACAAGTGCTGTTTCAGAGATGTGAAACCATGTTTAAACATTTCTCAAAAAAGAATGTATTTTAATGTTTGTAGTTTCATTTTAACATTTATGTTATTCTTTTCAAATTTGAAATGTAGAAGTGAATTTACAGATTTACATTTTGCTTTCTTGTGGAAAAGTACTTTTTACAAGTGCTGTTTCATAGATGTGAAACCATGTTTAAACATTTCTCAAAAAAGCATGTATTTTAATGTTTGTAGTTTCATTTTAACATTAATGTTATTCTTTTCAAAATTGAATATGTGGAAGTGAATTTACGCATCCTCATTTTGCTTTCTTTTAGAAAAGTACTTTTTACAAGTGCTGTTTCATAGATGTGAAATCATCTTTAAATATTTCACAAAAAAGCATGTATTTTATTGTTTGTAGTTTCATTTTAACATTTATGTTATTATTTTCAAATTTGAAATGTAGAAGTGAATTTACAGATCTACATTTTGTTTTCTTGTAGAAAAGTGCTTTTTACCTGTGCTGTTTCATTGATGTCAAATCATGTTTAAACATTACTCAAAAAAGCATGTATTTTATTGTTTGTAGTTTCATTTTAACATTTATGTTATTCTTTTCAAATTTGAAATGTAGAGGTGAATTTACAGATTTACATTTTGCTTTCTTGTGGAAAAGTACTTTTTACAAGTGCTGTTTCATAGATGTGAAACCATGTTTAAACATTTCTCAAAAAAGCATGTATTTTAATGTTTGTAGTTTCATTTTAACATTAATGTTATTCTTTTCAAAATTGAATATGTGGAAGTGAATTTATGCATCCTCATTTTGCTTTCTTTTAGAAAAGTACTTTTTACAAGTGCTGTTTCATAGATGTGAAATCATCTTTAAATATTTCACAAAAAAGCATGTATTTTATTGTTTGTAGTTTCATTTTAACATTTATGTTATTATTTTCAAATTTGAAATGTAGAAGTGAATTTACAGATTTACATTTTGCTTTCTTGTGGAAAAGTACTTTTTACAAGTGCTGTTTCATAGATGTGAAAACATGTTTAAACATTTCTCAAAAAAGCATGTATTTTAATGTTTGTAGTTTCATTTTAACATTTATGTTGTTCTTTTCAAAATTGAAATGTAGAAGTGAATTTACAGATTTACATTTTGCTTTCTTGTGGAAAAGTACTTTTTACAAGTGCTGTTTCATAGATGTGAAACCATGTTTAAACATTTCTCAAAAAAGCATGTATTTTAATGTTTGTAGTTTCATTTTAACATTAATGTTATTCTTTTCAAAATTGAATATGTGGAAGTGATTTTATGCATCCTCATTTTGCTTTCTTTTAGAAAAGTACTTTTTACAAGTGCTGTTTCATAGATGTGAAATCATCTTTAAATATTTCACAAAAAAGCATGTATTTTATTGTTTGTAGTTTCATTTTAACATTTATGTTATTATTTTCAAATTTGAAATGTAGAAGTGAATTTACAGATTTACATTTTGCTTTCTTGTGGAAAAGTACTTTTTACAAGTGCTGTTTCATAGATGTGAAAACATGTTTAAACATTTCTCAAAAAAGCATGTATTTTAACGTTTGTAGTTTCATTTTAACATTTATGTTGTTCTTTTCAAAATTGAAATGTAGAAGTGAATTTACAGATCTACATTTTGTTTTCTTGTAGAAAAGTGCTTTTTACCTGTGCTGTTTCATTGATGTGAAACCATGTTTAAACATTTCTCAAAAAAGCATGTATTTTAATGTTTGTAGTTTCATTTTAACATTTATGTTGTTCTTTTCAAAATTGAAATGTAGAAGTGAATTTACAGATCTACATTTTGTTTTCTTGTAGAAAAGTGCTATTTACCTGTGCTGTTTCATTGATGTGAAATCAGGTTTAAACATTACTCAAAAAAGCATGTATTTTAATGTTTGTAGTTTCATTTTAACATTTATGTAGTTGTTTTCAAAATTGAAATGTAGAAGTGAATTTACAGATTTACATTTTGCTTTCTTGTGGAAAAGTACTTTTTACAAGTGCTGTTTCATAGATGTGAAACCATGTTTAAACATTTCTCAAAAAAGCATGTGTTTTAATGTTTGTAGTTTCATTTTAACATTTATGTTGTTCTTTTCAAAATTGAAATGTAGAAGTGAATTTACAGATCAACATTTTGTTTTCTTGTAGAAAAGTGCTTTTTACCTGTGCTGTTTCATTGATGTGAAATCATGTTTAAACATTACTCAAAAAAGCATGTATTTTAATGTTTGTAGTTTCATTTTAACATTTATGTTATTCTTTTCAAATTTGTAATGTAGAAGTGAATTTACAGATTTACATTTTGCTTTCTTGTGGAAAAGTACTTTTTACAAGTGCTGTTTCATAGATGTGAAACCATGTTTAAACATTTTTTCAAAAAAGCATGTATTTTAATGTTTGTAGTTTCATTTTAACATTTATGTTATTCTTTTCAAAATTGAAATGTTAGAAGTGAATTTACGCATCCTCATTTTGCTTTCTTTTAGAAAAGTACTTTTCACAAGTGCTGTTTCATTGATGTGAAATCATGTTTAAATATATCACAAAAAAGCATGTATTTTATTGTTTGTAGTTTCATTTTAACATTTATGTTATTATTTTCAAATTTGAAATGTAGAACTGAATTTACAGATTTACATTTTGCTTTCATGTGGAAAAGTACTTTTTACAAGTGCTGTTTCATAGATGTGAAACCATGTTTAAACATTTCTCAAAAAAGCATGTATTTTAACGTTTGTAGTTTCATTTTAACATTTATGTTGTTCTTTTCAAAATTGAAATGTAGAAGTGAATTTACAGATCTACATTTTGTTTTCTTGTAGAAAAGTGCTTTTTACCTGTGCTGTTTCATTGATGTCAAATCATGTTTAAACATTACTCAAAAAAGCATGTATTTTATTGTTTGTAGTTTCATTTTAACATTTATGTTATTCTTTTCAAATTTGAAATGTAGAAGTGAATTTACAGATTTACATTTTGCTTTCTTGTGGAAAAGTACTTTTTACAAGTGCTGTTTCATAGATGTGAAATCATGTTTAAACATTTCTCAAAAAAGCATGTATTTTAATGTTTGTAGTTTCATTTTAACATTAATGTTATTCTTTTCAAAATTGAATATGTGGAAGTGAATTTATGCATCCTCATTTTGCTTTCTTTTAGAAAAGTACTTTTTACAAGTGCTGTTTCAAAGATGTGAAATCATCTTTAAATATTTCACAAAAAAGCATGTATTTTATTGTTTGTAGTTTCATTTTAACATTTATGTTATTATTTTCAAATTTGAAATGTAGAAGTGAATTTACAGATTTACATTTTGCTTTCTTGTGGAAAAGTACTTTTTACAAGTGCTGTTTCATAGATGTGAAAACATGTTTAAACATTTCTCAAAAAAGCATGTATTTTAATGTTTGTAGTTTCATTTTAACATTTATGTTGTTCTTTTCAAAATTGAAATGTAGAAGTGAATTTACAGATCTACATTTTGTTTTCTTGTAGAAAAGTGCTTTTTACCTGTGCTGTTTCATTCATGTGAAATCATGTTTAAACATTACTCAAAAAAGCATGTATTTTAATATTTATAGTTTCATTTTAACATTTATGTAGTTGTTTTCAAAATTGAAATGTAGAAGTGAATTTACAGATTTACATTTTGCTTTCTTGTGGAAAAGTACTTTTTACAAGTGCTGTTTCATATATGTGAAACCATGTTTAAACATTTCTCAAAAAAGCATGTATTTTAATGTTTGTAGTTTCATTTTAACATTAATGTTATTCTTTTTTAAATTGAATATGTAGAAGTGAATTTATGCATCCTCATTTTGCTTTCTTTTAGAAAAGTACTTTTTACAAGTGCTGTTTCATTGATGTGAAATCATGTTTAAACATTACTCAAAAAAGCATGTATTTTAATGTTTGTAGTTTCATTTTAACATTTATGTTGTTCTTTTCAAAATTGAAATGTAGAAGTGAATTTACAGATCAACATTTTGTTTTCTTGTAGAAAAGTGCTTTTTACCTGTGCTGTTTCATTGATGTGAAATCATGTTTAAACATTACTCAAAAAAGCATGTATTTTAATATTTGTAGTTTCATTTTAACATTTATGTAGTTGTTTTCAAAATTGAAATGTAGAAGTGAATTTACAGATTTACATTTTGCTTTCTTGTGGAAAAGTACTTTTTACAAGTGCTGTTTCATATATGTGAAACCATGTTTAAACATTTCTCAAAAAAGCATGTATTTTAATGTTTGTAGTTTCATTTTAACATTAATGTTATTCTTTTCAAAATTGAATATGTAGAAGTGAATTTATGCATCCTCATTTTGCTTTCTTTTAGAAAAGTACTTTTTACAAGTGCTGTTTCATAGATGTGAAATCATGTTTAAACATTTCTCAAAAAAGCATGTATTTTAATGTTTGTAGTTTCATTTTAACATTAATGTTATTCTTTTCAAAATTGAATATGTAGAAGTGAATTTATGCATCCTCATTTTGCTTTCTTTTAGAAAAGTACTTTTTACAAGTGCTGTTTCATAGATGTGAAATCATGTTTAAACATTTCTCAAAAAAGCATGTATTTTAATGTTTGTAGTTTCATTTTAACATTTATGTTATTCTTTTCAAATTTGAAATGTAGAAGTGAATTTACAGATTTACATTTTGCTTTCTTGTGGAAAAGTACTTTTTACGTGCTGTTTCATAGATGTGAAACCATGTTTAAACATTTCTCAAAAAAGCATGTATTTTAATGTTTGTAGTTACATTTTAACATTTATGTTGTTCTTTTCAAAATTGAAATGTAGAAGTGAATTTACAGATCTACATTTTGTTTTCTTGTAGAAAAGTGCTTTTTACCTGTGCTGTTTCATTGATGTGAAATCATGTTTAAACATTTCACAAAAAAGCATGTATTTTATTGTTTGTAGTTTCATTTTAACATTTATGTTATTATTTTCAAATTTGAAATGTAGAAGTGAATATACAGATTTACATTTTGCTTTCTTGTGGAAAAGTACTTTTTGCAAGTGCTGTTTCATAGATGTGAAAACATGTTTAAACATTTCTCAAAAAAGCATGTGTTTTAATGTTTGTTGTTTCATTTTAACATTTATGTTGTTCTTTTCAAAATTGAAATGTAGAAGTGAATTTACAGATCAACATTTTGTTTTCTTGTAGAAAAGTGCTTTTTACCTGTGCTGTTTCATTGATGTGAAATCATGTTTAAACATTACTCAAAAAAGCATGTATTTTAATATTTGTAGTTTCATTTTAACATTTATGTAGTTGTTTTCAAAATTGAAATGTAGGTGAATTTACAGATTTACATTTTGCTTTCTTGTGGAAAAGTACTTTTTACAAGTGCTGTTTCATAGATGTGAAACCATGTTTAAACATTTCTCAAAAAAGCATGTATTTTATTGTTTGTAGTTTCATTTTAACATTAATGTTATTATTTTCAAATTTGAAATGTAGAAGTGAATTTACAGATTTACATTTTGCTTTCTTGTGGAAAAGTACTTTTTACAAGTGCTGTTTCATAGATGTGAAACCATGTTTAAACATTTCTCAAAAAAGCATGTATTTTAATGTTTGTAGTTTCATTTTAACATTTATGTTGTTCTTTTCAAAATTGAAATGTAGAAGTGAATTTACAGATCTACATTTTGTTTTCTTGTAGAAAAGTGCTTTTTACCTGTGCTGTTTCATTGATGCCAAATCATGTTTAAACATTACTCAAAAAAGCATGTATTTTATTGTTTGTAGTTTCATTTTAACATTTATGTTATTCTTTTCAAATTTGTAATGTAGAAGTGAATTTACAGATTTACATTTTGCTTTCTTGTGGAAAAGTACTTTTTACAAGTGCTGTTTCAGAGATGTGAAACCATGTTTAAACATTTCTCAAAAAAGAATGTATTTTAATGTTTGTAGTTTCATTTTAACATTTATGTTATTCTTTTCAAATTTGAAATGTAGAAGTGAATTTACAGATTTACATTTTGCTTTCTTGTGGAAAAGTACTTTTTACAAGTGCTGTTTCATAGATGTGAAACCATGTTTAAACATTTCTCAAAAAAGCATGTATTTTAATGTTTGTAGTTTCATTTTAACATTTATGTTATTCTTTTCAAAATTGAAATGTTAGAAGTGAATTTACGCATCCTCATTTTGCTTTCTTTTAGAAAAGTACTTTTCACAAGTGCTGTTTCATTGATGTGAAATCATGTTTAAATATATCACAAAAAAGCATGTATTTTATTGTTTGTAGTTTCATTTTAACATTTATGTTATTATTTTCAAATTTGAAATGTAGAACTGAATTTACAGATTTACATTTTGCTTTCATGTGGAAAAGTACTTTTTACAAGTGCTGTTTCATAGATGTGAAACCATGTTTAAACATTTCTCAAAAAAGCATGTATTTTAACGTTTGTAGTTTCATTTTAACATTTATGTTGTTCTTTTCAAAATTGAAATGTAGAAGTGAATTTACAGATCTACATTTTGTTTTCTTGTAGAAAAGTGCTTTTTACCTGTGCTGTTTCATTGATGTCAAATCATGTTTAAACATTACTCAAAAAAGCATGTATTTTATTGTTTGTAGTTTCATTTTAACATTTATGTTATTCTTTTCAAATTTGAAATGTAGAAGTGAATTTACAGATTTACATTTTGCTTTCTTGTGGAAAAGTACTTTTTACAAGTGCTGTTTCATAGATGTGAAACCATGTTTAAACATTTCTCAAAAAAGCATGTATTTTAATGTTTGTCGTTTCATTTTAACATTAATGTTATTCTTTTCAAAATTGAATATGTGGAAGTGAATTTATGCATCCTCATTTTGCTTTCTTTTAGAAAAGTACTTTTTACAAGTGCTGTTTCATAGATGTGAAATCATCTTTAAATATTTCACAAAAAAGCATGTATTTTATTGTTTGTAGTTTCATTTTAACATTTATGTTATTATTTTCAAATTTGAAATGTAGAAGTGAATTTACAGATTTACATTTTGCTTTCTTGTGGAAAAGTACTTTTTACAAGTGCTGTTTCATAGATGTGAAAACATGTTTAAACATTTCTCAAAAAAGCATGTATTTTAATGTTTGTAGTTTCATTTTAACATTTATGTTGTTCTTTTCAAAATTGAAATGTAGAAGTGAATTTACAGATCAACATTTTGTTTTCTTGTAGAAAAGTGCTTTTTACCTGTGCTGTTTCATTGATGTGAAATCAGGTTTAAACATTACTCAAAAAAGCATGTATTTTAATGTTTGTAGTTTCATTTTAACATTTATGTTGTTCTTTTCAAAATTGAAATGTAGAAGTGAATTTACAGATCAACATTTTGTTTTCTTGTAGAAAAGTGCTTTTTACCTGTGCTGTTTCATTGATGTGAAATCATGTTTAAACATTACTCAAAAAAGCATGTATTTTAATATTTGTAATTTCATTTTAACATTTATGTAGTTGTTTTCAAAATTGAAATGTAGGTGAATTTACAGATTTACATTTTGCTTTCTTGTGGAAAAGTACTTTTTACAAGTGCTGTTTCATAGATGTGAAACCATGTTTAAACATTTCTCAAAAAAGCATGTATTTTAATGTTTGTAGTTTCATTTTAACATTTATGTTATTCTTTTCAAATTTGTAATGTAGAAGTGAATTTACAGATTTACATTTTGCTTTCTTGTGGAAAAGTACTTTTTACAAGTGCTGTTTCATAGATGTGAAACCATGTTTAAACATTTTTTCAAAAAAGCATGTATTTTAATGTTTGTAGTTTCATTTTAACATTTATGTTATTCTTTTCAAAATTGAAATGTTAGAAGTGAATTTACGCATTCTCATTTTGCTTTCTTTTAGAAAAGTACTTTTCACAAGTGCTGTTTCATTGAGTTGAAATCATGTTTAAATATATCACAAAAAAGCATGTATTTTATTGTTTGTAGTTTCATTTTAACATTTATGTTATTATTTTCAAATTTGAAATGTAGAACTGAATTTACAGATTTACATTTTGCTTTCATGTGGAAAAGTACTTTTTACAAGTGCTGTTTCATAGATGTGAAACCATGTTTAAACATTTCTCAAAAAAGCATGTATTTTAACGTTTGTAGTTTCATTTTAACATTTATGTTGTTCTTTTCAAAATTGAAATGTAGAAGTGAATTTACAGATCTACATTTTGTTTTCTTGTAGAAAAGTGCTTTTTACCTGTGCTGTTTCATTGATGTCAAATCATGTTTAAACATTACTCAAAAAAGCATGTATTTTATTGTTTGTAGTTTCATTTTAACATTTATGTTATTCTTTTCAAATTTGAAATGTAGAAGTGAATTTACAGATTTACATTTTGCTTTCTTGTGGAAAAGTACTTTTTACAAGTGCTGTTTCATAGATGTGAAACCATGTTTAAACATTTCTCAAAAAAGCATGTATTTTAATGTTTGTAGTTTCATTTTAACATTAATGTTATTCTTTTCAAAATTGAAATGTAGAAGTGAATTTACAGATTTACATTTTGCTTTCTTGTGGAAAAGTACTTTTTACAAGTGCTGTTTCATAGATGTGAAAACATGTTTAAACATTACTCAAAAAAGCATGTATTTTATGTTTGTAGTTTCATTTTAACATTTATGTTATTCTTTTCAAATTTGAAATGTAGAAGTGAATTTACAGATTTACATTTTGCTTTCTTGTGGAAAAGTACTTTTTACAAGTGCTGTTTCATAGATGTGAAACCATGTTTAAACATTTCTCAAAAAAGCATGTATTTTAATGTTTGTAGTTTCATTTTAACATTTATGTTGTTCTTTTCAAAATTGAAATGTAGAAGTGAATTTACAGATCTACATTTTGTTTTCTTGTAGAAAAGTGCTTTTTACCTGTGCTGTTTCATTGATGTGAAATCAGGTTTAAACATTACTCAAAAAGCATGTATTTTAATGTTTGTAGTTTCATTTTAACATTTATGTTGTTCTTTTCAAAATTGAAATGTAGAAGTGAATTTACAGATCAACATTTTGTTTTCTTGTAGAAAAGTGCTTTTTACCTGTGCTGTTTCATTGATGTGAAATCATGTTTAAACATTACTCAAAAAAGCATGTATTTTAATATTTGTAGTTTCATTTTAACATTTATGTAGTTGTTTTCAAAATTGAAATGTAGAAGTGAATTTACAGATTTACATTTTGCTTTCTTGTGGAAAAGTACTTTTTACAAGTGCTGTTTCATATATGTGAAACCATGTTTAAACATTTCTCAAAAAAGCATGTATTTTAATGTTTGTAGTTTCATTTTAACATTAATGTTATTCTTTTCAAAATTGAATATGTAGAAGTGAATTTATGCATCCTCATTTTGCTTTCTTTTAGAAAAGTACTTTTTACAAGTGCTGTTTCATAGATGTGAAATCATGTTTAAACATTTCTCAAAAAAGCATGTATTTTAATGTTTGTAGTTTCATTTTAACATTAATGTTATTCTTTTCAAAATTGAATATGTAGAAGTGAATTTATGCATCCTCATTTTGCTTTCTTTTAGAAAAGTACTTTTTACAAGTGCTGTTTCATAGATGTGAAATCATGTTTAAACATTTCTCAAAAAAGCATGTATTTTAATGTTTGTAGTTTCATTTTAACATTTATGTTATTCTTTTCAAATTTGAAATGTAGAAGTGAATTTACAGATTTACATTTTGCTTTCTTGTGGAAAAGTACTTTTTACGTGCTGTTTCATAGATGTGAAACCATGTTTAAACATTTCTCAAAAAAGCATGTATTTTAATGTTTGTAGTTACATTTTAACATTTATGTTGTTCTTTTCAAAATTGAAATGTAGAAGTGAATTTACAGATCTACATTTTGTTTTCTTGTAGAAAAGTGCTTTTTACCTGTGCTGTTTCATTGATGTGAAATCATGTTTAAACATTTCACAAAAAAGCATGTATTTTATTGTTTGTAGTTTCATTTTAACATTTATGTTATTATTTTCAAATTTGAAATGTAGAAGTGAATATACAGATTTACATTTTGCTTTCTTGTGGAAAAGTACTTTTTGCAAGTGCTGTTTCATAGATGTGAAAACATGTTTAAACATTTCTCAAAAAAGCATGTATTTTAATGTTTGTAGTTTCATTTTAACATTTATGTTGTTCTTTTCAAAATTGAAATGTAGAAGTGAATTTACAGATCTACATTTTGTTTTCTTGTAGAAAAGTGCTTTTTACCTGTGCTGTTTCATTGATGTGAAATCAGGTTTAAACATTACTCAAAAAAGCATGTGTTTTAATGTTTGTAGTTTCATTTTTACATTTATGTTGTTCTTTTCAAAATTGAAATGTAGAAGTGAATTTACAGATCAACATTTTGTTTTCTTGTAGAAAAGTGCTTTTTACCTGTGCTGTTTCATTGATGTGAAATCATGTTTAAACATTACTCAAAAAAGCATGTATTTTAATATTTGTAGTTTCATTTTAACATTTATGTTATTATTTTCAAATTTGAAATGTAGAAGTGAATTTACAGATTTACATTTTGCTTTCTTGTGGAAAAGTACTTTTTACAAGTGCTGTTTCATAGATGTGAAACCATGTTTAAACATTTCTCAAAAAAGCATGTATTTTAATGTTTGTAGTTTCATTTTAACATTTATGTTGTTCTTTTCAAAATTGAAATGTAGAAGTGAATTTACAGATCTACATTTTGTTTTCTTGTAGAAAAGTGCTTTTTACCTGTGCTGTTTCATTGATGCCAAATCATGTTTAAACATTACTCAAAAAAGCATGTATTTTATTGTTTGTAGTTTCATTTTAACATTTATGTTATTCTTTTCAAATTTGTAATGTAGAAGTGAATTTACAGATTTACATTTTGCTTTCTTGTGGAAAAGTACTTTTTACAAGTGCTGTTTCAGAGATGTGAAACCATGTTTAAACATTTCTCAAAAAAGAATGTATTTTAATGTTTGTAGTTTCATTTTAACATTTATGTTATTCTTTTCAAATTTGAAATGTAGAAGTGAATTTACAGATTTACATTTTGCTTTCTTGTGGAAAAGTACTTTTTACAAGTGCTGTTTCATAGATGTGAAACCATGTTTAAACATTTCTCAAAAAAGCATGTATTTTAATGTTTGTAGTTTCATTTTAACATTTATGTTGTTCTTTTCAAAATTGAAATGTAGAAGTGAATTTACAGATCTACATTTTGTTTTCTTGTAGAAAAGTGCTTTTTACCTGTGCTGTTTCATTGATGCGAAATCATGTTTAAACATTTCACAAAAAAGCATGTATTTTATTGTTTGTAGTTTCATTTTAACATTTATGTTATTCTTTTCAAATTTGAAATGTAGAAGTGAATATACAGATTTACATTTTGCTTTCATGTGGAAAAGTACTTTTTACAAGTGCTGTTTCATAGATGTGAAACCATGTTTAAACATTTCTCAAAAAAGCATGTATTTTAACGTTTGTAGTTTCATTTTAACATTTATGTTGTTCTTTTCAAAATTGAAATGTAGAAGTGAATTTACAGATCTACATTTTGTTTTCTTGTAGAAAAGTGCTTTTTACCTGTGCTGTTTCATTGATGTCAAATCATGTTTAAACATTACTCAAAAAAGCATGTATTTTATTGTTTGTAGTTTCATTTTAACATTTATGTTATTATTTTCAAATTTGAAATGTAGAAGTGAATTTACAGATTTACATTTTGCTTTCTTGTGGAAAAGTACTTTTTACAAGTGCTGTTTCATAGATGTGAAAACATGTTTAAACATTTCTCAAAAAAGCATGTATTTTAATGTTTGTAGTTTCATTTTAACATTTATGTTGTTCTTTTCAAAATTGAAATGTAGAAGTGAATTTACAGATCTACATTTTGTTTTCTTGTAGAAAAGTGCTTTTTACCTGTGCTGTTTCATTGATGTCAAATCATGTTTAAACATTACTCAAAAAAGCATGTATTTTATGTTTGTAGTTTCATTTTAACATTTATGTTATTCTTTTCAAATTTGAAATGTAGAAGTGAATTTACAGATTTACATTTTGCTTTCTTGTGGAAAAGTACTTTTTACAAGTGCTGTTTCATAGATGTGAAACCATGTTTAAACATTTCTCAAAAAAGCATGTATTTTAATGTTTGTAGTTTCATTTTAACATTTATGTTGTTCTTTTCAAAATTGAAATGTAGAAGTGAATTTACAGATCTACATTTTGTTTTCTTGTAGAAAAGTGCTTTTTACCTGTGCTGTTTCATTGATGTGAAATCAGGTTTAAACATTACTCAAAAAAGCATGTATTTTAATGTTTGTAGTTTCATTTTAACATTTATGTTGTTCTTTTCAAAATTGAAATGTAGAAGTGAATTTACAGATCAACATTTTGTTTTCTTGTAGAAAAGTGCTTTTTACCTGTGCTGTTTCATTGATGTGAAATCATGTTTAAACATTACTCAAAAAAGCATGTATTTTAATATTTGTAGTTTCATTTTAACATTTATGTAGTTGTTTTCAAAATTGAAATGTAGAAGTGAATTTACAGATTTACATTTTGCTTTCTTGTGGAAAAGTACTTTTTACAAGTGCTGTTTCATATATGTGAAACCATGTTTAAACATTTCTCAAAAAAGCATGTATTTTAATGTTTGTAGTTTCATTTTAACATTAATGTTATTCTTTTCAAAATTGAATATTTAGAAGTGAATTTATGCATCCTCATTTTGCTTTCTTTTAGAAAAGTACTTTTTACAAGTGCTGTTTCATAGATGTGAAATCATCTTTAAATATTTCACAAAAAAGCATGTATTTTATTGTTTGTAGTTTCATTTTAACATTTATGTTATTATTTTCAAATTTGAAATGTAGAAGTGAATTTACAGATTTACATTTTGCTTTCTTGTGGAAAAGTACTTTTTGCAAGTGCTGTTTCATAGATGTGAAAACATGTTTAAACATTTCTCAAAAAAGCATGTATTTTAATGTTTGTAGTTTCATTTTAACATTTATGTTGTTCTTTTCAAAATTGAAATGTAGAAGTGAATTTACAGATCTACATTTTGTTTTCTTGTAGAAAAGTGCTTTTTACCTGTGCTGTTTCATTGATGTGAAATCAGGTTTAAACATTACTCAAAAAAGCATGTGTTTTAATGTTTGTAGTTTCATTTTAACATTTATGTTGTTCTTTTCAAAATTGAAATGTAGAAGTGAATTTACAGATCAACATTTTGTTTTCTTGTAGAAAAGTGCTTTTTACCTGTGCTGTTTCATTGATGTGAAATCATGTTTAAACATTACTCAAAAAAGCATGTATTTTAATATTTGTAGTTTCATTTTAACATTTATGTAGTTGTTTTCAAAATTGAAATGTAGGTGAATTTACAGATTTACATTTTGCTTTCTTGTGGAAAAGTACTTTTTACAAGTGCTGTTTCATAGATGTGAAACCATGTTTAAACATTTCTCAAAAAAGCATGTATTTTAATGTTTGTAGTTTCATTTTAACATTTATGTTGTTCTTTTCAAAATGAAATGAGAAGTGAATTTACAGATCTACATTTTGTTTTCTTGTAGAAAAGTGCTTTTTACATGTGCTGTTTCATTGATGTGAAATCATGTTTAAATATTTCACAAAAAAGCATGCATTTTATTGTTTGTAGTTTCATTTTAACATTAATGTTATTATTTTCAAATTTGAAATGTAGAAGTGAATTTACAGATTTACATTTTGCTTTCTTGTGGAAAAGTACTTTTTACAAGTGCTGTTTCATAGATGTGAAACCATGTTTAAACATTTCTCAAAAAAGCATGTATTTTAATGTTTGTAGTTTCATTATAACATTTATGTTGTTCTTTTCAAAATTGAAATGTAGAAGTGAATTTACAGATCTACATTTTGTTTTCTTGTAGAAAAGTGCTTTTTACCTGTGCTGTTTCATTGATGCCAAATCATGTTTAAACATTACTCAAAAAAGCATGTATTTTATTGTTTGTAGTTTCATTTTAACATTTATGTTATTCTTTTCAAATTTGCAATGTAGAAGTGAATTTACAGATTTACATTTTGCTTTCTTGTGGAAAAGTACTTTTTACAAGTGCTGTTTCATAGATGTGAAACCATGTTTAAACATTTTTTCAAAAAAGCATGTATTTTAATGTTTGTAGTTTCATTTTAACATTTATGTTATTCTTTTCAAAATTGAAATGTTAGAAGTGAATTTACGCATCCTCATTTTGCTTTCTTTTAGAAAAGTACTTTTCACAAGTGCTGTTTCATTGATGTGAAATCATGTTTAAATATATCACAAAAAAGCATGTATTTTATTGTTTGTAGTTTCATTTTAACATTTATGTTATTATTTTCAAATTTGAAATGTAGAACTGAATTTACAGATTTACATTTTGCTTTCATGTGGAAAAGTACTTTTTACAAGTGCTGTTTCATAGATGTGAAACCATGTTTAAACATTTCTCAAAAAAGCATGTATTTTAACGTTTGTAGTTTCATTTTAACATTTATGTTGTTCTTTTCAAAATTGAAATGTAGAAGTGAATTTACAGATCTACATTTTGTTTTCTTGTAGAAAAGTGCTTTTTACCTGTGCTGTTTCATTGATGTCAAATCATGTTTAAACATTACTCAAAAAAGCATGTATTTTATGTTTGTAGTTTCATTTTAACATTTATGTTATTCTTTTCAAATTTGAAATGTAGAAGTGAATTTACAGATTTACATTTTGCTTTCTTGTGGAAAAGTACTTTTTACAAGTGCTGTTTCATAGATGTGAAACCATGTTTAAACATTTCTCAAAAAAGCATGTATTTTAATGTTTGTAGTTTCATTTTAACATTTATGTTGTTCTTTTCAAAATTGAAATGTAGAAGTGAATTTACAGATCTACATTTTGTTTTCTTGTAGAAAAGTGCTTTTTACCTGTGCTGTTTCATTGATGTGAAATCAGGTTTAAACATTACTCAAAAAAGCATGTATTTTAATGTTTGTAGTTTCATTTTAACATTTATGTAGTTGTTTTCAAAATTGAAATGTAGAAGTGAATTTACAGATTTACATTTTGCTTTCTTGTGGAAAAGTACTTTTTACAAGTGCTGTTTCATAGATGTGAAACCATGTTTAAACATTTCTCAAAAAAGCATGTATTTTAATGTTTGTAGTTTCATTTTAACATTTATGTTGTTCTTTTCAAAATTGAAATGTAGAAGTGAATTTACAGATCAACATTTTGTTTTCTTGTAGAAAAGTGCTTTTTACCTGTGCTGTTTCATTGATGTGAAATCATGTTTAAACATTACTCAAAAAAGCATGTATTTTAATATTTGTAGTTTCATTTTAACATTTATGTAGTTGTTTTCAAAATTGAAATGTAGAAGTGAATTTACAGATTTACATTTTGCTTTCTTGTGGAAAAGTACTTTTTACAAGTGCTGTTTCATATATGTGAAACCATGTTTAAACATTTCTCAAAAAAGCATGTATTTTAATGTTTGTAGTTTCATTTTAACATTAATGTTATTCTTTTCAAAATTGAATATGTAGAAGTGAATTTATGCATCCTCATTTTGCTTTCTTTTAGAAAAGTACTTTTTACAAGTGCTGTTTCATAGATGTGAAATCATGTTTAAACATTTCTCAAAAAAGCATGTATTTTAATGTTTGTAGTTTCATTTTAACATTAATGTTATTCTTTTCAAAATTGAATATGTAGAAGTGAATTTATGCATCCTCATTTTGCTTTCTTTTAGAAAAGTACTTTTTACAAGTGCTGTTTCATAGATGTGAAATCATGTTTAAACATTTCTCAAAAAAGCATGTATTTTAATGTTTGTAGTTTCATTTTAACATTTATGTTATTCTTTTCAAATTTGAAATGTAGAAGTGAATTTACAGATTTACATTTTGCTTTCTTGTGGAAAAGTACTTTTTACGTGCTGTTTCATAGATGTGAAACCATGTTTAAACATTTCTCAAAAAAGCATGTATTTTAATGTTTGTAGTTACATTTTAACATTTATGTTGTTCTTTTCAAAATTGAAATGTAGAAGTGAATTTACAGATCTACATTTTGTTTTCTTGTAGAAAAGTGCTTTTTACCTGTGCTGTTTCATTGATGTGAAATCATGTTTAAACATTTCACAAAAAAGCATGTATTTTATTGTTTGTAGTTTCATTTTAACATTTATGTTATTATTTTCAAATTTGAAATGTAGAAGTGAATATACAGATTTACATTTTGCTTTCTTGTGGAAAAGTACTTTTTGCAAGTGCTGTTTCATAGATGTGAAAACATGTTTAAACATTTCTCAAAAAAGCATGTATTTTAATGTTTGTAGTTTCATTTTAACATTTATGTTGTTCTTTTCAAAATTGAAATGTAGAAGTGAATTTACAGATCTACATTTTGTTTTCTTGTAGAAAAGTGCTTTTTACCTGTGCTGTTTCATTGATGTGAAATCAGGTTTAAACATTACTCAAAAAAGCATGTGTTTTAATGTTTGTAGTTTCATTTTAACATTTATGTTGTTCTTTTCAAAATTGAAATGTAGAAGTGAATTTACAGATCAACATTTTGTTTTCTTGTAGAAAAGTGCTTTTTACCTGTGCTGTTTCATTGATGTGAAATCATGTTTAAACATTACTCAAAAAAGCATGTATTTTAATATTTGTAGTTTCATTTTAACATTTATGTAGTTGTTTTCAAAATTGAAATGTAGGTGAATTTACAGATTTACATTTTGCTTTCTTGTGGAAAAGTACTTTTTACAAGTGCTGTTTCATAGATGTGAAACCATGTTTAAACATTTCTCAAAAAAGCATGTATTTTAATGTTTGTAGTTTCATTTTTACATTTATGTTGTTCTTTTCAAAATGAAATGAGAAGTGAATTTACAGATCTACATTTTGTTTTCTTGTAGAAAAGTGATTTTTACATGTGCTGTTTCATTGATGTGAAATCATGTTTAAACATTACTCAAAAAAGCATGTATTTTAATATTTGTAGTTTCATTTTAACATTTATGTAGTTGTTTTCAAAATTGAAATGTAGAAGTGAATTTACAGATTTACATTTTGCTTTCTTGTGGAAAAGTACTTTTTACAAGTGCTGTTTCATATATGTGAAACCATGTTTAAACATTTCTCAAAAAAGCATGTATTTTAATGTTTGTAGTTTCATTTTAACATTAATGTTATTCTTTTCAAAATTGAATATGTAGAAGTGAATTTATGCATCCTCATTTTGCTTTCTTTTAGAAAAGTACTTTTTACAAGTGCTGTTTCATAGATGTGAAATCATGTTTAAACATTTCTCAAAAAAGCATGTATTTTAATGTTTGTAGTTTCATTTTAACATTAATGTTATTCTTTTCAAAATTGAATATGTAGAAGTGAATTTATGCATCCTCATTTTGCTTTCTTTTAGAAAAGTACTTTTTACAAGTGCTGTTTCATAGATGTGAAATCATGTTTAAACATTTCTCAAAAAAACATGTATTTTAATGTTTGTAGTTTCATTTTAACATTTATGTTATTCTTTTCAAATTTGAAATGTAGAAGTGAATTTACAGATTTACATTTTGCTTTCTTGTGGAAAAGTACTTTTTACGTGCTGTTTCATAGATGTGAAACCATGTTTAAACATTTCTCAAAAAAGCATGTATTTTAATGTTTGTAGTTACATTTTAACATTTATGTTGTTCTTTTCAAAATTGAAATGTAGAAGTGAATTTACAGATCTACATTTTGTTTTCTTGTAGAAAAGTGCTTTTTACCTGTGCTGTTTCATTGATGTGAAATCATGTTTAAACATTTCACAAAAAAGCATGTATTTTATTGTTTGTAGTTTCATTTTAACATTTATGTTATTATTTTCAAATTTGAAATGTAGAAGTGAATATACAGATTTACATTTTGCTTTCTTGTGGAAAAGTACTTTTTGCAAGTGCTGTTTCATAGATGTGAAAACATGTTTAAACATTTCTCAAAAAAGCATGTATTTTAATGTTTGTAGTTTCATTTTAACATTTATGTTGTTCTTTTCAAAATTGAAATGTAGAAGTGAATTTACAGATCTACATTTTGTTTTCTTGTAGAAAAGTGCTTTTTACCTGTGCTGTTTCATTGATGTGAAATCAGGTTTAAACATTACTCAATAAAGCATGTGTTTTAATGTTTGTAGTTTCATTTTAACATTTATGTTGTTCTTTTCAAAATTGAAATGTAGAAGTGAATTTACAGATCAACATTTTGTTTTCTTGTAGAAAAGTGCTTTTTACCTGTGCTGTTTCATTGATGTGAAATCATGTTTAAACATTACTCAAAAAAGCATGTATTTTAATATTTGTAGTTTCATTTTAACATTTATGTTATTATTTTCAAATTTGAAATGTAGAACTGAATTTACAGATTTACATTTTGCTTTCATGTGGAAAAGTACTTTTTACAAGTGCTGTTTCATAGATGTGAAACCATGTTTAAACATTTCTCAAAAAAGCATGTATTTTAACGTTTGTAGTTTCATTTTAACATTTATGTTGTTCTTTTCAAAATTGAAATGTAGAAGTGAATTTACAGATCTACATTTTGTTTTCTTGTAGAAAAGTGCTTTTTACCTGTGCTGTTTCATTGATGTCAAATCATGTTTAAACATTACTCAAAAAAGCATGTATTTTATTGTTTGTAGTTTCATTTTAACATTTATGTTATTCTTTTCAAATTTGAAATGTAGAAGTGAATTTACAGATTTACATTTTGCTTTCTTGTGGAAAAGTACTTTTTACAAGTGCTGTTTCATAGATGTGAAACCATGTGTAAACATTTCTCAAAAAAGCATGTATTTTAATGTTTGTAGTTTCATTTTAACATTAATGTTATTCTTTTCAAAATTGAATATGTGGAAGTGAATTTATGCATCCTCATTTTGCTTTCTTTTAGAAAAGTACTTTTTACAAGTGCTGTTTCATAGATGTGAAATCATCTTTAAATATTTCACAAAAAAGCATGTATTTTATTGTTTGTAGTTTCATTTTAACATTTATGTTATTATTTTCAAATTTGAAATGTAGAAGTGAATTTACAGATCTACATTTTGTTTTCTTGTAGAAAAGTGCTTTTTACCTGTGCTGTTTCATTGATGTCAAATCATGTTTAAACATTACTCAAAAAAGCATGTATTTTATGTTTGTAGTTTCATTTTAACATTTATGTTATTCTTTTCAAATTTGAAATGTAGAAGTGAATTTACAGATTTACATTTTGTTTTCTTGTAGAAAAGTGCTTTTTACCTGTGCTGTTTCATTGATGTGAAATCAGGTTTAAACATTACTCAAAAAAGCATGTATTTTAATGTTTGTAGTTTCATTTTAACATTTATGTAGTTGTTTTCAAAATTGAAATGTAGAAGTGAATTTACAGATTTACATTTTGCTTTCTTGTGGAAAAGTACTTTTTACAAGTTCTGTTTCATAGATGTGAAACCATGTTTAAACATTTCTCAAAAAAGCATGTATTTTAATGTTTGTAGTTTCATTTTAACATTTATGTTGTTCTTTTCAAAATTGAAATGTAGAAGTGAATTTACAGATCAACATTTTTTTTCTTGTAGAAAAGTGCTTTTTACCTGTGCTGTTTCATTGATGTGAAATCATGTTTAAACATTACTCAAAAAAGCATGTATTTTAATGTTTGTAGTTTCATTTTAACATTTATGTTATTCTTTTCAAATTTGTAATGTAGAAGTGAATTTACAGATTTACATTTTGCTTTCTTGTGGAAAAGTACTTTTTACAAGTGCTGTTTCATAGATGTGAAACCATGTTTAAACATTTTTTCAAAAAAGCATGTATTTTAATGTTTGTAGTTTCATTTTAACATTTATGTTATTCTTTTCAAAATTGAAATGTTAGAAGTGAATTTACGCATCCTCATTTTGCTTTCTTTTAGAAAAGTACTTTTCACAAGTGCTGTTTCATTGATGTGAAATCATGTTTAAATATATCACAAAAAAGCATGTATTTTATTGTTTGTAGTTTCATTTTAACATTTATGTTATTATTTTCAAATTTGAAATGTAGAACTGAATTTACAGATTTACATTTTGCTTTCATGTGGAAAAGTACTTTTTACAAGTGCTGTTTCATAGATGTGAAACCATGTTTAAACATTTCTCAAAAAAGAATGTATTTTAACGTTTGTAGTTTCATTTTAACATTTATGTTGTTCTTTTCAAAATTGAAATGTAGAAGTGAATTTACAGATCTACATTTTGTTTTCTTGTAGAAAAGTGCTTTTTACCTGTGCTGTTTCATTGATGTCAAATCATGTTTAAACATTACTCAAAAAAGCATGTATTTTAATGTTTGTAGTTTCATTTTAACATTTATGTTATTCTTTTCAAATTTGAAATGTAGAAGTGAATTTACAGATTTACATTTTGCTTTCTTGTGGAAAAGTACTTTTTACAAGTGCTGTTTCATAGATGTGAAACCATGTTTAAACATTTCTCAAAAAAGCATGTATTTTAATGTTTGTAGTTTCATTTTAACATTAATGTTATTCTTTTCAAAATTGAATATGTGGAAGTGAATTTATGCATCCTCATTTTGCTTTCTTTTAGAAAAGTACTTTTTACAAGTGCTGTTTCATAGATGTGAAATCATCTTTAAATATTTCACAAAAAAGCATGTATTTTATTGTTTGTAGTTTCATTTTAACATTTATGTTATTATTTTCAAATTTGAAATGTAGAAGTGAATTTACAGATTTACATTTTGCTTTCTTGTGGAAAAGTACTTTTTACAAGTGCTGTTTCATAGATGTGAAAACATGTTTAAACATTTCTCAAAAAAGCATGTATTTTAATGTTTGTAGTTTCATTTTAACATTTATGTTGTTCTTTTCAAAATTGAAATGTAGAAGTGAATTTACAGATCTACATTTTGTTTTCTTGTAGAAAAGTGCTTTTTACCTGTGCTGTTTCATTGATGTCAAATCATGTTTAAACATTACTCAAAAAAGCATGTATTTTATGTTTGTAGTTTCATTTTAACATTTATGTTATTCTTTTCAAATTTGAAATGTAGAAGTGAATTTACAGATTTACATTTTGCTTTCTTGTGGAAAAGTACTTTTTACAAGTGCTGTTTCATAGATGTGAAACCATGTTTAAACATTTCTCAAAAAAGCATGTATTTTAACGTTTGTAGTTTCATTTTAACATTTATGTTGTTCTTTTCAAAATTGAAATGTAGAAGTGAATTTACAGATCTACATTTTGTTTTCTTGTAGAAAAGTGCTTTTTACCTGTGCTGTTTCATTGATGTCAAATCATGTTTAAACATTACTCAAAAAAGCATGTATTTTATTGTTTGTAGTTTCATTTTAACATTTATGTTATTCTTTTCAAATTTGAAATGTAGAAGTGAATTTACAGATTTACATTTTGCTTTCTTGTGGAAAAGTACTTTTTACAAGTGCTGTTTCATAGATGTGAAACCATGTGTAAACATTTCTCAAAAAAGCATGTATTTTAATGTTTGTAGTTTCATTTTAACATTAATGTTATTCTTTTCAAAATTGAATATGTGGAAGTGAATTTATGCATCCTCATTTTGCTTTCTTTTAGAAAAGTACTTTTTACAAGTGCTGTTTCATAGATGTGAAATCATCTTTAAATATTTCACAAAAAAGCATGTATTTTATTGTTTGTAGTTTCATTTTAACATTTATGTTATTATTTTCAAATTTGAAATGTAGAAGTGAATTTACAGATCTACATTTTGTTTTCTTGTAGAAAAGTGCTTTTTACCTGTGCTGTTTCATTGATGTCAAATCATGTTTAAACATTACTCAAAAAAGCATGTATTTTATGTTTGTAGTTTCATTTTAACATTTATGTTATTCTTTTCAAATTTGAAATGTAGAAGTGAATTTACAGATTTACATTTTGTTTTCTTGTAGAAAAGTGCTTTTTACCTGTGCTGTTTCATTGATGTGAAATCAGGTTTAAACATTACTCAAAAAAGCATGTATTTTAATGTTTGTAGTTTCATTTTAACATTTATGTAGTTGTTTTCAAAATTGAAATGTAGAAGTGAATTTACAGATTTACATTTTGCTTTCTTGTGGAAAAGTACTTTTTACAAGTTCTGTTTCATAGATGTGAAACCATGTTTAAACATTTCTCAAAAAAGCATGTATTTTAATGTTTGTAGTTTCATTTTAACATTTATGTTGTTCTTTTCAAAATTGAAATGTAGAAGTGAATTTACAGATCAACATTTTTTTTCTTGTAGAAAAGTGCTTTTTACCTGTGCTGTTTCATTGATGTGAAATCATGTTTAAACATTACTCAAAAAAGCATGTATTTTAATGTTTGTAGTTTCATTTTAACATTTATGTTATTCTTTTCAAATTTGTAATGTAGAAGTGAATTTACAGATTTACATTTTGCTTTCTTGTGGAAAAGTACTTTTTACAAGTGCTGTTTCATAGATGTGAAACCATGTTTAAACATTTTTTCAAAAAAGCATGTATTTTAATGTTTGTAGTTTCATTTTAACATTTATGTTATTCTTTTCAAAATTGAAATGTTAGAAGTGAATTTACGCATCCTCATTTTGCTTTCTTTTAGAAAAGTACTTTTCACAAGTGCTGTTTCATTGATGTGAAATCATGTTTAAATATATCACAAAAAAGCATGTATTTTATTGTTTGTAGTTTCATTTTAACATTTATGTTATTATTTTCAAATTTGAAATGTAGAACTGAATTTACAGATTTACATTTTGCTTTCATGTGGAAAAGTACTTTTTACAAGTGCTGTTTCATAGATGTGAAACCATGTTTAAACATTTCTCAAAAAAGAATGTATTTTAACGTTTGTAGTTTCATTTTAACATTTATGTTGTTCTTTTCAAAATTGAAATGTAGAAGTGAATTTACAGATCTACATTTTGTTTTCTTGTAGAAAAGTGCTTTTTACCTGTGCTGTTTCATTGATGTCAAATCATGTTTAAACATTACTCAAAAAAGCATGTATTTTAATGTTTGTAGTTTCATTTTAACATTTATGTTATTCTTTTCAAATTTGAAATGTAGAAGTGAATTTACAGATTTACATTTTGCTTTCTTGTGGAAAAGTACTTTTTACAAGTGCTGTTTCATAGATGTGAAACCATGTTTAAACATTTCTCAAAAAAGCATGTATTTTAATGTTTGTAGTTTCATTTTAACATTAATGTTATTCTTTTCAAAATTGAATATGTGGAAGTGAATTTATGCATCCTCATTTTGCTTTCTTTTAGAAAAGTACTTTTTACAAGTGCTGTTTCATAGATGTGAAATCATCTTTAAATATTTCACAAAAAAGCATGTATTTTATTGTTTGTAGTTTCATTTTAACATTTATGTTATTATTTTCAAATTTGAAATGTAGAAGTGAATTTACAGATTTACATTTTGCTTTCTTGTGGAAAAGTACTTTTTACAAGTGCTGTTTCATAGATGTGAAAACATGTTTAAACATTTCTCAAAAAAGCATGTATTTTAATGTTTGTAGTTTCATTTTAACATTTATGTTGTTCTTTTCAAAATTGAAATGTAGAAGTGAATTTACAGATCTACATTTTGTTTTCTTGTAGAAAAGTGCTTTTTACCTGTGCTGTTTCATTGATGTCAAATCATGTTTAAACATTACTCAAAAAAGCATGTATTTTATGTTTGTAGTTTCATTTTAACATTTATGTTATTCTTTTCAAATTTGAAATGTAGAAGTGAATTTACAGATTTACATTTTGCTTTCTTGTGGAAAAGTACTTTTTACAAGTGCTGTTTCATAGATGTGAAACCATGTTTAAACATTTCTCAAAAAAGCATGTATTTTAATGTTTGTAGTTTCATTTTAACATTTATGTTGTTCTTTTCAAAATTGAAATGTAGAAGTGAATTTACAGATCTACATTTTGTTTTCTTGTAGAAAAGTGCTTTTTACCTGTGCTGTTTCATTGATGTGAAATCAGGTTTAAACATTACTCAAAAAAGCATGTATTTTAATGTTTGTAGTTTCATTTTAACATTTATGTTGTTCTTTTCAAAATTGAAATGTAGAAGTGAATTTACAGATCAACATTTTGTTTTCTTGTAGAAAAGTGCTTTTTACCTGTGCTGTTTCATTGATGTGAAATCATGTTTAAACATTACTCAAAAAAGCATGTATTTTAATATTTGTAGTTTCATTTTAACATTTATGTAGTTGTTTTCAAAATTGAAATGTAGAAGTGAATTTACAGATTTACATTTTGCTTTCTTGTGGAAAAGTACTTTTTACAAGTGCTGTTTCATATATGTGAAACCATGTTTAAACATTTCTCAAAAAAGCATGTATTTTAATGTTTGTAGTTTCATTTTAACATTAATGTTATTCTTTTCAAAATTGAATATGTAGAAGTGAATTTATGCATCCTCATTTTGCTTTCTTTTAGAAAAGTACTTTTTACAAGTGCTGTTTCATAGATGTGAAATCATGTTTAAACATTTCTCAAAAAAGCATGTATTTTAATGTTTGTAGTTTCATTTTAACATTTATGTTATTCTTTTCAAATTTGAAATGTAGAAGTGAATTTACAGATTTACATTTTGCTTTCTTGTGGAAAAGTACTTTTTACGTGCTGTTTCATAGATGTGAAACCATGTTTAAACATTTCTCAAAAAAGCATGTATTTTAATGTTTGTAGTTACATTTTAACATTTATGTTGTTCTTTTCAAAATTGAAATGTAGAAGTGAATTTACACATCTACATTTTGTTTTCTTGTAGAAAAGTGCTTTTTACCTGTGCTGTTTCATTGATGTGAAATCATGTTTAAACATTTCACAAAAAAGCATGTATTTTATTGTTTGTAGTTTCATTTTAACATTTATGTTATTATTTTCAAATTTGAAATGTAGAAGTGAATATACAGATTTACATTTTGCTTTCTTGTGGAAAAGTACTTTTTGCAAGTGCTGTTTCATAGATGTGAAAACATGTTTAAACATTTCTCAAAAAAGCATGTGTTTTAATGTTTGTAGTTTCATTTTAACATTTATGTTGTTCTTTTCAAAATTGAAATGTAGAAGTGAATTTACAGATCAACATTTTGTTTTCTTGTAGAAAAGTGCTTTTTACCTGTGCTGTTTCATTGATGTGAAATCATGTTTAAACATTACTCAAAAAAGAATGTATTTTAATATTTGTAGTTTCATTTTAACATTTATGTAGTTGTTTTCAAAATTGAAATGTAGGTGAATTTACAGATTTACATTTTGCTTTCTTGTGGAAAAGTACTTTTTACAAGTGCTGTTTCATAGATGTGAAACCATGTTTAAACATTTCTCAAAAAAGCATGTATTTTAATGTTTGTAGTTTCATTTTAACATTTATGTTGTTCTTTTCAAAATGAAATGAGAAGTGAATTTACAGATCTACATTTTGTTTTCTTGTAGAAAAGTGCTTTTTACATGTGCTGTTTCATTGATGTGAAATCATGTTTAAATATTTCACAAAAAAGCATGTATTTTATTGTTTGTAGTTTCATTTTAACATTAATGTTATTATTTTCAAAATTGAAATGTAGAAGTGAATTTACAGATCAACATTTTGTTTTCTTGTAGAAAAGTGCTTTTTACCTGTGCTGTTTCATTGATGTGAAATCATGTTTAAACATTACTCAAAAAAGCATGTATTTTAATATTTGTAGTTTCATTTTAACATTTATGTAGTTGTTTTCAAAATTGAAATGTAGAAGTGAATTTACAGATTTACATTTTGCTTTCTTGTGGAAAAGTACTTTTTACAAGTGCTGTTTCATATATGTGAAACCATGTTTAAACATTTCTCAAAAAAGCATGTATTTTAATGTTTGTAGTTTCATTTTAACATTAATGTTATTCTTTTCAAAATTGAATATGTAGAAGTGAATTTATGCATCCTCATTTTGCTTTCTTTTAGAAAAGTACTTTTTACAAGTGCTGTTTCATAGATGTGAAATCATGTTTAAACATTTCTCAAAAAAGCATGTATTTTAATGTTTGTAGTTTCATTTTAACATTAATGTTATTCTTTTCAAAATTGAATATGTAGAAGTGAATTTATGCATCCTCATTTTGCTTTCTTTTAGAAAAGTACTTTTTACAAGTGCTGTTTCATAGATGTGAAATCATGTTTAAACATTTCTCAAAAAAGCATGTATTTTAATGTTTGTAGTTTCATTTTAACATTTATGTTATTCTTTTCAAATTTGAAATGTAGAAGTGAATTTACAGATTTACATTTTGCTTTCTTGTGGAAAAGTACTTTTTACGTGCTGTTTCATAGATGTGAAACCATGTTTAAACATTTCTCAAAAAAGCATGTATTTTAATGTTTGTAGTTACATTTTAACATTTATGTTGTTCTTTTCAAAATTGAAATGTAGAAGTGAATTTACAGATCTACATTTTGTTTTCTTGTAGAAAAGTGCTTTTTACCTGTGCTGTTTCATTGATGTGAAATCATGTTTAAACATTTCACAAAAAAGCATGTATTTTATTGTTTGTAGTTTCATTTTAACATTTATGTTATTATTTTCAAATTTGAAATGTAGAAGTGAATATACAGATTTACATTTTGCTTTCTTGTGGAAAAGTACTTTTTGCAAGTGCTGTTTCATAGATGTGAAAACATGTTTAAACATTTCTCAAAAAAGCATGTATTTTAATGTTTGTAGTTTCATTTTAACATTTATGTTGTTCTTTTCAAAATTGAAATGTAGAAGTGAATTTACAGATCTACATTTTGTTTTCTTGTAGAAAAGTGCTTTTTACCTGTGCTGTTTCATTGATGTGAAATCATGTTTAAACATTACTCAAAAAAGCATGTATTTTAATATTTGTAGTTTCATTTTAACATTTATGTTATTATTTTCAAATTTGAAATGTAGAACTGAATTTACAGATTTACATTTTGCTTTCATGTGGAAAAGTACTTTTTACAAGTGCTGTTTCATAGATGTGAAACCATGTTTAAACATTTCTCAAAAAAGCATGTATTTTAACGTTTGTAGTTTCATTTTAACATTTATGTTGTTCTTTTCAAAATTGAAATGTAGAAGTGAATTTACAGATCTACATTTTGTTTTCTTGTAGAAAAGTGCTTTTTACCTGTGCTGTTTCATTGATGTCAAATCATGTTTAAACATTACTCAAAAAAGCATGTATTTTATTGTTTGTAGTTTCATTTTAACATTTATGTTATTCTTTTCAAATTTGAAATGTAGAAGTGAATTTACAGATTTACATTTTGCTTTCTTGTGGAAAAGTACTTTTTACAAGTGCTGTTTCATAGATGTGAAACCATGTGTAAACATTTCTCAAAAAAGCATGTATTTTAATGTTTGTAGTTTCATTTTAACATTAATGTTATTCTTTTCAAAATTGAATATGTGGAAGTGAATTTATGCATCCTCATTTTGCTTTCTTTTAGAAAAGTACTTTTTACAAGTGCTGTTTCATAGATGTGAAATCATCTTTAAATATTTCACAAAAAAGCATGTATTTTATTGTTTGTAGTTTCATTTTAACATTTATGTTATTATTTTCAAATTTGAAATGTAGAAGTGAATTTACAGATCTACATTTTGTTTTCTTGTAGAAAAGTGCTTTTTACCTGTGCTGTTTCATTGATGTCAAATCATGTTTAAACATTACTCAAAAAAGCATGTATTTTATTGTTTGTAGTTTCATTTTAACATTTATGTTATTCTTTTCAAATTTGAAATGTAGAAGTGAATTTACAGATTTACATTTTGCTTTCTTGTGGAAAAGTACTTTTTACGTGCTGTTTCATAGATGTGAAACCATGTTTAAACATTTCTCAAAAAAGCATGTATTTTAATGTTTGTAGTTACATTTTAACATTTATGTTGTTCTTTTCAAAATTGAAATGTAGAAGTGAATTTACAGATCTACATTTTGTTTTCTTGTAGAAAAGTGCTTTTTACCTGTGCTGTTTCATTGATGTGAAATCATGTTTAAACATTTCACAAAAAAGCATGTATTTTATTGTTTGTAGTTTCATTTTAACATTTATGTTATTATTTTCAAATTTGAAATGTAGAAGTGAATATACAGATTTACATTTTGCTTTCTTGTGGAAAAGTACTTTTTGCAAGTGCTGTTTCATAGATGTGAAAACATGTTTAAACATTTCTCAAAAAAGCATGTGTTTTAATGTTTGTAGTTTCATTTTAACATTTATGTTGTTCTTTTCAAAATTGAAATGTAGAAGTGAATTTACAGATCAACATTTTGTTTTCTTGTAGAAAAGTGCTTTTTACCTGTGCTGTTTCATTGATGTGAAATCATGTTTAAACATTACTCAAAAAAGAATGTATTTTAATATTTGTAGTTTCATTTTAACATTTATGTAGTTGTTTTCAAAATTGAAATGTAGGTGAATTTACAGATTTACATTTTGCTTTCTTGTGGAAAAGTACTTTTTACAAGTGCTGTTTCATAGATGTGAAACCATGTTTAAACATTTCTCAAAAAAGCATGTATTTTAATGTTTGTAGTTTCATTTTAACATTTATGTTGTTCTTTTCAAAATGAAATGAGAAGTGAATTTACAGATCTACATTTTGTTTTCTTGTAGAAAAGTGCTTTTTACATGTGCTGTTTCATTGATGTGAAATCATGTTTAAATATTTCACAAAAAAGCATGTATTTTATTGTTTGTAGTTTCATTTTAACATTAATGTTATTATTTTCAAAATTGAAATGTAGAAGTGAATTTACAGATCAACATTTTGTTTTCTTGTAGAAAAGTGCTTTTTACCTGTGCTGTTTCATTGATGTGAAATCATGTTTAAACATTACTCAAAAAAGCATGTATTTTAATATTTGTAGTTTCATTTTAACATTTATGTAGTTGTTTTCAAAATTGAAATGTAGAAGTGAATTTACAGATTTACATTTTGCTTTCTTGTGGAAAAGTACTTTTTACAAGTGCTGTTTCATATATGTGAAACCATGTTTAAACATTTCTCAAAAAAGCATGTATTTTAATGTTTGTAGTTTCATTTTAACATTAATGTTATTCTTTTCAAAATTGAATATGTAGAAGTGAATTTATGCATCCTCATTTTGCTTTCTTTTAGAAAAGTACTTTTTACAAGTGCTGTTTCATAGATGTGAAATCATGTTTAAACATTTCTCAAAAAAGCATGTATTTTAATGTTTGTAGTTTCATTTTAACATTAATGTTATTCTTTTCAAAATTGAATATGTAGAAGTGAATTTATGCATCCTCATTTTGCTTTCTTTTAGAAAAGTACTTTTTACAAGTGCTGTTTCATAGATGTGAAATCATGTTTAAACATTTCTCAAAAAAGCATGTATTTTAATGTTTGTAGTTTCATTTTAACATTTATGTTATTCTTTTCAAATTTGAAATGTAGAAGTGAATTTACAGATTTACATTTTGCTTTCTTGTGGAAAAGTACTTTTTACGTGCTGTTTCATAGATGTGAAACCATGTTTAAACATTTCTCAAAAAAGCATGTATTTTAATGTTTGTAGTTACATTTTAACATTTATGTTGTTCTTTTCAAAATTGAAATGTAGAAGTGAATTTACAGATCTACATTTTGTTTTCTTGTAGAAAAGTGCTTTTTACCTGTGCTGTTTCATTGATGTGAAATCATGTTTAAACATTTCACAAAAAAGCATGTATTTTATTGTTTGTAGTTTCATTTTAACATTTATGTTATTATTTTCAAATTTGAAATGTAGAAGTGAATATACAGATTTACATTTTGCTTTCTTGTGGAAAAGTACTTTTTGCAAGTGCTGTTTCATAGATGTGAAAACATGTTTAAACATTTCTCAAAAAAGCATGTATTTTAATGTTTGTAGTTTCATTTTAACATTTATGTTGTTCTTTTCAAAATTGAAATGTAGAAGTGAATTTACAGATCTACATTTTGTTTTCTTGTAGAAAAGTGCTTTTTACCTGTGCTGTTTCATTGATGTGAAATCATGTTTAAACATTACTCAAAAAAGCATGTATTTTAATATTTGTAGTTTCATTTTAACATTTATGTTATTATTTTCAAATTTGAAATGTAGAACTGAATTTACAGATTTACATTTTGCTTTCATGTGGAAAAGTACTTTTTACAAGTGCTGTTTCATAGATGTGAAACCATGTTTAAACATTTCTCAAAAAAGCATGTATTTTAACGTTTGTAGTTTCATTTTAACATTTATGTTGTTCTTTTCAAAATTGAAATGTAGAAGTGAATTTACAGATCTACATTTTGTTTTCTTGTAGAAAAGTGCTTTTTACCTGTGCTGTTTCATTGATGTCAAATCATGTTTAAACATTACTCAAAAAAGCATGTATTTTATTGTTTGTAGTTTCATTTTAACATTTATGTTATTCTTTTCAAATTTGAAATGTAGAAGTGAATTTACAGATTTACATTTTGCTTTCTTGTGGAAAAGTACTTTTTACAAGTGCTGTTTCATAGATGTGAAACCATGTGTAAACATTTCTCAAAAAAGCATGTATTTTAATGTTTGTAGTTTCATTTTAACATTAATGTTATTCTTTTCAAAATTGAATATGTGGAAGTGAATTTATGCATCCTCATTTTGCTTTCTTTTAGAAAAGTACTTTTTACAAGTGCTGTTTCATAGATGTGAAATCATCTTTAAATATTTCACAAAAAAGCATGTATTTTATTGTTTGTAGTTTCATTTTAACATTTATGTTATTATTTTCAAATTTGAAATGTAGAAGTGAATTTACAGATCTACATTTTGTTTTCTTGTAGAAAAGTGCTTTTTACCTGTGCTGTTTCATTGATGTCAAATCATGTTTAAACATTACTCAAAAAAGCATGTATTTTATGTTTGTAGTTTCATTTTAACATTTATGTTATTCTTTTCAAATTTGAAATGTAGAAGTGAATTTACAGATTTACATTTTGTTTTCTTGTAGAAAAGTGCTTTTTACCTGTGCTGTTTCATTGATGTGAAATCAGGTTTAAACATTACTCAAAAAAGCATGTATTTTAATGTTTGTAGTTTCATTTTAACATTTATGTAGTTGTTTTCAAAATTGAAATGTAGAAGTGAATTTACAGATTTACATTTTGCTTTCTTGTGGAAAAGTACTTTTTACAAGTTCTGTTTCATAGATGTGAAACCATGTTTAAACATTTCTCAAAAAAGCATGTATTTTAATGTTTGTAGTTTCATTTTAACATTTATGTTGTTCTTTTCAAAATTGAAATGTAGAAGTGAATTTACAGATCAACATTTTTTTTCTTGTAGAAAAGTGCTTTTTACCTGTGCTGTTTCATTGATGTGAAATCATGTTTAAACATTACTCAAAAAAGCATGTATTTTAATGTTTGTAGTTTCATTTTAACATTTATGTTATTCTTTTCAAATTTGTAATGTAGAAGTGAATTTACAGATTTACATTTTGCTTTCTTGTGGAAAAGTACTTTTTACAAGTGCTGTTTCATAGATGTGAAACCATGTTTAAACATTTTTTCAAAAAAGCATGTATTTTAATGTTTGTAGTTTCATTTTAACATTTATGTTATTCTTTTCAAAATTGAAATGTTAGAAGTGAATTTACGCATCCTCATTTTGCTTTCTTTTAGAAAAGTACTTTTCACAAGTGCTGTTTCATTGATGTGAAATCATGTTTAAATATATCACAAAAAAGCATGTATTTTATTGTTTGTAGTTTCATTTTAACATTTATGTTATTATTTTCAAATTTGAAATGTAGAACTGAATTTACAGATTTACATTTTGCTTTCATGTGGAAAAGTACTTTTTACAAGTGCTGTTTCATAGATGTGAAACCATGTTTAAACATTTCTCAAAAAAGAATGTATTTTAACGTTTGTAGTTTCATTTTAACATTTATGTTGTTCTTTTCAAAATTGAAATGTAGAAGTGAATTTACAGATCTACATTTTGTTTTCTTGTAGAAAAGTGCTTTTTACCTGTGCTGTTTCATTGATGTCAAATCATGTTTAAACATTACTCAAAAAAGCATGTATTTTATTGTTTGTAGTTTCATTTTAACATTTATGTTATTCTTTTCAAATTTGAAATGTAGAAGTGAATTTACAGATTTACATTTTGCTTTCTTGTGGAAAAGTACTTTTTACAAGTGCTGTTTCATAGATGTGAAACCATGTTTAAACATTTCTCAAAAAAGCATGTATTTTAATGTTTGTAGTTTCATTTTAACATTAATGTTATTCTTTTCAAAATTGAATATGTGGAAGTGAATTTATGCATCCTCATTTTGCTTTCTTTTAGAAAAGTACTTTTTACAAGTGCTGTTTCATAGATGTGAAATCATCTTTAAATATTTCACAAAAAAGCATGTATTTTATTGTTTGTAGTTTCATTTTAACATTTATGTTATTATTTTCAAATTTGAAATGTAGAAGTGAATTTACAGATTTACATTTTGCTTTCTTGTGGAAAAGTACTTTTTACAAGTGCTGTTTCATAGATGTGAAAACATGTTTAAACATTTCTCAAAAAAGCATGTATTTTAATGTTTGTAGTTTCATTTTAACATTTATGTTGTTCTTTTCAAAATTGAAATGTAGAAGTGAATTTACAGATCTACATTTTGTTTTCTTGTAGAAAAGTGCTTTTTACCAGTGCTGTTTCATTGATGTCAAATCATGTTTAAACATTACTCAAAAAAGCATGTATTTTATGTTTGTAGTTTCATTTTAACATTTATGTTATTCTTTTCAAATTTGAAATGTAGAAGTGAATTTACAGATTTACATTTTGCTTTCTTGTGGAAAAGTACTTTTTACAAGTGCTGTTTCATAGATGTGAAACCATGTTTAAACATTTCTCAAAAAAGCATGTATTTTAATGTTTGTAGTTTCATTTTAACATTTATGTTGTTCTTTTCAAAATTGAAATGTAGAAGTGAATTTACAGATCTACATTTTGTTTTCTTGTAGAAAAGTGCTTTTTACCTGTGCTGTTTCATTGATGTGAAATCAGGTTTAAACATTACTCAAAAAAGCATGTATTTTAATGTTTGTAGTTTCATTTTAACATTTATGTTGTTCTTTTCAAAATTGAAATGTAGAAGTGAATTTACAGATCAACATTTTGTTTTCTTGTAGAAAAGTGCTTTTTACCTGTGCTGTTTCATTGATGTGAAATCATGTTTAAACATTACTCAAAAAAGCATGTATTTTAATATTTGTAGTTTCATTTTAACATTTATGTAGTTGTTTTCAAAATTGAAATGTAGAAGTGAATTTACAGATTTACATTTTGCTTTCTTGTGGAAAAGTACTTTTTACAAGTGCTGTTTCATATATGTGAAACCATGTTTAAACATTTCTCAAAAAAGCATGTATTTTAATGTTTGTAGTTTCATTTTAACATTAATGTTATTCTTTTCAAAATTGAATATGTAGAAGTGAATTTATGCATCCTCATTTTGCTTTCTTTTAGAAAAGTACTTTTTACAAGTGCTGTTTCATAGATGTGAAATCATGTTTAAACATTTCTCAAAAAAGCATGTATTTTAATGTTTGTAGTTTCATTTTAACATTTATGTTATTCTTTTCAAATTTGAAATGTAGAAGTGAATTTACAGATTTACATTTTGCTTTCTTGTGGAAAAGTACTTTTTACGTGCTGTTTCATAGATGTGAAACCATGTTTAAACATTTCTCAAAAAAGCATGTATTTTAATGTTTGTAGTTACATTTTAACATTTATGTTGTTCTTTTCAAAATTGAAATGTAGAAGTGAATTTACAGATCTACATTTTGTTTTCTTGTAGAAAAGTGCTTTTTACCTGTGCTGTTTCATTGATGTGAAATCATGTTTAAACATTTCACAAAAAAGCATGTATTTTATTGTTTGTAGTTTCATTTTAACATTTATGTTATTATTTTCAAATTTGAAATGTAGAAGTGAATATACAGATTTACATTTTGCTTTCTTGTGGAAAAGTACTTTTTGCAAGTGCTGTTTCATAGATGTGAAAACATGTTTAAACATTTCTCAAAAAAGCATGTGTTTTAATGTTTGTAGTTTCATTTTAACATTTATGTTGTTCTTTTCAAAATTGAAATGTAGAAGTGAATTTACAGATCAACATTTTGTTTTCTTGTAGAAAAGTGCTTTTTACCTGTGCTGTTTCATTGATGTGAAATCATGTTTAAACATTACTCAAAAAAGAATGTATTTTAATATTTGTAGTTTCATTTTAACATTTATGTAGTTGTTTTCAAAATTGAAATGTAGGTGAATTTACAGATTTACATTTTGCTTTCTTGTGGAAAAGTACTTTTTACAAGTGCTGTTTCATAGATGTGAAACCATGTTTAAACATTTCTCAAAAAAGCATGTATTTTAATGTTTGTAGTTTCATTTTAACATTTATGTTGTTCTTTTCAAAATGAAATGAGAAGTGAATTTACAGATCTACATTTTGTTTTCTTGTAGAAAAGTGCTTTTTACATGTGCTGTTTCATTGATGTGAAATCATGTTTAAATATTTCACAAAAAAGCATGTATTTTATTGTTTGTAGTTTCATTTTAACATTAATGTTATTATTTTCAAATTTGAAATGTAGAAGTGAATTTACAGATTTACATTTTGCTTTCTTGTGGAAAAATACTTTTTACAAGTGCTGTTTCATAGATGTGAAACCATGTTTAAACATTTCTCAAAAAAGCATGTATTTTAATGTTTGTAGTTTCATTTTAACATTTATGTTGTTCTTTTCAAAATTGAAATGTAGAAGTGAATTTACAGATCTACATTTTGTTTTCTTGTAGAAAAGTGCTTTTTACCTGTGCTGTTTCATTGATGCCAAATCATGTTTAAACATTACTCAAAAAAGCATGTATTTTATTGTTTGTAGTTTCATTTTAACATTTATGTTATTCTTTTCAAATTTGTAATGTAGAAGTGAATTTACAGATTTACATTTTGCTTTCTTGTGGAAAAGTACTTTTTACAAGTGCTGTTTCAGAGATGTGAAACCATGTTTAAACATTTCTCAAAAAAGAATGTATTTTAATGTTTGTAGTTTCATTTTAACATTTATGTTATTCTTTTCAAATTTGAAATGTAGAAGTGAATTTACAGATTTACATTTTGCTTTCTTGTGGAAAAGTACTTTTTACAAGTGCTGTTTCATAGATGTGAAACCATGTTTAAACATTTCTCAAAAAAGCATGTATTTTAATGTTTGTAGTTTCATTTTAACATTAATGTTATTCTTTTCAAAATTGAATATGTGGAAGTGAATTTACGCATCCTCATTTTGCTTTCTTTTAGAAAAGTACTTTTTACAAGTGCTGTTTCATAGATGTGAAATCATCTTTAAATATTTCACAAAAAAGCATGTATTTTATTGTTTGTAGTTTCATTTTAACATTTATGTTATTATTTTCAAATTTGAAATGTAGAAGTGAATTTACAGATCTACATTTTGTTTTCTTGTAGAAAAGTGCTTTTTACCTGTGCTGTTTCATTGATGTCAAATCATGTTTAAACATTACTCAAAAAAGCATGTATTTTATTGTTTGTAGTTTCATTTTAACATTTATGTTATTCTTTTCAAATTTGAAATGTAGAAGTGAATTTACAGATTTACATTTTGCTTTCTTGTGGAAAAGTACTTTTTACAAGTGCTGTTTCATAGATGTGAAACCATGTTTAAACATTTCTCAAAAAAGCATGTATTTTAATGTTTGTAGTTTCATTTTAACATTAATGTTATTCTTTTCAAAATTGAATATGTGGAAGTGAATTTATGCATCCTCATTTTGCTTTCTTTTAGAAAAGTACTTTTTACAAGTGCTGTTTCATAGATGTGAAATCATCTTTAAATATTTCACAAAAAAGCATGTATTTTATTGTTTGTAGTTTCATTTTAACATTTATGTTATTATTTTCAAATTTGAAATGTAGAAGTGAATTTACAGATTTACATTTTGCTTTCTTGTGGAAAAGTACTTTTTACAAGTGCTGTTTCATAGATGTGAAAACATGTTTAAACATTTCTCAAAAAAGCATGTATTTTAATGTTTGTAGTTTCATTTTAACATTTATGTTGTTCTTTTCAAAATTGAAATGTAGAAGTGAATTTACAGATTTACATTTTGCTTTCTTGTGGAAAAGTACTTTTTACAAGTGCTGTTTCATAGATGTGAAACCATGTTTAAACATTTCTCAAAAAAGCATGTATTTTAATGTTTGTAGTTTCATTTTAACATTAATGTTATTCTTTTCAAAATTGAATATGTGGAAGTGATTTTATGCATCCTCATTTTGCTTTCTTTTAGAAAAGTACTTTTTACAAGTGCTGTTTCATAGATGTGAAATCATCTTTAAATATTTCACAAAAAAGCATGTATTTTATTGTTTGTAGTTTCATTTTAACATTTATGTTATTATTTTCAAATTTGAAATGTAGAAGTGAATTTACAGATTTACATTTTGCTTTCTTGTGGAAAAGTACTTTTTACAAGTGCTGTTTCATAGATGTGAAAACATGTTTAAACATTTCTCAAAAAAGCATGTATTTTAACGTTTGTAGTTTCATTTTAACATTTATGTTGTTCTTTTCAAAATTGAAATGTAGAAGTGAATTTACAGATCTACATTTTGTTTTCTTGTAGAAAAGTGCTTTTTACCTGTGCTGTTTCATTGATGTGAAACCATGTTTAAACATTTCTCAAAAAAGCATGTGTTTTAATGTTTGTAGTTTCATTTTAACATTTATGTTGTTCTTTTCAAAATTGAAATGTAGAAGTGAATTTACAGATCAACATTTTGTTTTCTTGTAGAAAAGTGCTTTTTACCTGTGCTGTTTCATTGATGTGAAATCATGTTTAAACATTACTCAAAAAAGCATGTATTTTAATGTTTGTAGTTTCATTTTAACATTTATGTTATTCTTTTCAAATTTGTAATGTAGAAGTGAATTTACAGATTTACATTTTGCTTTCTTGTGGAAAAGTACTTTTTACAAGTGCTGTTTCATAGATGTGAAACCATGTTTAAACATTTTTTCAAAAAAGCATGTATTTTAATGTTTGTAGTTTCATTTTAACATTTATGTTATTCTTTTCAAAATTGAAATGTTAGAAGTGAATTTACGCATCCTCATTTTGCTTTCTTTTAGAAAAGTACTTTTCACAAGTGCTGTTTCATTGATGTGAAATCATGTTTAAATATATCACAAAAAAGCATGTATTTTATTGTTTGTAGTTTCATTTTAACATTTATGTTATTATTTTCAAATTTGAAATGTAGAACTGAATTTACAGATTTACATTTTGCTTTCATGTGGAAAAGTACTTTTTACAAGTGCTGTTTCATAGATGTGAAACCATGTTTAAACATTTCTCAAAAAAGCATGTATTTTAACGTTTGTAGTTTCATTTTAACATTTATGTTGTTCTTTTCAAAATTGAAATGTAGAAGTGAATTTACAGATCTACATTTTGTTTTCTTGTAGAAAAGTGCTTTTTACCTGTGCTGTTTCATTGATGTCAAATCATGTTTAAACATTACTCAAAAAAGCATGTATTTTATTGTTTGTAGTTTCATTTTAACATTTATGTTATTCTTTTCAAATTTGAAATGTAGAAGTGAATTTACAGATTTACATTTTGCTTTCTTGTGGAAAAGTACTTTTTACAAGTGCTGTTTCATAGATGTGAAATCATGTTTAAACATTTCTCAAAAAAGCATGTATTTTAATGTTTGTAGTTTCATTTTAACATTAATGTTATTCTTTTCAAAATTGAATATGTGGAAGTGAATTTATGCATCCTCATTTTGCTTTCTTTTAGAAAAGTACTTTTTACAAGTGCTGTTTCAAAGATGTGAAATCATCTTTAAATATTTCACAAAAAAGCATGTATTTTATTGTTTGTAGTTTCATTTTAACATTTATGTTATTATTTTCAAATTTGAAATGTAGAAGTGAATTTACAGATTTACATTTTGCTTTCTTGTGGAAAAGTACTTTTTACAAGTGCTGTTTCATAGATGTGAAAACATGTTTAAACATTTCTCAAAAAAGCATGTATTTTAATGTTTGTAGTTTCATTTTAACATTTATGTTGTTCTTTTCAAAATTGAAATGTAGAAGTGAATTTACAGATCTACATTTTGTTTTCTTGTAGAAAAGTGCTTTTTACCTGTGCTGTTTCATTCATGTGAAATCATGTTTAAACATTACTCAAAAAAGCATGTATTTTAATATTTATAGTTTCATTTTAACATTTATGTAGTTGTTTTCAAAATTGAAATGTAGAAGTGAATTTACAGATTTACATTTTGCTTTCTTGTGGAAAAGTACTTTTTACAAGTGCTGTTTCATATATGTGAAACCATGTTTAAACATTTCTCAAAAAAGCATGTATTTTAATGTTTGTAGTTTCATTTTAACATTAATGTTATTCTTTTTTAAATTGAATATGTAGAAGTGAATTTATGCATCCTCATTTTGCTTTCTTTTAGAAAAGTACTTTTTACAAGTGCTGTTTCATTGATGTGAAATCATGTTTAAACATTACTCAAAAAAGCATGTATTTTAATGTTTGTAGTTTCATTTTAACATTTATGTTGTTCTTTTCAAAATTGAAATGTAGAAGTGAATTTACAGATCAACATTTTGTTTTCTTGTAGAAAAGTGCTTTTTACCTGTGCTGTTTCATTGATGTGAAATCATGTTTAAACATTACTCAAAAAAGCATGTATTTTAATATTTGTAGTTTCATTTTAACATTTATGTAGTTGTTTTCAAAATTGAAATGTAGAAGTGAATTTACAGATTTACATTTTGCTTTCTTGTGGAAAAGTACTTTTTACAAGTGCTGTTTCATAGATGTGAAACCATGTTTAAACATTTCTCAAAAAAGCATGTATTTTAATGTTTGTAGTTTCATTTTAACATTAATGTTATTCTTTTCAAAATTGAATATGTAGAAGTGAATTTATGCATCCTCATTTTGCTTTCTTTTAGAAAAGTACTTTTTACAAGTGCTGTTTCATAGATGTGAAATCATGTTTAAACATTTCTCAAAAAAGCATGTATTTTAATGTTTGTAGTTTCATTTTAACATTAATGTTATTCTTTTCAAAATTGAATATGTAGAAGTGAATTTATGCATCCTCATTTTGCTTTCTTTTAGAAAAGTACTTTTTACAAGTGCTGTTTCATAGATGTGAAATCATGTTTAAACATTTCTCAAAAAAGCATGTATTTTAATGTTTGTAGTTTCATTTTAACATTTATGTTATTCTTTTCAAATTTGAAATGTAGAAGTGAATTTACAGATTTACATTTTGCTTTCTTGTGGAAAAGTACTTTTTACGTGCTGTTTCATAGATGTGAAACCATGTTTAAACATTTCTCAAAAAAGCATGTATTTTAATGTTTGTAGTTACATTTTAACATTTATGTTGTTCTTTTCAAAATTGAAATGTAGAAGTGAATTTACAGATCTACATTTTGTTTTCTTGTAGAAAAGTGCTTTTTACCTGTGCTGTTTCATTGATGTGAAATCATGTTTAAACATTTCACAAAAAAACATGTATTTTATTGTTTGTAGTTTCATTTTAACATTTATGTTATTATTTTCAAATTTGAAATGTAGAAGTGAATATACAGATTTACATTTTGCTTTCTTGTGGAAAAGTACTTTTTGCAAGTGCTGTTTCATAGATGTGAAAACATGTTTAAACATTTCTCAAAAAAGCATGTGTTTTAATGTTTGTTGTTTCATTTTAACATTTATGTTGTTCTTTTCAAAATTGAAATGTAGAAGTGAATTTACAGATCAACATTTTGTTTTCTTGTAGAAAAGTGCTTTTTACCTGTGCTGTTTCATTGATGTGAAATCATGTTTAAACATTACTCAAAAAAGCATGTATTTTAATATTTGTAGTTTCATTTTAACATTTATGTAGTTGTTTTCAAAATTGAAATGTAGGTGAATTTACAGATTTACATTTTGCTTTCTTGTGGAAAAGTACTTTTTACAAGTGCTGTTTCATAGATGTGAAACCATGTTTAAACATTTCTCAAAAAAGCATGTATTTTATTGTTTGTAGTTTCATTTTAACATTAATGTTATTATTTTCAAATTTGAAATGTAGAAGTGAATTTACAGATTTACATTTTGCTTTCTTGTGGAAAAGTACTTTTTACAAGTGCTGTTTCATAGATGTGAAACCATGTTTAAACATTTCTCAAAAAAGCATGTATTTTAATGTTTGTAGTTTCATTTTAACATTTATGTTGTTCTTTTCAAAATTGAAATGTAGAAGTGAATTTACAGATCTACATTTTGTTTTCTTGTAGAAAAGTGCTTTTTACCTGTGCTGTTTCATTGATGCCAAATCATGTTTAAACATTACTCAAAAAAGCATGTATTTTATTGTTTGTAGTTTCATTTTAACATTTATGTTATTCTTTTCAAATTTGTAATGTAGAAGTGAATTTACAGATTTACATTTTGCTTTCTTGTGGAAAAGTACTTTTTACAAGTGCTGTTTCAGAGATGTGAAACCATGTTTAAACATTTCTCAAAAAAGAATGTATTTTAATGTTTGTAGTTTCATTTTAACATTTATGTTATTCTTTTCAAATTTGAAATGTAGAAGTGAATTTACAGATTTACATTTTGCTTTCTTGTGGAAAAGTACTTTTTACAAGTGCTGTTTCATAGATGTGAAACCATGTTTAAACATTTCTCAAAAAAGCATGTATTTTAATGTTTGTAGTTTCATTTTAACATTTATGTTATTCTTTTCAAAATTGAAATGTTAGAAGTGAATTTACGCATCCTCATTTTGCTTTCTTTTAGAAAAGTACTTTTCACAAGTGCTGTTTCATTGATGTGAAATCATGTTTAAATATATCACAAAAAAGCATGTATTTTATTGTTTGTAGTTTCATTTTAACATTTATGTTATTATTTTCAAATTTGAAATGTAGAACTGAATTTACAGATTTACATTTTGCTTTCATGTGGAAAAGTACTTTTTACAAGTGCTGTTTCATAGATGTGAAACCATGTTTAAACATTTCTCAAAAAAGCATGTATTTTAACGTTTGTAGTTTCATTTTAACATTTATGTTGTTCTTTTCAAAATTGAAATGTAGAAGTGAATTTACAGATTTACATTTTGCTTTCTTGTGGAAAAGTACTTTTTACAAGTGCTGTTTCATAGATGTGAAACCATGTGTAAACATTTCTCAAAAAAGCATGTATTTTAATGTTTGTAGTTTCATTTTAACATTAATGTTATTCTTTTCAAAATTGAATATGTGGAAGTGAATTTATGCATCCTCATTTTGCTTTCTTTTAGAAAAGTACTTTTTACAAGTGCTGTTTCATAGATGTGAAATCATCTTTAAATATTTCACAAAAAAGCATGTATTTTATTGTTTGTAGTTTCATTTTAACATTTATGTTATTATTTTCAAATTTGAAATGTAGAAGTGAATTTACAGATCTACATTTTGTTTTCTTGTAGAAAAGTGCTTTTTACCTGTGCTGTTTCATTGATGTCAAATCATGTTTAAACATTACTCAAAAAAGCATGTATTTTATTGTTTGTAGTTTCATTTTAACATTTATGTTATTCTTTTCAAATTTGAAATGTAGAAGTGAATTTACAGATTTACATTTTGCTTTCTTGTGGAAAAGTACTTTTTACGTGCTGTTTCATAGATGTGAAACCATGTTTAAACATTTCTCAAAAAAGCATGTATTTTAATGTTTGTAGTTACATTTTAACATTTATGTTGTTCTTTTCAAAATTGAAATGTAGAAGTGAATTTACAGATCTACATTTTGTTTTCTTGTAGAAAAGTGCTTTTTACCTGTGCTGTTTCATTGATGTGAAATCATGTTTAAACATTTCACAAAAAAGCATGTATTTTATTGTTTGTAGTTTCATTTTAACATTTATGTTATTATTTTCAAATTTGAAATGTAGAAGTGAATATACAGATTTACATTTTGCTTTCTTGTGGAAAAGTACTTTTTGCAAGTGCTGTTTCATAGATGTGAAAACATGTTTAAACATTTCTCAAAAAAGCATGTGTTTTAATGTTTGTAGTTTCATTTTAACATTTATGTTGTTCTTTTCAAAATTGAAATGTAGAAGTGAATTTACAGATCAACATTTTGTTTTCTTGTAGAAAAGTGCTTTTTACCTGTGCTGTTTCATTGATGTGAAATCATGTTTAAACATTACTCAAAAAAGAATGTATTTTAATATTTGTAGTTTCATTTTAACATTTATGTAGTTGTTTTCAAAATTGAAATGTAGGTGAATTTACAGATTTACATTTTGCTTTCTTGTGGAAAAGTACTTTTTACAAGTGCTGTTTCATAGATGTGAAACCATGTTTAAACATTTCTCAAAAAAGCATGTATTTTAATGTTTGTAGTTTCATTTTAACATTTATGTTGTTCTTTTCAAAATGAAATGAGAAGTGAATTTACAGATCTACATTTTGTTTTCTTGTAGAAAAGTGCTTTTTACATGTGCTGTTTCATTGATGTGAAATCATGTTTAAATATTTCACAAAAAAGCATGTATTTTATTGTTTGTAGTTTCATTTTAACATTAATGTTATTATTTTCAAAATTGAAATGTAGAAGTGAATTTACAGATCAACATTTTGTTTTCTTGTAGAAAAGTGCTTTTTACCTGTGCTGTTTCATTGATGTGAAATCATGTTTAAACATTACTCAAAAAAGCATGTATTTTAATATTTGTAGTTTCATTTTAACATTTATGTAGTTGTTTTCAAAATTGAAATGTAGAAGTGAATTTACAGATTTACATTTTGCTTTCTTGTGGAAAAGTACTTTTTACAAGTGCTGTTTCATATATGTGAAACCATGTTTAAACATTTCTCAAAAAAGCATGTATTTTAATGTTTGTAGTTTCATTTTAACATTAATGTTATTCTTTTCAAAATTGAATATGTAGAAGTGAATTTATGCATCCTCATTTTGCTTTCTTTTAGAAAAGTACTTTTTACAAGTGCTGTTTCATAGATGTGAAATCATGTTTAAACATTTCTCAAAAAAGCATGTATTTTAATGTTTGTAGTTTCATTTTAACATTAATGTTATTCTTTTCAAAATTGAATATGTAGAAGTGAATTTATGCATCCTCATTTTGCTTTCTTTTAGAAAAGTACTTTTTACAAGTGCTGTTTCATAGATGTGAAATCATGTTTAAACATTTCTCAAAAAAGCATGTATTTTAATGTTTGTAGTTTCATTTTAACATTTATGTTATTCTTTTCAAATTTGAAATGTAGAAGTGAATTTACAGATTTACATTTTGCTTTCTTGTGGAAAAGTACTTTTTACGTGCTGTTTCATAGATGTGAAACCATGTTTAAACATTTCTCAAAAAAGCATGTATTTTAATGTTTGTAGTTACATTTTAACATTTATGTTGTTCTTTTCAAAATTGAAATGTAGAAGTGAATTTACAGATCTACATTTTGTTTTCTTGTAGAAAAGTGCTTTTTACCTGTGCTGTTTCATTGATGTGAAATCATGTTTAAACATTTCACAAAAAAGCATGTATTTTATTGTTTGTAGTTTCATTTTAACATTTATGTTATTATTTTCAAATTTGAAATGTAGAAGTGAATATACAGATTTACATTTTGCTTTCTTGTGGAAAAGTACTTTTTGCAAGTGCTGTTTCATAGATGTGAAAACATGTTTAAACATTTCTCAAAAAAGCATGTATTTTAATGTTTGTAGTTTCATTTTAACATTTATGTTGTTCTTTTCAAAATTGAAATGTAGAAGTGAATTTACAGATCTACATTTTGTTTTCTTGTAGAAAAGTGCTTTTTACCTGTGCTGTTTCATTGATGTGAAATCATGTTTAAACATTACTCAAAAAAGCATGTATTTTAATATTTGTAGTTTCATTTTAACATTTATGTTATTATTTTCAAATTTGAAATGTAGAACTGAATTTACAGATTTACATTTTGCTTTCATGTGGAAAAGTACTTTTTACAAGTGCTGTTTCATAGATGTGAAACCATGTTTAAACATTTCTCAAAAAAGCATGTATTTTAACGTTTGTAGTTTCATTTTAACATTTATGTTGTTCTTTTCAAAATTGAAATGTAGAAGTGAATTTACAGATCTACATTTTGTTTTCTTGTAGAAAAGTGCTTTTTACCTGTGCTGTTTCATTGATGTCAAATCATGTTTAAACATTACTCAAAAAAGCATGTATTTTATTGTTTGTAGTTTCATTTTAACATTTATGTTATTCTTTTCAAATTTGAAATGTAGAAGTGAATTTACAGATTTACATTTTGCTTTCTTGTGGAAAAGTACTTTTTACAAGTGCTGTTTCATAGATGTGAAACCATGTGTAAACATTTCTCAAAAAAGCATGTATTTTAATGTTTGTAGTTTCATTTTAACATTAATGTTATTCTTTTCAAAATTGAATATGTGGAAGTGAATTTATGCATCCTCATTTTGCTTTCTTTTAGAAAAGTACTTTTTACAAGTGCTGTTTCATAGATGTGAAATCATCTTTAAATATTTCACAAAAAAGCATGTATTTTATTGTTTGTAGTTTCATTTTAACATTTATGTTATTATTTTCAAATTTGAAATGTAGAAGTGAATTTACAGATCTACATTTTGTTTTCTTGTAGAAAAGTGCTTTTTACCTGTGCTGTTTCATTGATGTCAAATCATGTTTAAACATTACTCAAAAAAGCATGTATTTTATGTTTGTAGTTTCATTTTAACATTTATGTTATTCTTTTCAAATTTGAAATGTAGAAGTGAATTTACAGATTTACATTTTGTTTTCTTGTAGAAAAGTGCTTTTTACCTGTGCTGTTTCATTGATGTGAAATCAGGTTTAAACATTACTCAAAAAAGCATGTATTTTAATGTTTGTAGTTTCATTTTAACATTTATGTAGTTGTTTTCAAAATTGAAATGTAGAAGTGAATTTACAGATTTACATTTTGCTTTCTTGTGGAAAAGTACTTTTTACAAGTTCTGTTTCATAGATGTGAAACCATGTTTAAACATTTCTCAAAAAAGCATGTATTTTAATGTTTGTAGTTTCATTTTAACATTTATGTTGTTCTTTTCAAAATTGAAATGTAGAAGTGAATTTACAGATCAACATTTTTTTTCTTGTAGAAAAGTGCTTTTTACCTGTGCTGTTTCATTGATGTGAAATCATGTTTAAACATTACTCAAAAAAGCATGTATTTTAATGTTTGTAGTTTCATTTTAACATTTATGTTATTCTTTTCAAATTTGTAATGTAGAAGTGAATTTACAGATTTACATTTTGCTTTCTTGTGGAAAAGTACTTTTTACAAGTGCTGTTTCATAGATGTGAAACCATGTTTAAACATTTTTTCAAAAAAGCATGTATTTTAATGTTTGTAGTTTCATTTTAACATTTATGTTATTCTTTTCAAAATTGAAATGTTAGAAGTGAATTTACGCATCCTCATTTTGCTTTCTTTTAGAAAAGTACTTTTCACAAGTGCTGTTTCATTGATGTGAAATCATGTTTAAATATATCACAAAAAAGCATGTATTTTATTGTTTGTAGTTTCATTTTAACATTTATGTTATTATTTTCAAATTTGAAATGTAGAACTGAATTTACAGATTTACATTTTGCTTTCATGTGGAAAAGTACTTTTTACAAGTGCTGTTTCATAGATGTGAAACCATGTTTAAACATTTCTCAAAAAAGAATGTATTTTAACGTTTGTAGTTTCATTTTAACATTTATGTTGTTCTTTTCAAAATTGAAATGTAGAAGTGAATTTACAGATCTACATTTTGTTTTCTTGTAGAAAAGTGCTTTTTACCTGTGCTGTTTCATTGATGTCAAATCATGTTTAAACATTACTCAAAAAAGCATGTATTTTATTGTTTGTAGTTTCATTTTAACATTTATGTTATTCTTTTCAAATTTGAAATGTAGAAGTGAATTTACAGATTTACATTTTGCTTTCTTGTGGAAAAGTACTTTTTACAAGTGCTGTTTCATAGATGTGAAACCATGTTTAAACATTTCTCAAAAAAGCATGTATTTTAATGTTTGTAGTTTCATTTTAACATTAATGTTATTCTTTTCAAAATTGAATATGTGGAAGTGAATTTATGCATCCTCATTTTGCTTTCTTTTAGAAAAGTACTTTTTACAAGTGCTGTTTCATAGATGTGAAATCATCTTTAAATATTTCACAAAAAAGCATGTATTTTATTGTTTGTAGTTTCATTTTAACATTTATGTTATTATTTTCAAATTTGAAATGTAGAAGTGAATTTACAGATTTACATTTTGCTTTCTTGTGGAAAAGTACTTTTTACAAGTGCTGTTTCATAGATGTGAAAACATGTTTAAACATTTCTCAAAAAAGCATGTATTTTAATGTTTGTAGTTTCATTTTAACATTTATGTTGTTCTTTTCAAAATTGAAATGTAGAAGTGAATTTACAGATCTACATTTTGTTTTCTTGTAGAAAAGTGCTTTTTACCTGTGCTGTTTCATTGATGTCAAATCATGTTTAAACATTACTCAAAAAAGCATGTATTTTATGTTTGTAGTTTCATTTTAACATTTATGTTATTCTTTTCAAATTTGAAATGTAGAAGTGAATTTACAGATTTACATTTTGCTTTCTTGTGGAAAAGTACTTTTTACAAGTGCTGTTTCATAGATGTGAAACCATGTTTAAACATTTCTCAAAAAAGCATGTATTTTAATGTTTGTAGTTTCATTTTAACATTTATGTTGTTCTTTTCAAAATTGAAATGTAGAAGTGAATTTACAGATCTACATTTTGTTTTCTTGTAGAAAAGTGCTTTTTACCTGTGCTGTTTCATTGATGTGAAATCAGGTTTAAACATTACTCAAAAAAGCATGTATTTTAATGTTTGTAGTTTCATTTTAACATTTATGTTGTTCTTTTCAAAATTGAAATGTAGAAGTGAATTTACAGATCAACATTTTGTTTTCTTGTAGAAAAGTGCTTTTTACCTGTGCTGTTTCATTGATGTGAAATCATGTTTAAACATTACTCAAAAAAGCATGTATTTTAATATTTGTAGTTTCATTTTAACATTTATGTAGTTGTTTTCAAAATTGAAATGTAGAAGTGAATTTACAGATTTACATTTTGCTTTCTTGTGGAAAAGTACTTTTTACAAGTGCTGTTTCATATATGTGAAACCATGTTTAAACATTTCTCAAAAAAGCATGTATTTTAATGTTTGTAGTTTCATTTTAACATTAATGTTATTCTTTTCAAAATTGAATATGTAGAAGTGAATTTATGCATCCTCATTTTGCTTTCTTTTAGAAAAGTACTTTTTACAAGTGCTGTTTCATAGATGTGAAATCATGTTTAAACATTTCTCAAAAAAGCATGTATTTTAATGTTTGTAGTTTCATTTTAACATTTATGTTATTCTTTTCAAATTTGAAATGTAGAAGTGAATTTACAGATTTACATTTTGCTTTCTTGTGGAAAAGTACTTTTTACGTGCTGTTTCATAGATGTGAAACCATGTTTAAACATTTCTCAAAAAAGCATGTATTTTAATGTTTGTAGTTACATTTTAACATTTATGTTGTTCTTTTCAAAATTGAAATGTAGAAGTGAATTTACAGATCTACATTTTGTTTTCTTGTAGAAAAGTGCTTTTTACCTGTGCTGTTTCATTGATGTGAAATCATGTTTAAACATTTCACAAAAAAGCATGTATTTTATTGTTTGTAGTTTCATTTTAACATTTATGTTATTATTTTCAAATTTGAAATGTAGAAGTGAATATACAGATTTACATTTTGCTTTCTTGTGGAAAAGTACTTTTTGCAAGTGCTGTTTCATAGATGTGAAAACATGTTTAAACATTTCTCAAAAAAGCATGTGTTTTAATGTTTGTAGTTTCATTTTAACATTTATGTTGTTCTTTTCAAAATTGAAATGTAGAAGTGAATTTACAGATCAACATTTTGTTTTCTTGTAGAAAAGTGCTTTTTACCTGTGCTGTTTCATTGATGTGAAATCATGTTTAAACATTACTCAAAAAAGAATGTATTTTAATATTTGTAGTTTCATTTTAACATTTATGTAGTTGTTTTCAAAATTGAAATGTAGGTGAATTTACAGATTTACATTTTGCTTTCTTGTGGAAAAGTACTTTTTACAAGTGCTGTTTCATAGATGTGAAACCATGTTTAAACATTTCTCAAAAAAGCATGTATTTTAATGTTTGTAGTTTCATTTTAACATTTATGTTGTTCTTTTCAAAATGAAATGAGAAGTGAATTTACAGATCTACATTTTGTTTTCTTGTAGAAAAGTGCTTTTTACATGTGCTGTTTCATTGATGTGAAATCATGTTTAAATATTTCACAAAAAAGCATGTATTTTATTGTTTGTAGTTTCATTTTAACATTAATGTTATTATTTTCAAATTTGAAATGTAGAAGTGAATTTACAGATTTACATTTTGCTTTCTTGTGGAAAAGTACTTTTTACAAGTGCTGTTTCATAGATGTGAAACCATGTTTAAACATTTCTCAAAAAAGCATGTATTTTAATGTTTGTAGTTTCATTTTAACATTTATGTTGTTCTTTTCAAAATTGAAATGTAGAAGTGAATTTACAGATCTACATTTTGTTTTCTTGTAGAAAAGTGCTTTTTACCTGTGCTGTTTCATTGATGCCAAATCATGTTTAAACATTACTCAAAAAAGCATGTATTTTATTGTTTGTAGTTTCATTTTAACATTTATGTTATTCTTTTCAAATTTGTAATGTAGAAGTGAATTTACAGATTTACATTTTGCTTTCTTGTGGAAAAGTACTTTTTACAAGTGCTGTTTCAGAGATGTGAAACCATGTTTAAACATTTCTCAAAAAAGAATGTATTTTAATGTTTGTAGTTTCATTTTAACATTTATGTTATTCTTTTCAAATTTGAAATGTAGAAGTGAATTTACAGATTTACATTTTGCTTTCTTGTGGAAAAGTACTTTTTACAAGTGCTGTTTCATAGATGTGAAACCATGTTTAAACATTTCTCAAAAAAGCATGTATTTTAATGTTTGTAGTTTCATTTTAACATTAATGTTATTCTTTTCAAAATTGAATATGTGGAAGTGAATTTACGCATCCTCATTTTGCTTTCTTTTAGAAAAGTACTTTTTACAAGTGCTGTTTCATAGATGTGAAATCATCTTTAAATATTTCACAAAAAAGCATGTATTTTATTGTTTGTAGTTTCATTTTAACATTTATGTTATTATTTTCAAATTTGAAATGTAGAAGTGAATTTACAGATCTACATTTTGTTTTCTTGTAGAAAAGTGCTTTTTACCTGTGCTGTTTCATTGATGTCAAATCATGTTTAAACATTACTCAAAAAAGCATGTATTTTATTGTTTGTAGTTTCATTTTAACATTTATGTTATTCTTTTCAAATTTGAAATGTAGAAGTGAATTTACAGATTTACATTTTGCTTTCTTGTGGAAAAGTACTTTTTACAAGTGCTGTTTCATAGATGTGAAACCATGTTTAAACATTTCTCAAAAAAGCATGTATTTTAATGTTTGTAGTTTCATTTTAACATTAATGTTATTCTTTTCAAAATTGAATATGTGGAAGTGAATTTATGCATCCTCATTTTGCTTTCTTTTAGAAAAGTACTTTTTACAAGTGCTGTTTCATAGATGTGAAATCATCTTTAAATATTTCACAAAAAAGCATGTATTTTATTGTTTGTAGTTTCATTTTAACATTTATGTTATTATTTTCAAATTTGAAATGTAGAAGTGAATTTACAGATTTACATTTTGCTTTCTTGTGGAAAAGTACTTTTTACAAGTGCTGTTTCATAGATGTGAAAACATGTTTAAACATTTCTCAAAAAAGCATGTATTTTAATGTTTGTAGTTTCATTTTAACATTTATGTTGTTCTTTTCAAAATTGAAATGTAGAAGTGAATTTACAGATTTACATTTTGCTTTCTTGTGGAAAAGTACTTTTTACAAGTGCTGTTTCATAGATGTGAAACCATGTTTAAACATTTCTCAAAAAAGCATGTATTTTAATGTTTGTAGTTTCATTTTAACATTAATGTTATTCTTTTCAAAATTGAATATGTGGAAGTGATTTTATGCATCCTCATTTTGCTTTCTTTTAGAAAAGTACTTTTTACAAGTGCTGTTTCATAGATGTGAAATCATCTTTAAATATTTCACAAAAAAGCATGTATTTTATTGTTTGTAGTTTCATTTTAACATTTATGTTATTATTTTCAAATTTGAAATGTAGAAGTGAATTTACAGATTTACATTTTGCTTTCTTGTGGAAAAGTACTTTTTACAAGTGCTGTTTCATAGATGTGAAAACATGTTTAAACATTTCTCAAAAAAGCATGTATTTTAACGTTTGTAGTTTCATTTTAACATTTATGTTGTTCTTTTCAAAATTGAAATGTAGAAGTGAATTTACAGATCTACATTTTGTTTTCTTGTAGAAAAGTGCTTTTTACCTGTGCTGTTTCATTGATGTGAAACCATGTTTAAACATTTCTCAAAAAAGCATGTGTTTTAATGTTTGTAGTTTCATTTTAACATTTATGTTGTTCTTTTCAAAATTGAAATGTAGAAGTGAATTTACAGATCAACATTTTGTTTTCTTGTAGAAAAGTGCTTTTTACCTGTGCTGTTTCATTGATGTGAAATCATGTTTAAACATTACTCAAAAAAGCATGTATTTTAATGTTTGTAGTTTCATTTTAACATTTATGTTATTCTTTTCAAATTTGTAATGTAGAAGTGAATTTACAGATTTACATTTTGCTTTCTTGTGGAAAAGTACTTTTTACAAGTGCTGTTTCATAGATGTGAAACCATGTTTAAACATTTTTTCAAAAAAGCATGTATTTTAATGTTTGTAGTTTCATTTTAACATTTATGTTATTCTTTTCAAAATTGAAATGTTAGAAGTGAATTTACGCATCCTCATTTTGCTTTCTTTTAGAAAAGTACTTTTCACAAGTGCTGTTTCATTGATGTGAAATCATGTTTAAATATATCACAAAAAAGCATGTATTTTATTGTTTGTAGTTTCATTTTAACATTTATGTTATTATTTTCAAATTTGAAATGTAGAACTGAATTTACAGATTTACATTTTGCTTTCATGTGGAAAAGTACTTTTTACAAGTGCTGTTTCATAGATGTGAAACCATGTTTAAACATTTCTCAAAAAAGCATGTATTTTAACGTTTGTAGTTTCATTTTAACATTTATGTTGTTCTTTTCAAAATTGAAATGTAGAAGTGAATTTACAGATCTACATTTTGTTTTCTTGTAGAAAAGTGCTTTTTACCTGTGCTGTTTCATTGATGTCAAATCATGTTTAAACATTACTCAAAAAAGCATGTATTTTATTGTTTGTAGTTTCATTTTAACATTTATGTTATTCTTTTCAAATTTGAAATGTAGAAGTGAATTTACAGATTTACATTTTGCTTTCTTGTGGAAAAGTACTTTTTACAAGTGCTGTTTCATAGATGTGAAATCATGTTTAAACATTTCTCAAAAAAGCATGTATTTTAATGTTTGTAGTTTCATTTTAACATTAATGTTATTCTTTTCAAAATTGAATATGTGGAAGTGAATTTATGCATCCTCATTTTGCTTTCTTTTAGAAAAGTACTTTTTACAAGTGCTGTTTCAAAGATGTGAAATCATCTTTAAATATTTCACAAAAAAGCATGTATTTTATTGTTTGTAGTTTCATTTTAACATTTATGTTATTATTTTCAAATTTGAAATGTAGAAGTGAATTTACAGATTTACATTTTGCTTTCTTG